>NC_090935.1:364168412-364471442 GCF_040938575.1 Ambystoma mexicanum
CAACTGCATAGCAAGGGGGCCTGGGTTCTCAACAGGTAAAAAGCATAGGAGGATGGAAATCAGTTTGCTTCAAGAAATACATAAAACCGGAACCAATATAAAACCTTTCTTCTCCCCCCAAACAGATCAGGAGGCACCCTTAAAATCAGCCTGGATTGTAGGGCACTCTTTTGTGTTCAGAACAGGGCGATGGGCGGAGGAAACAAAAGAAGGGACCATTTTTAAAAACACCATCACTTCATGGTGGGGTTACAGGGGCCTATGCTGGCCCGACATCCATGAAAAACTGGCCGATTTGGTGGCTTACAGGGACCCGCCTGAATTCCTAGTAATACACCTGGGGGGAAACTACCTAGTATCCATGGGGAGGAGAACATTATTAGAAGATATATCTACCTCACTAGCAGGCATCACTCACAACTGGAGGGACACAGGCATTTTGTATTCTTCCATGCTACCCAGGAAAACCTGGCTGGGAGCAAATTCTTACAAATCCGTGCACACTGCTAGAAAGAAACTGAATAGAGGGATTGAAAACTTCTGCACAACCAGGGGCCTTGGGTTCATAAAACACAGTGCAATAACCCTGGCCAACCAGGACTTTTTTCACAAGGACGGGGTGCATTTATCAGCTTCAGGAATGGAGCATTTCCACAGAGAGATAGTATATAATCCCACAAGCAGGAGCAGTCACTAGCAACTTTTGGGGGAACCTGGACGGCTGGCAACCTGCCCAGGTGTGGCGTCACGGGCCAGAGGGGGCAACCTCAGGACCTGGGGCCCAAATATACAGGATATTATGGTTACTGTAATTATGATTATGTTTGTTATGACCATAATTTGTGCAATAAAATTCCACTGCCTTTTATTGCCAACACTCACCAAATGTTCTTGTGTACTATCTGGGGGAAATATATGTCTTACACCCAGGCTTGTGTTTTTTACTTCTGTCTGCATATCGCTCCACTGGTTACAGCCTGCTACTGACCCAGGAGTGTAGGTCATTGTCATGCTGTTGTCCATATGGGTCCATTTTATAATGATTTTGATATGGGCGAATTGGGTTAACATTTGTCCTGGGAGGATAGCTCAGCAGCAACGTGCTCGCTTTGGAAACAAGATGACATGAAGAAACACAGGTACGAACCCGGGTCTGCGCTTAGAAACCTCTGGGTATTAAGCACGTTATAAATACGCACCTAAACCATATCCTGGTAACTGCGCTTCGATGCCCCCGGGCTGTATAAGCGCTTTAAAATTGCAAAATAAATAAATGCTATGGTCGACACAATATTTAAAGTCAATGCTTGCTCTTTCTCACTGCTCAGTACTTCCATAACAAACAGTTCCTTTTCAAGAGTTAAAAGTCCTGATCCAGCATGTTAAGCTGAGCATTCACGCCATGCAGTGCACATTGTGGACATTAGATTGTTCTGCTGAATGTGCTACAAATCGGGCTCTATATTGCTTTTTATTTTTGTTTTTTTTTGAAGAAATGAATGCAAGACAATAACAAACGAATTGTATTGAATGCACTCCGAGATCTTGCTGCTGTGAAAGAAAGACACACATAAATCGCTCAGAAATGCCATCACACCTCGATTTCGACAACGCTGTATCTTTTACTCATTTTCGAAAGGTTTTTGTCATTGATAGCATTTACCCAGGAGGGCGATACCAAGCCACCCGTCTGCATTGTCCTCTATGGCCCGCTTCCTTCCTTCCACTTTTACCTTTCAACTCAATAAAAACTCCTGATGTTCTGAGAGGCCTGTGGAACTGCGCAGCATAGAAATACGCCACTGCAGGGTCCGAGCCCCCGGCGGCTGTAAGGAAACCTAAAATCAATTATTTTCCCGCCCTCGGCTGCTGCAGGTGTAACAGGGAGTAACCGTCCCCGTGGGGCTGCTGGCATTGATGGCGGGACACAGGATATGAACGCTGCAAGGTCACTCAGAGGGCAAACACAATGCTAGTGCCATGGCAGCCATTATCTTCGTGGATCAAACTTCAAATGAGCGCAGCAGTTCTCTCCAGTGATTGTTTCCCAGCCTCAGCTGCAAACTATTATTCCATGAATTGGAATGGGGGCAGTCTTATACCACCGAATAGTATTTTTATTACCCTTGGTTTGTAAGCATAAATGTGCGTGTATCCCACCGTGAAACTATTTTTAGGACACTTGTTGAACTTGAAAAAATAATAAAACATACAACCATGAAGTGCAAAAATCAGCATTGTTCAGACATGGCTCTGATGTCACTAGAAAGGCACCAGATCAGTGTGCCCGTGTGCATAGTGCACTCCACCGCTCTGCCCCATCTTGGCGTTGATTTTTAACCTTCATAAAATCATGCAATCATTTGTAATGCTCTGATTACTTACCGGTAATCTTCATTACTCCTAGTCCTACTCTTCCTCGTCACAGTACTTACTTCATGAGGCACCCGCCTCCGACACAGGACCTTCTTCTATTTCTTTAAATCCCTATAACTCCTCCCCCACATCCATGTCACTCAGTTTCATATTACCAAGCCGGAGCATGGGACCTTCCCCGCAGGGAGGGTGAGGAGGGTCGTCAGTACTGTGACGAGGAAGAGTAGGACTAGGAGTAATGAAGATTACCGGTAAGTAATCAGAGCATTACCTCCACGTCCACTCTTCCTCGTCCCAGTACTTACTTCATGAGGTATACCAAAGCATCAACGGGGAAAAGGTCCCAATGAGACAGAGCCAAAAACAGTGCAGCAAAACACACCCACAATAACTCTTAAATCACATCCCCACAGCCAAAAAACTCCAACCACGAAGGAACCAACCCCCGAGTGGGAGAAACTCAACCCATAGCGGTTGATGAAAATGCCTAGACCAGCCAAGGCGGCAGCCATACAAATCTCTTGCAGAGAAAAACCCTCCTTACATCGGGCCAGGAAGCCGCGAAACCCCTGGTAGACCGCCCCTGATTGTGCGCAGGCACAGGCAGGCCAGAAGCCACATAGGCCCTAGAGATCACAACCCGGAACCACCGGAAAATGGAAACCACAGATGCGTTATGCCCAGCCCCAGCCAGACCACAAGCAATCAGAAGACTATCAGATTGGTGGAAAAGGCAAACCAAGCCAAATACTCCAACGCGTCCCGCCGGACATCAATGTTAAGCCGAGCCACCTCCTCAGGCGTTCTTGGATCATGAAAGAAGTCAGGGAGAACCAGACCCTGAGAGGTGTGAAACCCGAGAGACAACTGAAGGGAGAAACTTCGGACCACACCCCGGCACCACCGAGTCTGGCAGCACCCTCAGGAAAGGAGCGTGACATAAGAGAGCCCCAATCTCCCCAAGCCTACGGGCAGAAGTGAGGGCAATAAGAAAAGCAGATTTCAGTGTAAGATGTTTGATATCAATCTCGGAAATGGGCTCAAAAGGAGGCCCGTGAAGGAACCGTAATACAAGAGGGAGATCCCAAAAGGAAAACCCTTTATCAGCACAAGGAAGGGAAGAAGAAAAACCCTGGATCAACTTCCCCACCAACACCTCCCCATCCAAGTGACCGTCAGAGTCCCCCAAAAGGAATTTCATGGAGGCCCGCTGAGAGCGAAGCCTGGAAAAACTGCCAGGCCCCTGTCAAAACCCCTCCTGGAGGAACCGAAGGATAGCAGAGGCCAGAACGCAGGGGAGGGATCTCAGACTGCCCATACCAGTCTCGGAAATGGCCCCAATGTCTGCCTAACACCTTCAGAGTGGAGGGTCTAAGAGCATCCATTTGGACTCAACTACAGGATCTGAGAACCCCTGAGATATCAACCTAGACTGAGCAATAGCCACACCGCCCATTGCATCCGGTGGAATTCTAACCGCAGATCCCCTTGAAGGGGACACGGCCACCTCGGAATCAGCCAAGGTTCCTAGGAACGAAGCTCCAACAGAGAGGGGAGCCAACTCCAGCGGCACCAGAACAGAGCTAACAACAACACAGTCACCCTGGACACTCAGATGCACCAAACCACCCGGGGCAGAAGGGGAATAGGCGGAAAGGCATAAAGGAAAACCCCAAGGCCACTGTACAGAGAGGGCGTCCATCCCCCAATCCCCTCAACCTGAAACCGAGAGCAGAAGAGGGGAACTTCTGCTGAGGCCGGGGATGCAAAGAGGTCTAGAACCAAGGACCCTAAACTGACACAGGTCACCGCAAAGACCTGGGCCAACAGGACCAGTTCTGCAGAGGAGTGAAAACCGGCGTCTGAGAAGATCCGCTTGAACATTGTCCACCCTTCTGATACGTGAGGCCAGCAGATACACCAGATGAGATTCCTCCCAGGTGCCTATCAGCGCTGCCAGAGCATTCAAGGAACAGCCGGAACCCCTTTTGCAGTTCACATATGCCAAGGCCGTCGTATTGTCCGATCGGACCAAAAACCGCCGACCGTCAAGCAACTCCTCGAAGTACACCAGAGCTTGCACAATGGCACACCTCTTGCCAATTGGATGATCACCGGCTCTCCCCAGATCTCACAACCCTTGAGCTGAGAGGACCCCCAATGTATACCCTTTCTGCTGGTGTTGGTAGTAGGAGAGGTCACAGGAGGAAGGACCATGCACACCTCAGCCTGTAGACCTGAAACCCCCCGCCACCATAGCAGGGACACTCGCAGCGCTGGGGACACTGAAAACAAAACTACGAAAGCCGAGATGTCGGGAGCCAGTGGGAGAGAGTATAAGACACCAGGAGACGTAACCGAAGACAGGCTCAAGGAACTGGAAAACATGCAAGACGCCACGTGCCCCGTAACTTCAGCAACAGGTGAGTCGAGACATACTGCCTTCTGAGAACCCAGCCCAGAACAGCCAGCAAGCGCCCCCCCTGCACAACATCCAGAGTACGCTCTCCCCAGACGTCCGGACAAGCAGTGCAGGGTCTTGAGACCCATAAGCAGGTGACACATCCTAGAAGGCATAGGGACCAGGAACACCCGCAAGTAGAAAACTTGACCCTGAACAGGGAGAGGAACGGGCAAGACGGTAACCCACAACAACCGCTCGGAGAGAACGGATCCCATGGCCAACTACTTGGACCGTGAGCTGGGTACCAAAGTCCTAACCATGCAAACCTGGACAGGAGGAGACAGGAACGGCAACTGATACCCCCTCCAGAAGGAGCCCATTACCCAGGAAGCCGAACCCCACCGGTCCCATACACCTCCGAGAAGATAGAGACGAGGAGCCAGGGAAAACCGCCAGTCACTGCACTTGCACCAGAGGGAAATCACAGGACGTTGAAACAGGCCTGCGCCACAATATAACAGCATGCTTGTCAGCCCACAAAAAGATTTGACCTATCAAAAGGAAGATACTGGACAGGCCAGAAGTCCAGCAGACTATGGCCCCCTCAGCCGACAGAGGAGCCACCAGGCTGGCGTCAAAAGGGCAGAGTACTGTCACAAAGCGGGGAAAAGCAATCCATCCCGGATAGCCGACATCAAAGGCAACCCCCTACCTGAGGTATGCCTATACTGGAAAACCCACTGAAGTGACATCCCCCTCCACCGGCACCAGGGGCTCTGAGAACCCCTCTAAGCACAGACATGTGCCACCATGTGCCCTATCACTTCCCACAAGTCTGAGAGGAGGCGTGAAAGCAACACGTCAGCACCGGAGGACCTAGGGCCTAAAAGAAGAGACACTGGGAACCCCCTGCATGGCCGTTACTTCCATGATCATTTTCCATAATCCCATGCCGGACAAGGGAAAAGCAAATCAACTCCTTTGACTCTCCCTTGCGCAGTTTAGAGGAAGAGGACAGGACAAGGAGTCTGCGTCCATAGCTAGCACAGACCCAAACACACCACTAACACACCACATGACAGAGGTGGTTTGAGCCCTGTATCCAGTAGCTGGTAGCCCCATGCTCTAAATCGTTCCAATGCATCGGTCTAGGAAGGATGAAGGACCGAGTCAGCACCGCTGAGACTCGAACCCGAAGTGTAGACTATGCCAGGCCGGTACCCTTCCGGCCGCTTGCAGATGTGTCCAAAATCTGCGCCGTATTCACAGGCAGCACGCAAGGAATGCAGCCAACATCCGGTGCATACTGGGCTGTGTGTGTCTGAGGAGCTGGTGGTATGTGACATGTCTGTGACAGAACAGAGCCCCGCACTTTCAAATACTCTGTCACAGTCACCCCACGACAAGAAGCAGAGAGTCCTCACAACAAAAAAGGAAGGCTAGCCCATACTGCCAAGTGCTTGCCATCATTTCCAATAAAGATGTGTACACAGAGCACGAGGTAACGGCCTTTCAAAGGAGTCAAGATGGCCATACCAGCAAGAGAGGGGAAAACATCAAGCACAGTCCTCCCCTCTCCTTACCTTCCCCCAGAGAATGCAGCTGACATCCGGTGCATCCTGGGCCGTGTGTCTCTGAGGAGCGGGTGCTATGTGGCATGCCTGCGACAGAACAGAGCCCCCGCACTTTCAAATACTCTGTCATAGTCACCCCACGACAAGAAGCAGAGAGGCCTCACAACAAAAGGGAAGGCTTAGCCCATACTGCCAAGTGCTTGCCATCATTTCCAATAAAGATGTGCACACAAAGCACGAGGAAAACGGCATGTTGAAGGAGTCAAAATGGCCATACCAGCAAGAGAGGGGAAAACATCAAGCACAGTCCTCCCCTCTCCTTACCTTCCCCCAGATAATGCAGCCAACATCCGGTGCATCCTGTGCTGTGTGTGTCTGAGGAGCGGGTGGTATGTGACATGCCCGCGACAGAACAGAGCCCCCGCACTCCCAAAGACTCTCTGCCACTGTCAACCCACGACAAGAAGCAGAGAGGCCTCACAACAAAAGGGAAGGCTAGCCCACACTGCCAAGTCGAATCAAGATGGCCAAAACAGGAGGAGAGGGGAAAAACACCAAGCCCAGTCCTCCCCTCTCCTTACCTTCCCCCGGGCCGTGCAGGACCCGGGACACAATGCTCACGCTGCGGTCCGGAGCCCAGCAAAGAACCGAGCGAGGCAATCCAGCTCAACTGTGACCCCAAGCCCCGCAGGGGGCCCAGGAGCAGTGCCGCACCTGAGGGAGCCGAGGGCCCCGCCACACAGCCCCCCCCAGGGGGCCAGCAATCGGTGCTCCCTGGTGCCCCGCACCGGGAAGAAAAAGTCCAACCTGCCGGAGGCAGGAAAAATTTAAACTGAGTGACATGGATGTGGGGGAGGAGTTATAGGGATTTAAAGAAATAGAAGAAGGTCCTGTGTCGGAGGCGGGTGCCTCATGAAGTAAGTACTGGGACGAGGAAGAGTGGACGTGGAGGTAATGAGTTAAGAGGCATACTCTGCTCATGCTGAGAGGCACACTTTTGGGCAGATGGCACAACCTTTGGAAATAACTATTTCTTCGGACAATCCCTAATTAGCCTAACAAAAAAATAATAGCTCACTACATCAAAGTTCAAAACTTGCATATATAATTTTTTACCAATATTTCTTTTCAAAGCATGACATGGATAATAAACACAATTTAGGATTATGAACTGGCTAATAAAGCCCTTTCATAGAAAAGGATATGCCTGTATTACACAAGCCACACATTTCACAGCGCCACCTAGTAACTATTTTTGGAATTCACTTACAGTTCAGAGTAATTGAGCAATGCATTGTGGGTATAGCTCGAAAGCATGCTTTTTGCTCTAAACAATTGTCTCTCTTACATATCTCTCAACCATTTGTGTTGCAAAGGCGGGGGAAATCACCCGATTTTGTTTTTGGTGGGTGAGACGCCCATTGGAATGAATGGGCATGCAGGAGGCTTGGCGGGTGAGTCAGCCTTTTACAAGGCGGGTGACACCCGCCAAAAGCGTGTGAGTTGAGAGCTATGCTCTTATGAAGCAGAACTATTTTATACATAGCTTCATCAAACGAAGACAGACAACTCCCAAGGATGTGGACAATCATATACATATTTCAACCTCATTATGGATCTTCACAGCACTGGGGTTTAACATCCTCGTGGTTGGAGCATTGGAGTAGGCTTTAGCAAACATTATCAATGTTATGGTGCGTTTCAAAAAGCTTGAAAGAAATCCATCTACTTGAAACGTGAGAGGAGAATACACCCTTTCAACTAAGCCACATGTAGCCCTGTTTATGTTGCCCTGGCCTGGCCCTCACGCTGCCAGGCCAGGAAGTGATCACTAAATACGAACCCCTTCCCCAGAATAGCTAACAAGGGAGCTAATACATTCATCAACCTTCAATGAAGGAGGGTGTTAACAGGAGTGTTCTCCTACAATGTGTCCCAGATGAAGGGACATGGTCCTGGTGTCCAGGACTCGGCTGAATGCACCGCCACTTGTAAAACCTAATTTTCTGTGGCGGAGAACCCTTAGCAGTGTTGAGGATAATAGGAACAAAGCTTAACTTGAACAAACTACACGCTTCAACCGATGCACCTGACACATGGTGGACCGTGGCATTACATGGTCACTGCACAGCTGCTTTACATATGAGCCCAATGTGTATTGCTTAGCCTCTACGTCATTCAACAATAAGGTAGTATGCATGAGAGCAGAATCTGCCCGGACACTCCACATTCATTTGCCCCATGTCCTGTTTCTGATGACCGAAGAGGGCATTTAGGATCAAAATTAACTATGATCCTAATCCCTCTGCTTGTACACAGCATTAGACCCCGGTACAGGCCCCCGTGACAAAAGCACTACTGTTCCACAGGAGTACAGTGGCGAATATTGAAGGAAACTCCTACACAGCCCCACACTACTACTAACCCAGCAGCGATCACAGTCATGAAGTTGAAACAGGAACAACATGAATGATGCACCTCCTTTTCCATTTTTAGGTAGCGTGTTGTCGTTGGATGAGGACACGCTGTACTTTTCAGGAGGGGTGTAAGCTAGCAAGAAACACCCAAATAACCACAGTAACGTAATACCAAAATAAAAGAATGTCCAATCGGGGTGGGGTTCTATAAAAGAAATAGCAGTCATAAATGAAAGTAAATATAAACACAACTTTAAAAACACGAATAAAAGGGGCACTCTGGATCTGAAAAAAGAGACAGCCAGTCAATCATTTTAGCATCACTGGTCAGGTTCCATGAAGATGTCTTTAAAAAGGTAGGGAGTGCCATCTTAAAAGTCACTTGGGTCCATTAAGGCAGCCAGGGGAGACACAACCAACACAAATACCTTTTAGGCTTGTTCCTGAGGCTCAACACCATTGCTCTGGGAGTCTGAGAGCTTTCTGTGGCAGCAATTCGGCATGGGGTTGGTGAGTGGGTCAGACACGTGGTTCGGTTCTGCAAGCAGCAACAACAATTGCTGCAAACAAGCTTGGGGCAGGCAGGTGATGTCAGAGTCAGGATAGTGTAGGGATTCAGGACAAGGCGATTGTAGAAGGAAACAGTGCAGGAGACATAGAAGGTAGCAGAGGGACCCACTCATAGAAGTTAGATTGTAATGGAAACAGAGTGAATTGTAACCTTATAATCACGTGTGTAGCGAAATCCCATTTCAGAAGGAAGATGCCATTTTGAAATTGAGGCCTAGTGCCATGGCTATCCTAGCATTCTCACAGTTAGTTCAGAGGGTTAGAAGGGTGTGCATGTGTACTTTAGTCACAGCCCTGTCAGATTTGCAGAAGGTTAATTTCCTGAACACACAAACAGCCCTTTATTGTATCTTATCAGTAGTGCATGAAACCCAGAAGAAATGTGCCCTGCAAGGCCAGGAGAAGGCTAGCAGGGGCGAAAGTTCCAGGCCCTGCAGCGATTTAGGACAAGGCGATTGTAGAAGGAAACAGTGCAGGAGACTTAGAAGATAGAAGGGGAGAGGGGGAACACTCATTGATGTTAGATTGTAATGGAAACATAGCTAATTGTAACCTTACAATCACGTGTGTAGCGAAATCCCATTTTAGAAGGTAGATGCCATTTTGAAATTGATGCCTAGCGCCATGGCTATGCTAGCATGCTCACAGTTAGTTCATAGGGTTAGAAGGGTGGGCCTGCATACTTCACTCGCAGCGCTAGCAGCGTCACAGAAGGTTCATTTCCTGCTCACACAAACATATGGTCCTTAATTGTATCTTATCAGTAGTGCCTGCAACCCTAAAGCAATGTGCCCTACAAGGCCAAGAGATGGCTGTAATGGATCTCTGAAGAAGCTATCGCATGAGAAGGGGGGCATGGACATTAGGCCTCCGTGGGTTCCAGTTGTGAAGTTATAGCAACCTAAGACCCCCAAGCCCTAGACATAAGCATTAGTGTGCACTGACCAACCCAAGACTCCTGGTCTTAAATCTGTAAAGTGGCCAATCAATCAGGAAGATCAGAGAACAGGGACTGGCTGCCTCAAACCATCAGGTCATGTGATTTGGGCTGCGAGGTGCCAGGGGAGAAGGTAACAAATGTATGCCTCTGATGAGAAAGTTGGGAGGCGCCGGCATGTCTGGGAAAGGAGCAGGGGTTCATGTAGTTCTGAAGAGGTATTGCAACCTCTAAAGTAGCCGTCTCGCTCATGTCCTTGGTACCAGGTGCACGGTAAACCTGTGAAATAATGAGCTGTTTGTGTAACCCAATTCCTAATCAATGTTTATATTTTGCTAATGAAAGAAGAAGATCCCCACATGGAAGAAGATGGACAGAAGATGCTTGCACCAATCGCCTGATATCCCTTATGGAACACACTATATGTGTATAGGTTCACACCAACAAGCTACTTGGATTTGTAACCTATGTGATGTTCGTCATTCGTGACACTGTGCATCCTTAAAAGCTACTGCTCATGCTGTTTTTGTCAGAGCGCTCTGTGGCAGCCGAGTTCTTTGTTGGCACGTACTTGTATTTTTATGAGATTAAACCTTGTTCTCCTTGCAAGATGTGTGCTGGGCCTTTTTCCTTAGTGGGTTGTATTTTTTCTGGTGTGAGCTTTGAGGCTTTTTTCTACATTTTTGGTGACCCCGATGTGATTTCCGCAAAGACGAAAGCTGAAGGGTCCGAGCCCACCTGCAGTGACCAGTCCCAAGCGTGCAATCTGTAGTGGCGTACAGGAGCCGTTTTCACAAAATTCCTGTCTGCTCTTCGGAGCGGGGTGCAGCTCCACGAAAGATGCAGGCCGTTATTGTGACCCCGTGACGGAGGAGCTAGGGTGAACACGCAGATGTAAGTACACCTCTTGCGAGTGACAACAATGGGGTTTGACATTGATAAAGAAGTTGCGAGAATGGGGACAAGGGGGTATGGGTTTGTGTGTGTTGAAGAAGAGTGAGCGAGAATGTATGGTAAATTGGTGTGTAATATTGAGTTACATAGTGTGTAAAGACAACGTGGCGGTTTTATCATTATTATTATTCTTATAAACATATGTGAAGAGAAACAGAGACGTTGGATCCGTTCCGATATAGGGAAAAATATGGCACCATATTTTGAAATGTGTAAAATAGAATACAGAAGTAGGGGCTCCGTATTATTAGAGAGCACGGGTTCCTGTGGCCAATATATCCTGGGTGGGGGAAGGAGATGAAGTAGTGGTTGTTATTTTAGTTTATTGTTTTAGTTTGTTGTTTTAGTGTTTTACATTTCTATTATGTTGCAAGAGGGGGCCAAGGGAAGGCCTGTGAAAGAAGTAGTGTGGGTGTTGGGTGTGAGGAGTGTGAGTGCGTGTGCATGGAGGGAGTGTGAGCAGGGGGGCGACAGGGGAATGAAGGACTGCTAGGAACATTCATGACAAATTGCATTTTGCATATGGTTTTGATCTTTTTCGAATATAAAGGTTGTCAACATGGGGGTAATGCCTCTGCTGGAGTACATGTGTAGTGCATTGCCGTTGTATAAAGATAAGATTGAGAAGTACCATAAGCAGTGGGTGGTGGAGACTCAAAGGGGAATGCTTCGCCCATGGCCAGAGCAGAGTACGAATAATAGAGGGATATTGGAACACATGTATACCTTTTTAGCTGCTAAATACAAAGCTAAAAAGCTTCAAAGGAGGAAAGAGATCTTAGAATTATGGAAAATGGTAGAAGACATAGAGGACAATGACAGTAGTTCAACCCCAAGCATAGGTGAAACAGTAGCACCTGAAGGAACACAGGCACGCCCGCCCCAAGTAGGGCTTTATCCAACCCTTCCCGCTACAGGATATACTAATCCAACATATGTGCCTTCACCCACCACAGCACCACCCCCATCTCTGCCATCACCACCATACCACACGAATACGAACACTGCTGTACCACGGGATAGCGAACCACAGAAAGAGTTAGAGAAGGCTTTAGAGGCAGCGTAAGCAGAATTGGCACGGCTGAGGCCCCTCGGAGAAGAAGGGAGAAAATCGGCTGTGGCCTGGACGAATTGTGGGCTCGAGACATCTTGTTTAGATTAGACAGCTCCGCGATCGAGGATGTTCATACTGAGAGGGGGAAGAGTGATGAATGAGGGACAGGGAGTGTAGGTTACTGGACAGTGAGGTCAGATGGAGGTTCAAACAGGGAGCTGCCGGAGAATGAGTGAGACACAGGGATGAATTGGTGGATAAGGAGGAGGCACCGGCAGTTACTCCATGGGTAGAGCGCTTGTGGGGTCTGCAGTTAAGCTGTAGATTTGAGCGGGTAGCAGTGGCAAGGAAAAAGGGAAGTGACAGCAGGAAGGCAAGACGGGGGTGTGCACACAATTTCCATTATTGCATAAAGGCCCCAGCAGGTCCCCTGGGCCCAGATGGATATAAACAACTTGATCAAAGGTCTCCCGTCCCTCACTGCAGGGCCTGGGAAATGGATATATGCTTTCGAAAAACAAACAGCTGGAATCCCTTTAGCAGTGGGGGACATAAAAAGTCTACTTGTAACAATCATGAGAGATCAGGCTGGAAATGTTTGGGTAAAAGCTGGATGCCCAGGAGTGAAAATAGATGACGACATGCATAATGGGGCACCTTTTAATAATATCAGAGCGCAGGTGTGGGATGCACTGCAGTGGGCATACCCTGATACACTGGATGTGTAGTCCATAATGCAATATATGATGGGGGATAATGAAGACCGCGCTCAGTACATTTTGAAAGTGCAGGAGGTGTGGAGGGTGGACAGGGGAACAGTGGGACCAATTAGTTCCTCTTTTCTGTTTTGTTATCAAAAGGGGATAGTCCAAGGAGGTACAGAAAGCCCTCAAGAAGATAGTGGGCATAGAAGCGACAGGGTCGGCCAAAATACAGACTATAATTATACAACACTGTAAGTAGATCAAAGAAAGAGAAAAGGAAACAGCACAAAGGTTGCAGGCTGATAAAGTGAAACTGGTACAGAATAAAATGTCGACAAAAGCAGTTCAAGGGGCGGTAACAACAGTTATCCAAACGGAGCAAGCAGAGCAGTCAGCAGCGCAAATGGATGCAAGAATAGCCGCGTTCTGCCCAGGCACTTGGCAGTGGAACTGGGGGCCTCAGTCACAATACCCTGAGTCATACCAACGAGGTCAGATGTGTGGAAGGGGAGGGTTTCAAGGAAGAAGGGGGAAGAGGTAGATTTGGAAGGATGGGGCTGAGGAGGGAGCAGGACTAGCTCAGTGTTGGGGATGCAGAAAGTGGGGTCATTTTGCAAGGATGGGAGAAGTAGGATGGGAGCGGGATACAATCCATACACCTCCACAGGTCTAGTACAACAACAGTAACACTCTGCCACGCACAGATGCTGACATCCATACCATAGAAAATACACCAAGCATACACACAGCTACCACCACGACCCCCAAATGTGCATCTGCCGGCCCCATCCAGTGCCCCAACCCAAGCTGTACAGCCGAATCAGTCATACAGCACTCTTATGCCCGGAAGCAAAGCTCTCCTAAATGGGACAGTAGCACCTTATCAGGGAGGGAGTGTACTGGGAGGTAACCCTTTCATGTTTCCAGGAACCAATACATATCCTGATTAGGACAGCCAACAGAGAGCTCTTGCGAGCCCGGTCCTGTCCATGACTACCCACCCGAATGAGTTACCCTTGGCGGGTTCTGAGATAGGACATAAACCATTCATCTTTATGGCCGACACAAGTGTCACTAAATCATGCCTTTGCAAAGGAAATTTCCTGTTATCAGGTGAAACTCTCGACACACAAGCTTCTCTGGGGCTGTGGCAATGGTTCCATTCACAGAAGATGTAGCCATCACAATAGGAGGAAAAGTGGTGTGTGCACCTTTGTTATATTCAGAAACCTCCCCAGTTAATTTGTTAGGGCGTGACCTCTTGAGTAAATGGAATATGACATTTCCTTTACAGATCGCGAATTAATATGTGCTACCCCAGGAATGTGTGCTATGAGAGCGATGGTGATAATACAGTCCAGGAGGAGGGAAGGTGGTGGTTCATGGCATTCCTGTCGACCCTGATATGTGTGTGTATGGGATCACAGTTTGACTTGATGCAGTGCCCCAAATTGCTAAGGTATGTTAGTGGATACCATCCGATTTCATCTTCAGGCCCATTGTGACCCCAGAGGTTGTGGTACTGTGGTCGGTATCCCTAAAAGAAGTCTCAGTTGCAGAATTGTTTGAGGATTGGGTTGATGCTGGAGAAATAGTGCTGTCAATCTGCATCCCCTGTGAGATTAAGGTGCAATACCATAAGGTGCAACGTTCTCTTATGGCCCTTGTCACCCCGCCCTCCTTCACTTAGAAAGATCTAGAGCAGGTCCCTTAGAGGTTATGGACAACCAGTGCCCACGATGTAGGGCTCTTGCAGGGAGTGGCACCCGTATGAATCACACTCAGACCAGATGTAGTGTTACCCTTTGTGAAACAATATCCACTGTCCAAAGAAGCAGAGGAGGGAATATGAGACATCATCTCTGCACTCTTAAACCAATGGATTATTGAGCCCTCCAACTCCCCATGCAACAAAGCTATATAGCTGATACAGAATGCAAAAGGGGCAAGTTGGAGAATGATCCAGGACCTCCACCCTTTGAAGGACATTGTACAGGCAGAATTTCCAGTAGTTCCTAATCCTGCAACCATTTTGTGCAGTATCCCCAAGCAAACGACACATTTTACTGCCGTAAATTTGAAGAACGCCTTCTTTTCCACATCCCTGCATCCAGTCTTTCAATACCTCACCGCATTTACGCATGGTGGAAGGCGGTTCGAGCACACAAGATTACCACAAGGGTATTGTGAATCCCCCATTCTCATTAACAGAATATCACATGCAGATGTAGGGAATCATCCAAGTGCCCAGCGCTATCATCCAATTTGTAGACAATCTGCTAGTGTGCAATAACAATGCGCAACAGTGCTGAAGGGACTCTATTACTCTTTCGCAGCTGTTAGCATATAAAGGGTACACGATAGACAAAGCAAAGTTACAATACTGCGTCCAGGAAGTTCTTTATCTGGTACAATTGATATCTGTCCATGGGAAGAAAATATTACCAGAACACACTGCATCAGTGCGCAGTGCCCCCAACTAACAAGTCTCAATGAAATGCAGACATTTCTTAGAATGTGTAATTACTGCAGGTCATGGATTCTAGATTACGCAGTGTACACTAGGCCCCTACTGCAGGGTCTCAAAGAAGCACAAAAAGCAGATACCAAGATAACTTGGACAGAGGACAAGCTTACAAGCTTTAATGAACTGAAAGAGGTTATCTCCACTGCTCCAGTTTTAGAGAGCCCTGACTGCACGCAAGAGTTCTACTTGTTTTCCCATTCTAATGGTCAGATGATGACTGTGATACTCACGCAGAAGAGCATTATGGACCACAAGCCATTGGCCTATTACAATGGAGTGCTAGATTCAGTAATGCAGGGCCAGTTCCCTTGCGAGCAGGCACTTAGTGCGGCTACATTTGCAATTGAGAAGAGCTCCACAATTACCATGGGGTGTTCCATAACAGTGTCAGTGGAACATGCAGTATTTGCCATCCTTGAACGATCTAAGTCAACTCTAACCACATAGCGGGTGTCCACGTATGAACAGTGGCGGCTGCTATCGTAGGGCGGCCGGGCCCCGCCCCCCCAGAAAAAAATAAAAAAATAAAAGCTAAAAGAGATTCAATCAGAACTTCTCTGATTGAATCTCTTTTAGCTTCTAGTGCTGCATTTCCTTTGCCAACAGCGCAGGGGCGCTGTGGCAAGGAAACAATAGTGTATTACTGGCCGGCCCGGCTTTCACAGCGGGGCGCGTCCCAATTTAGTATATTTGTTTGTATAGTAGAGTGCATGGAGCTCGTAGCTCCACGCACTCTACGTAGCTCTCGGAATTAGAAGCCTGGCGGGACACTTCAGGGGTGGCCCCGCAAGTATAAAATGTGCACAAACAGCATACTTCTGTTTTCCAATCCCTCCTCTGCCATGGATACAGTAATGTCATTGGCTGGCAAACAGCCAATGACATTACTGTATCTATGACTGGCGGCGCAGGGTGTGTGCGTGCGCCTGCGCTGCCTTCACACGTCTGGGTCTGTTTCTCTTTCTTCTTTCAGCCCGACGCGACGACGACAACAACACACAAGTGCTGCTGCACCAGGCCAGCCCAGCGGCGCCGCGGATCCGTTAAGTACTACCCACCCCATCCCCACATGTTTGTTTCTTCTGTTTGGACCCGGGGACTCGGGGAGTGTTACACTTACGCTCCCCTCCCCGGGCCCAAACTATTTGGTCCTCCGTGACCGTCCACCACGGCAGGCCAGGCCCAGTCAACACTGAACGACGTGTAGGCCATGGCCTACACGTCGTTCAGTGTTGCTGCCAGTGCCGAGCTGACTGCATGCTGTCAAGTCGAGCCTTGCTCTTTAACTAAAGAAGCACATAACACACAGTCCAGCCAATTAGCCCCGTTTGCAGTGGGAGGGGTGCGCTGAGGTTGCAGCAAGCACCAGTCTTAAGACTTGACTCACGGTTCTCCAAAATACACCGCATTCAGACCTGTAATAGCACAAAGCAGTATAGTTATGTTAATCTGTATTTGCCAAAGGCCAGTTCCATAGTTGCTTCGCACTGTCACAGAAGCTTGGCTTTAGTACTGGAGGACTGGAAGCTTGCCTTCAAGTGTCCCTCCCTCCACACTGCTCTGCCAATGCTGCCCACATCTGGCAAGATACAGGAATTGCTTGTAAGGCTGAATGGAGGAGCTCTATCGGAAGTGCTGAGCGAATGGTCACCAGAGGGGGGTGGTCGTGTGGAGAGGGTTATCACTACCAGACATGGTCACAGGGCCACTGAGGCTCGAGTGATTATCCACGGTGCTGATATCATGTTGCACAATTATTACGCGAGCGAGTCAAGTGTAAGATGTGATAACAGTACCACTTTAAGAAAAATAAGTGTCAGCGCGCAGTCGCTCAAGTGTGTGAAACAAATGCTAAGGGACAAGATGCCGGCGACATAAGTGTTGATGTATTTCACTATGGGATTGGAACGCTGCGTCACTGGAGCATGTGTGTGTAGCGACTACCTGCATAGTAGGAGTGAAGTTCAACTAAAGGGTATGGTGGTCCTTTACTTTTCGGAAAAATCAGCCATCATTGCCTTGCTTTTTGTCGCCCGAGCACTCTTCCTGGATCGCGTGAAAAGGGCACTTTTGTATTTTAAGAAGATTTAAAGTTAGGTCGGCCAACAGGCTGTGAGTCACGCAGTAAGAACTTTAAAAACATTACTGCTGAGACCAAGAGTCAAACCGCTGCCATTGATGGCAATGAGCATCTTGCATACTCGGTGCTTATTTGCACTCTCTAAAGTCCGTATTCTCCTTGCGTTCCTCCCCACAGCAAAGCACTGACCAGCTTTGCACACCACACAGTATTAGGGCTATGTAGGATACGTTGCTCCATTGCTGCATCCTGCGGAGATCTGAACAGCTCCCCTGCAAGGTTTTAATTCATGCCTTCAAGTTAAAAATCCCCATAGCATGCTGGCACTGCAAATCGAATGAAATGTGCATGATAGGATATTCGCTGACATCATAATAGTAATTGCAGCAATTCAAAACAAGTGATTCCAAGTGCCATAATTATTGCATGTTTTATTCTTAACACATTATTAGCCCAGACCCGATCTGTTGATTCCCCGGATCTCTAAATTGAGGCCAAGAAGTTGCGCCCTAGAGTGATCAGCCTGGCAAACAGCTGAATTTCATTAGTATACCTGAGATGAGACCTGAAGGGCCTACCTTTAGAAGCAAAATGCCTAACAAGGGGAAGGAGAATATCCCTAAAAAGGACATGAACGTTTCAGTGGCTCCAAAAAAAAGAACAAGGTCCTCTTCATTGCAGGGGTTAAGTTATTGTGTTGTACAGTGCGCCTCTATTCATCGTACCTGCGGTATATTGGTTACATGCCAGACATTGTTATTGTCATGGTACCTTTTTAGAAAGATTGATTGTCAGGAGCTAAATAGTATTGTATGGGGCAGCAATGTTCAGCTGTGGTCCTGGCGAAGTCCGGTCATGTGATCAGCGCTGTATAGTGTCTGTCATACTTGCGGTATATGGACATCCTGAAATCAGTATTGGGGAACCTTGCTTGTGCAATGGTGCCTTTAGAAAAAAGGCATGTCCCTTAAGAGTTGTGACTCTCGGTGATTAGATAGGGAGGATGCTGGAAGCTACATGCTGTGGTGGATGATGACTGAAAGTAATGGTGGTCGTTTAAGATGCATATTCTTTCACTGTGTTTCTTTCAGCCTTCATATTACAGTTGTCAAACACAGTGTTGGGGGATGGAGTGGATGGAAGGCAGAATGCAAGTATGGGGTATTTTCTGTGAGGAGCAGAGGTCGAAGTGGGAGGGAGCGGTCGGGAGCAGAGCTCCTATACTTTTTATTTTTAAGTTTCACTGTTCCTAAAAGAAAACCGGTTCTGGAGTGGTTTAGTTTTAAAATTAAAGTGTAGGAAGAAGTTGAAGCTTGCACTTCAGTGCACTGCACTGCACATTCCCATAAAAGCAGGTGTGTTTGGGGCTTGTACGGTGTGTGGGAGGGAGTGCAGCAAATGGGTTTGTGGGGAGTTGGGGAACATAATTCTACTACTTCCTTTGGTACACTTCGATCACTGGTGAGGAGGGAGAGTGAGGCGGGTGTGGGCGTTGGTGAGGAGTCGGGGAGGGGGCAGGGCAGCAGGGAACAAACTTCCACTAATGTTCGTTGTAGACCTTGACCCCTTGCCTCGTCCAGCCTAGCTGTGAAGACACCTAGCTGACACCACAAACCAAGTGTATGTATGATTTTACCCGTCTCCCAAAAAAGCAGCCACAATGGGAGTTTATATTGCGTCCGTGTGTGTGCCTCTCTATGTGTGTCCATGTCCACTTCCCCCCAAAACAGGTGGTTGTGCGGCAGGTGAGACAGTAGGTAATGTTAATGGAGTGATAGAAGTATCCATCTACTTAAGAGGTGCCTGATGCCGTCATTCAAAGGTCATGAAAAACGCTGATTTCCCAACCCTGCGCTTTACTACCCCTTCACCCTAGTTAGCTGACCGCCCTTTCTGCTGTTTACCATCTGGTTGATACTTTACCTCCTGGGCTGTGCAATGTTGCACCTACTTGCATCCATTGATCTGACTTTTGCACCGCTTTCCTTGATCTCCCCCCTTCTCTACCTTCTGTCCTCCACGTTCTTTGTTACCCCCTTCCTTGCCCCTCTTCTCTCTGATCTACAACCAGTTCCCTGACTTGCCGTTTCTCCTTCTTGCTTATCTGCACCCCTGGTATTTAACTGTCAGCCTGTGCTTCTTCTTCTTGCTGTTTATCCACCTTCCCCTTTGACCTCGGCTCACTGCCTTGTGTTGTGCTTGATCCGTCTACCTTCATCGCTTCATCCCTTGTTGTGGCCATGCACAGCTGTAGCACAGCTACACTTGCCAGGCACAGTGCCACTTGCCAGGCACAGCTGTAGCAGAATTAACTACCCATTGTTGTAGAAGCAGCAACATGGTGCAAGTCCCTGGGCATCATGATCTAATAGCAGTGCCTGGAAGAAGCTTACACCATGTATGCACAAGGCCAAAATGTTGGCTTTGTCAATGCTTGTGTTTGAACAGGATCTCAGCGGCTTTGCCAATGCTGTTTTTAACAGGACCTCAGCGAAGGACACGCAGAGTGCTTATAAATCGGGTGCCTGAAGGGCTGCAGCAAATTAATTTTGTAATGTGAGCTCCGCAAAGCACACTTTTAAAGCCCCAGAACGAAAACATTACACAAATGTATATATTGCAGCGTTATACAACTGATGACTGGCACATGGTGGTAGTTGCTGGTACTTTCTTTACACATTGTACTAATGATTATTCTGATGCAGCTTCAATGTTACAAGCAGTTAACTCTCTCTCCTTCATGTGTGAAAACCATTTTAATATTGCTCTGAGCCTATGTTGCCCCTTCTCCGATCAGTCTCTCGCTTTCTCTTTACAGTCAGCAACACCTTACATGAACAAATCCAACCAGTCCAGGGCAATTGTGCAACTAAAAACATCGGACTTCAACCTCCAGAGTGCACCTTCCGGGATTTGGATTTCCCATAGCCTGCGAAGGAGTTCATTGCAGTGACCATTCTCTCGAATGAGGTGAGCCAGCATGAGTCTTTTGTAGGGATTGGTGCTCAGGGCACTCCAACTCTGTTTGTGTTCATCTGTAGTAAAGAAGGCACACAGCTATCTTGTTTAAATTGTTTTTGAAAAGAAGCCCATGTTTGTGGGGATCAATGAGGTGGGGGAAAATCTGATGAACAGTACAGACTACAGATACAGAATGGCACCTATGACTAGCTGAGAGGGTGGCATGTGAAAATGGAAAGTCATACATATAATGCAAAAAGGCCTGCTTATGGTTCAACGGAAGCAAACCTGTCCGTTTGGAAACAGTTTTTCGAAGGATAGGATTGGGTGGTGGTTCCCACTTACCTCATGATGTCCTGGTATCTTCCAGTTGAATGGTATACAGTAATTTGTTTTACTGCTGTAAAATCCCACAGTCTTTCAAACATCAGAATACCTTCTTTCTAATCTTCACCATTGCTCCCACAGTGCTTGGGAGGGGTTGGGGTTGTGTCATGCAGTCAGAAAAATCTCCCTACATTCTAAACAATGTTTTTTTAGAACAGTATTAACAGAACAAACTTGCCCCATTTCTTCCATAAGTACTCATTTGCCAAACAAGCTGCAATTCGTACTGTGTGGCTGGTGTCACATTTGCTAATGGGCATGTCTGTTAATGCATGCATAGTTAACATCGGCAATTATACTCAATTGTACTGGTCCATGATAAGTACATCAGAGTTGTGTATAATTGCAGACGCTATCTGTGTCTAGTACCAACTAATTATACTTAGGTGTTATTGAAGAGCATACCTAACAATGGGCCTCATTACTTGGAAGGCGGTAAGGGTTAACGGTTACCGGTAACGGTACTGGTGACCGTTAACCCTTACCGCCTTACTACGAGGTCCCTTTGCGGGACCCGACCTTAACGGCTGGTGTAAACCAGCCGTTAAAGTTGGGACCCGCAAAGGGACCTTGGTGCTAATTACAGTACCGCAATTTGCGGTACCGTAATTAGCTCCTTCCCCATTCCCATTCAGCCCTATGGGGCAAAAATGGGAATGGGGAAGGGCCATGGAGAAAGGGGGAATTACCGCCCCGCCAACCTTGGAATGGGGTGGTAATTTCCCTTTCCTCCATGGTGGTACCGGTATGGTACCGGCGGCAACCATGGTGCTAATAGCACCATGGTTTACCGCCTACCGTGTAATGAGGCCCAATGACTACATGATTCCATCGACATATACATGTACATAATCATTTTGCTTATTAACAGGTGTCACTGTTGCTGAAAATGAATTCAGTGGACCAATTACTCTCAAAACCATTTTACGGACTCGCACACAGTGAAAAACTGGAGGTGAAAATACTAGGGCCTGATCAGCCAGATGTAAAAATTGAACAGTTTGCAAAAGATAAGGGAAAGGCTTACACACACACATTTTCCATGGTGTGGTATGAAAAGAAGACATGGCTCACTGGTAGCATTGCTAAGCGGTTTTTGTTCTGATTCCCTTGCCTGCTGTTTGGAGGTGAAACGGCATGGACAAAAACCAGAGTCACTGACTTAAAGCATTTGTCAGAAAAAAGCAAGAGACATGAATCGTGCAAATCTCATATTGAGAATATATTACAGCTGCGCATGTTGGGAAGTGTAAACATTGCAACACAGTTGGATGATGCCTATCGCCGGAGCGTGATGAGGCATAATGGGATGTGGATAAAAACCGATACATCTTGTCAAAGTTAATAGACTGTGTGCGTTTTTGTGGTGCGTTTGAATTGGCTTTTCGTGGCCATGATGAAACTGAAGACTCTTTAAATCCTGGTGTATTTAGAGGCCTGGTGGATTTTGATCCAGCATAGACAGTGCAATGGAACTACACTTAAAAAATGCAACAGTATTCAAGGGCACTTCAAAAACAATGCAGAATGAACTGCTGGACCGCATGCTCACGGTCACCAGAGAGATCATTGTAGAGCAGTTAAAATGCACAGATTATGTGGCTATTCAGGCAGACGATACAACTGATGTTTCCACTAAGACTCAGTCTGTGCTAATCTATCGCTACATTGATGAACGATACAGAATTGTTGAAAGGTTTTATGGATTCTCTCATCTGAAAGACTCTAGTGCGCAGACCATTGCTACTGCCATAATGGAAAAATTGGACAAAGTATTCCCTGAAGATTGCCACACAAAAAAAGTAATTGAGCAAACATATGATGGTGCAAGTGTAATGAGGGGGGTGTCTGGTGAAGTCCAAAAGAAAGTATCTGAAGTGTATCCAAATGCACATTATGTACATTGCTATGCACACCAGCTTAACCACATCATTGAACAGGCTGTTTCAAAAATCTCAGAAGCTCGAGTTTTCTTTTGTGATATCTCTGGCTTCTGTACATTTTTTTCTCGTTCTCCAAAAAGAAACGCAGTTTTAGATGAGGTATCATATCAAAGACTTCCAAAACCATCTCGCACTCACTGGAGCTACCATATTCGGGTAGTGGAAGCCATATATCAGCACAGGGAAGCACTCCGTACATGCTTTGAGACCATTATTGAAAGACGGACTGATTTTGAGGTGGTTACTGTGCATGAGGCCCAGGGATTCATTCGAACTCTGAAAGAGAAGGAGTTCCTTTTCTTCCTTTTTTTGTTCAATGACATAATGCCCCATGTCAACATTCTATATAACCAGCTTCAGAAGGGAGACATGTGTATGTGCAGAAAGCTACTGCAACTTTTATCAAGTGCATTGGCAGAGTACGTGAAAGCACTGACAATCTAGAAGCTAAACTTCCATCAGAGGCAACTTTTTCAGGTCGCAATGTAAATATGAACACTTTGAATCGTTTGGCTAAAGAAGTATGTGATATTATAGTTACACAAGCCCAAGAACGCGTTGCATTTACTAACCACTTGGAGGGGGCCAAATTGTTGCAGGGGTACCTATTTCAAACACATGGACAGTCTTTTCCCAATGATGCACTGAATGCAACTGCCCAAGCGTACCCCATGTTAATTTCTTTATTAAAAGTGTTAGTTGAAAATAATCTCGAAGAAGCATTTAGTGAAACAATGCAGTTATTAAATATTCTGATTACTACACCCATGACAACAGCTGAGTCTGAGCGCTGCTTCTCCACCCTGAAGCAAATTAAAACATTCTTGAGAAACACAATGACTGAGGATCGTCTGAATGCTTTGGCCATGCTGTCCATGGAAAAACAACTAATTCAAGAGATCCCTGACTTCAATAAATGGACTATTGATAAATTTGCCTCTCTGAAAAATAGACGTGCACAATTTGTGTACAAACTTTCAAAATGATTGACCAGTGAATGTTCTGTTCCAAACAAGCTATTTGCAGTTATTTTGTGGGTTACCTTGAATTCTTTGTTTCAATGGCCTTATGTATGTTACGATTTTGAGTAAGGTTGCAGTGATCTATTTGACAGAACAGTGAGAAATGTGCAGTATGTTTTGATGTTATGGTTGTTGGTTGATAATAAAGCACTCAACATAATAAACTTAATAAACTATTTCTGTTGCATTTTTCTCCATGAAATATGTATGTGCTATTTCTGAGACCTGTGCATTCCATGTGTTGCAACTTTGAGAAACTGAAGCAATGGCAACTCAGCGAGGTAGACAGCCATTAAAGGTAGGACAGATGTCGCATTAATTAAGTGGTTAAAAACTAAAGTAATATTTTAGCTTAGTTTCCCCCTTTCAGAAAATGCCTAAAATCCCACCTTAGTAAGAGGATGAGCACATGTGAATGCCAGTAACAGCATGACAAACATATGTTTCCATCATTACTGACTATATAATGAATTTCTTTATGCATACACCATAGTACCAGCCTATGTTCCCTCTAAGCAGTGCGCATGTGCGCTTGCACAGCTTCCTTCTGAGTGCCGCTCAGAAGATTTTTAACAGCGCACACAGACAATTCTGACCTATCCAAAAAGTTTAAATAAGGCACAAGCCACAGCAATTACCTGCAATTATCTTTCTTTTGAATTAACCAACTAATCTTGGGTGACACCTAAAACCCCGAACAGCAAAATACACACACAAGAGGTTAAAAACGAATATGAAAAACTGGCTCCATGAACAGAAGAATCTAACCAAGATGTACATGCACACATTAACCAAATAATGTTCCCTCCCCACGCATGACTCCTAAACCTGACTCTACCACACTTTTACCTTATGACTCTAACTTCGGCCCCAGAACACATTAAGATACTACCAGGCAACCTTACCTCTTTCTCTCTTGGTTCTGCGAAAGTTTAGCAGACTTGAACCTACATCCACTTGTTGTAACATGAATAACGTTCACGCTCCACCATTTGTTACTCATTGCGTTTTACAAAAAGCATCACCCACACTATATAATCGAACTACCAGCTCAAATAACAGATTCTGACTGTAAGTAAGCAGGCTACTTGGATGTGTAACCTTATCCCATACTTCCTCTTTTTTTTACATATGTCACGCAAATGTTTTGAAGTGGCCCCCTTGCAAGTTAACACATGCTAACATTCTAAAAATCTAATACTAATTTACCCTCTAAAGATTTTGAGATGACAAATGTGATGCTCAGCGTCTCCTATTTTAGCATTACTAACATTACCCTATAAGTGAAGAGCAACATTGCAATTTCATTTACTTAGCCTACAAGGGGTAATGGGTATGGACTGTACCTGGGATTACTCGCCCATAGTATCCGGGCGCAGTATATTCAGACAGGAGAATGCTTTTCACACAATCTGCATCGTTTACAAGTGTCCAAAGTTCCTTTGGGCATAGACCTTCACACATTATATGGTAACTCGCTTCTATACAAAAACTGTTTCACTGAGCACTTGTGTAATCCTACACCATGATATAAGGGTGGGGTATGTTGACAACAATCTTGTATGCACTGCAAAAGAATTGTGTACATGCAGAGTCATGACATTCTTAAAATGCACATAATATTTTGAGGCATTATATATGCCTTGCTTGCAAAGTATTGTGGCCCTGCAAATATTCCAGTGAGTAATTACTGCTAAAATTCCTCACTTTTTACAGTGGTCTATCAACTAGCATTGGAGGCTAGCACAAGGGCCGGGGAAGGGTATGGGTGGAAGAGCACAGGCCATCACTCCTTGCGGGTGATGAACAAAGCAGCACATTTCAAAAACCAAGGCAGACGTTTTGGCAGTACACTGAAGGAAATGTGTTGCTTGTTTGCTAAAGGATAGGAAATTCTAGTACCCGTCTAAACAACAGCATCTTTGTTTTCTTTCTATGCTGAGCTGCTGCGGCTTTTTCAATATAACCATGTGTTCTGTGTGTATCGTCTCTAGCAGCTCCCTGCATCTTACTTAACTTGTCACAAAGAATTACAGAGGAGGGATCCATAGTTACAGAAGAAAGCACTCAATCAATTGTATCTCTGATGAATTGATGCTATTAACTTAAAAGGCATATATATGTGATTTTCTTCAGTAAGGCACTTGTTTAATTGTATCTAAGCTGTGGTTTGGAGGGTGGGCACAACTATATACCACAAAGTGGCTTACCTCATTAGTCAATTGCGCACATGGAAAATAATGTGCGCACAACAGCCAACCAGTTCCGCACACAGAGAAAAATAATTAGAGGGAACATTGGCCAGCTATTCTCAATACAAGCTGCTGTAAAATACACCATCACACTTGCACACGTAAGAATAGTGTACCACCATTAATATGTAAAACGAATGCTTTTTTCATATTTCGGTGGGTTTTTTGGACAGTAAATTGCACATTTTGTAGGCCATTTTTCCAAACCTTTCGCAGGGGAATGATCCCCACGCACACCCCTTGGGGGGGGTGGGCTCGCTCGCTGCATGCGCTCGCTACTAAATTCGCTGTGGAAAATTTACGCCCCACCAGCTTTCAAACTCACCAGCCGCCACTGCGTATGAAGTAATCCTATCTAGCCCAAACATTCACATTGTGCGGTACAAGACAGTAAATCTGCTACTTTTCTGGCAGAACTGTGTACTGAGGAGGACCTCTCTAAACATGACTGTGTAACATTTGAATGCGAGAAGGACATACCAAAAGCAAGAGACAGTCTGCCCGAGGGGGGGCTTTTCATTGATGGGTCAGCAACTATTGACCAGGGGACAGGCCTGAGACATACTGGTGCAGCAGTTGTTCACCTAGAAGATGGAGAATATGAGGTGGAGGTGCAAGTTTACCAATGCAGTATTCCACTCAAGCGACAGAGCTTAAAGTGCTCATCGAAGCCCTTCTCACATCCAAGGGGTGCCGCGTGACTATCTATTCTGACTCTGCCTATGTTACCATGACTGTGCAATCAGGGATGGCATAGTGGAAAATGAGAGGGTTTAGAAGAGCTGACGGGTCCCCAGTCAAACAGGCAGCCTTATTGGATAAATTAATTGAAGCACTTTCCCAGCCCACCCTGATGGCTGTGGTTAAATGCACTGCCCATACCAATGACACAGACAAAGTTTCACTCAGCAACGCTGCTGCGAATGTGGCGGCCAAACAACTTGCTTGTCTCCCAGTAATCATCATCTCTGAATACCCAGTAACACCACAGGGATGACAGCGGTTGCCGGAACCCTACAATTCACTCCCCATAGCACAAATCATTGAAATACAAGGTCAAACCCCACAAGGGGAGAACGATTTATGGCAGAAAGGAAGATGCACACAGTCCCCTACCGATTTATTATGGCAGCAAGAAAGTACGGGTAAAGTTGTCATGCCTCATGAATTATTGTGGGTTCCCTCGAGCAGTTGCACCATCAATCTCATTTGTCAAAACAGCACATTGCTGCAGACATACAGGAGTATTGGTTTGTTACCAATCTCCAGGAAGTTCTGACTAAATTGGTGATAATCTGAATTACATGTCAAACCCTCAGTAGAGGTCACACCTTGAAAATAATATGAGGCACATTTCCTCGCCCTACTGGGTCGTATAGGGAGCTTCACATTGACTATGTGGACATGGGAGAACGGTGTAATGGGAGTAGATATTTAATTGTTGTTGTATGTCCCATTTTCAGGTGGGTCGAGGCTGGTCCTTGTGCACATCCAGACGCTAAATGCGCTGCCAAATTCTTTTGGGAGGGAACTGTTCCCATTGGGTGTTTGTGATGTGCTGCCATCCGATAATGGCACCCATTTCTTTAATGAACTTTTCAAGGAAGTAACCGCACTGCTAGGCATTAAGCAATGCATGTGTACAATTTACCAACCCAGGCCGATGGGTTTGTGGAGAGGATCAATGGCCTGTTGAAGGCAAGACTCTCTAAACTATGTGCCACCCTACAGAGAAACTGGGTGCACTGTCTCCCCCTCGTGTTATTCAGTTTGTGCATGCATCCCTGTAAGTATCATCATTTATCACGGTGTGCAGTCATAATGTCGACATCAATAATGTCGACAGTCAAAATGTCGACAAATTAATGTCGAAAAACAATAATGTCGACAAACAAAAATGTCGACATTATTCGATATTTTTTCGACATTAATTTAGTGTATGCATAAATAAATAAATAAATATATATATGATGTGTTGAGTATGAGGGGTGGTTGGGGGGGTGTGGGGGGGTGGCAGGGGGGTGTTGGGTGAGGGGGGGTTGGGGGGGGGACCCCCCCATAGTAAATACAATTTTTATTTATTTAATTATTGAATAAATAAATAAATAAATAATTGGTATGTGTTGAGTATGAGGGGTGAAAGGGTGGTTGGGGGGGTGTGGGGGGGCGGCAGGGGGGTGTTGGGTGAGGGGGGGTTGGGGGGGGGACCCCCCCATAGTAAATACAATTTTTATTTATTTAATTATTAAATAAATAAATAAATAAATAAATAAATAATTGGTATGTGTTGAGTATGAGGGGTGAAAGGGTGGTTGGGGGGTGTGGGGGGGGGGGGGTGGCAGGGGGGTGTTGGGTGAGGTGTTGATAGTTTTAAGGGTTTATAGTCATAATGTCAAAAAAAAAAATGTCGACATTTTTTTTTCGACATTATGACTTTTTACATTAAAAGTATAGAATGTCGACATTATTATTTTCGACATTATTTTTTCGACATTTTTGTCTGTCGACATTTTTTTGTCGACATTATGACTATAAACCATTTATCACCACATGAGGTGGTAACAGGCTGTAATGGATCTTTGAAGAAGCTATCCCATTAGAAGGGGGGAGGGCATTAGGCCTCCACCGGTTCCAATTGTGAAGTTATAGCAACATAAGACCCCCAAGCCCTAGACATAAGCATTAGTGTACACTGACCAACCCAAGACCCCTGGTCTTAAATCTGTAAAGTGACCAATCGACCAGGAAGATCAGAGAACAGGGACTGGTTGTTCCCACCATCAGGTAACGTGGTTTGTGCAGCGAGGTGCCAGGGGAGAAGGTAACAAATGTATGACTCTGGTAGGAAATTGGGGCTCCGGCGTGTCTGGGAAAGGAGCAGGGTTTCATGTAGTTATGAAGAGTTATCACAACCTGTAAAGTAGCCACCTCGATCATGTCCTTGGTACCAGGTGCACTGTAGACCTGTGAAATAATGAGTTGTTTGTGTAACCCAATTGCCAATAAGTGTTTTATATTTCACCGACGAAAGAAGAAGATTCTCATGTGGAAGAAGATGGAGAGAAGATGCTGGGAACAATCGTCTGGTATCCCATATGGAGCAGGCTATATGGAATCTATGTGATTATGGCGACCCTCACAATTGGGATGGCCGAAAATGCCGACTTTTTTTTTAAACCCCTTTACACCACATATATATGTGAGGGGAGACACCCCGCACCCCCCCCATATTAATATTATATTCTATACCACCCCACATATATATGTGGTGTAAGGGGGGTCCAACAAAAAAAGGTCGGCATTTTGTAACCTATGTGATGTACGTCATTTGTGACACTGTGTATCCTTAAAAACTACTGCTCATGCGGTTTTTGTCAGAGCGCTCCATGGCATCAGAGCTCTTTGTTGGCACGTACTTGCTTTTTTATTAGATTAAACCTTGTTCTCTTTGCAAGAGGTGTGCTGCCCTTTTTCCCTAGCGGGTTGTATTATTTCTGGTGTGAGCGTTGAGGCGTTTCTCTACAATAGATGTACAGGATTTCAACGCGGGATCCAGAACCCAGAGTATTCCTCTGTCTCTGGGTTGCTGTGAGACCCAGGGTCTCATAGGGTACGGTGAGTCCTTGTTCTACCCTTCCCAGTCAGGAAGGTTTCCAGAGAGCACTTGCAAGGACTGCTACCTCCAGTACCCATTTCTGTTCTGTTTAAAGGCAGCCCTTGACCAACAACAGTTCACCTCAAATGGAACTCTGGAATGGGCAAGGGACTGGTCTTTTGACCCTTCTTTGAGATCTATGTCTTCCCCTCCCTGGCAGAGGACTCTACCCCAGAAGAGATCCAACAAAATCATTCTTCTGTAGTCCAAAAGTATTTCAGCAGACAGGGAGGTCTTTCCTCCTAAAATAGGCAATTAGCCGCAGATGATTGGTCCCCTTCTAGCCTTATGGTAAGGGGTCCAAATCTGACTGTTGTGTTCAGAGGATTTTACCTGGTGATGTCAGTGCTAGAGTGATTTGTCTGCAAGATGTGGGGAGGGGGAACAGGAAGTGTTGGAGCCATGGGAGAATCCAAGATGGTGGGATCCTTTTGTGGACTGGTGTTCCTCTCCTAGCTACTCTAGATCTGCCCTCTTTCCTGTCTGCCCTTTGTACTCAGGAGACCCTCGATTCGGCCCATATAGCCGAGGTTTGCTCTGAGAGTACTTTAAGATAAGATAGCTGCACCTTGAGATGGATGGGGGTGCAGATTTATTACACCAACACCAATCAATAAGGACAGCTCAATGGGAGTCTGTTTAATGACAAGTATAAAAAACGGGGAGTCATGCCAATCAGCAGTGATGCGATAGTGCGTCTCAATTCAACTCCAATGAACTTCATACAAATCATAACTTTTATAATCAACTGCGTCACAATTGATGTGTAACACTCAAAAGTTAACATGCGATTTCATTGGTTGGGAAAAGATAGCTTTAATATAGGTTCTATATCTGTATATGGTAACGGTGTAAGGTGATTGGGTAAACACTGTCAGGTGGGAGTCTAAGCCCTTCCTTCAAAATGACTACTGTAGACGTCACTAAAAGTACGTCGTCCCATTGTTTCTGCTACTATAGGACCCTAGATTATTTGGTCCATTGTGATTGGGTTGGCACCAACCCCATGCATACATTTCCACTTTGCTTAGAAGCATGCAGAATGGTCAGCCAGGTGCAGGGTGTCCCCTCAGCTACCCCGCCTTACTCCAATTATGGTTACAATCAATCATCACTTCAACAACAATGTGTCAATTAATTTACTGTGGTTGGCCTCAAAACTACATCTTCTGTCTGGAAAAGTTCTGATATCTCTGTCTGGGCAGACACCAAACATAGGTGTGAACTCGTGCTTCTCCTCGCTCGGATGGTCACGTGATGCGGACACTGTGAATTTTCCTAGGTTCACTCAATTCATGTATTTAATTCTTATTCGACTTGCCTCCTGCCTACGCTTACTTATCATGACCTTTCAGAGACAGGATATTCTGTTCTTTAGTTTCAATTAGATGTAGCTACTGTTCGTTCCTTCTATTGGTATGACCTTGACTCTCTTGGCATGAGTTGCATTTGCTGAGTTTCGATTCAGCCGTCTCTTCTCATTTTGCTAGAATATGAATCTTGTCTTGTTTGTCCTCTAGTAACCTGAGTTGATTCTGCTTTTCGTGTAAAGTGGATTTGCACTTATAACAATGTGCTTCGTTTTGAAGTAGATTATGTACAATGGCGCTATTCTTCTAATTAGCATAGCAAGCTGCACTGTTTTCTTAGCTTTCTTGCGGTTTCAAGCATATGCACAGGCGTTAGCTGGTTGAATATCTTCATCCTGCTTACAGCTTAACTCTCTTACGCTTTGACAGTTTTCTATCACTTTAAGCTCACAATCTCTTTTCCCATGGCGTTTTGTTTCCTTGTGTCACTCTTGGTTCATCATTTGTTCTATCTGTGAGTCCGTCCAGGCTCTCGTGACGTCACCATTTGTCTTCCATTAAGGCCTTTTTGGTTTCTTCCGGGATGGTACTTAGGCAATCTTCATTTCGTCTCATTTGTTGGTAGGGTTTTCTCAATGGATACCTTACTGTCCATGGTTGTCTGGTTATTGGTACTTCAATAGGTGTTGCTCTTCTGATGGGTACTGGGCAGAGCCCTACTGCAGCTCTCTGCTGATTTATTTGCTCATCATACATCACATATTTTGGTTTGAACCTTCCTGGTTCTTCAAAATGGGCTATGGGAGTGCAGGCTTTATTTGGGACCTCCTCTACACTCCACCCCCTCTGGGCGATTCATCAACCACTTTCACCTCCTTATTTGGATGAAATTCACTTGATTCTTCTATGTTTATCTTAACCCCATCACCTGGGTTCATTCCTTCTTCATCTTCTGGATCTATTCATGATGGTTTGAAGAGGTGTCTCTTTGGAATCCATATTTTTATCACTCCTTTCAGGCTTCCTGCTGTCCTTACATGTTCGTCTTTATTCCATGTCATCCGTTGACATTGTCCATTTGGGCTACAGTAAACCCATCTTCCCACATAGTTTCTGTGCTTTCTGGGATAGAGAAACTTCATACCTTCTGGTGCGTGCCTGCTGGTCTTCACAAAGTCTCTTATTTCTTCATCAGTCAGGTCTTTGGGCTTCCATTCTGGCTTGACATCAATCATGATCTTCATCCCCATGGCTTTCTTTGCAGTTTTCTGGCATTGCAAGATTATTATCTTGATAACACAAAATCCCAGTAATATCATCACTAGCAGGAGTCCTAGAAACTTGAATATATCTGCCATCCATTGTGGGACCCAAGAGAATAGTAATCCAAACCAGCTGTCATCATCAACTTCATCATTTTCGTTGATCATCTGGTTCTGTAGATTCGAAGCATACCTATGGCTTCTGTCAAAGTTCCATTTTCCTCGTCGTGAGAAGGTATAAATGTGCAACATGATTCTCCTATTTTTGCACAAACTCCTCCATCCATGGCTGTGATCATGCCAAGCACATATCTGTCTGGAGAGTCATCAGTCGGATGGCTCTTAACTCTTCCTTGATCGCATTGAATCCTTTTATGGTCATGTTGATGGTCTGCAGTAACTCCCATCTGGTTATATGTAACCATTTAGTATTTGCTCCAACTTGGAATCTTGGCATGAAAATCGTTGTGAACATTGATGAGGTGAGGCTGAACAGCCTGTGTTCATATGGGATTGCATGAAAAGCTTCTTCTGATTTAGCAGAGAAGTAATTCTCTCTCTGTATCCGAGTTATCAGTTCTACAGATCTTTTCTTCCTTAGGTGAGCATCTGCTTTTGGGAAACTGTCAATATTCAGGTCACTTTTCGGGATCACCAATGCTGGAACGTGGACGTTCACTATCGTGCATATGCCTCCCCAGTCTCTTGGCAGTCTGATGTATGCTTTGGATCCACGCACCCAATAATGATCCATAATCACTGCAGCTCCATGAACCATACCTGGAGCCTCAAAAACTCGCCCACAGTTCTGATTCTCTCCCATCTTTACCATGATTCCTGAAGCAGAATTTTGGGCTTTCCATTGGCACTATCTGTAAGGGTCCTCCTCTGTCTTCGACCCGTGCCAGCAGTTTTGCAAGCTTTGGCCATAATGGTTTGCATCTGTTTCGCACTATGTTGATGGTGGGCTCGTAGTGACCGAAGACCATCCATGCTCATCATATCACTACTCCTTTCTCCCATTCATCTGGCGAAAGCACTGTTCCCCAAATTTGCATTTGGCTTCTATTCTTCCATCTCTGAGCTTCTTCTAGAGTTTCTCCTTGGACATTTAGCTTTTGATTTGCTTCTCTTCTGATCTCTGCTCCTTTAACTCCAGGCTTCTCATATCTGATCACAATGTGTTTTGTCTTTCCATTGTTTCTTTTCTTTATGACCTGGACATAACCGTCTTCATTTGGATCAGATGCTTCAGTTACCCATTTCAGAGAGGCATCACTACCCATGAGCATGGCCTCTGGTCTTGCACATTGCTATGTGTGACATACAGTGTGCTGTCTGGACATCTATTTCTACAGCTACGAAGATCTTGGACTTCCCCATGCTGTATGGTAGGAGTGCGCAAACAAAGCATTCCCCTTCTGAACTTCATCTTCCAACTTCTTTCATGTGCTGGTACCAAATGTTGTTTCCCAGAGATGCTATGCTGTCTAGGTAGTTGTTGAGTTCATTGTCATCTCCATGCATACTTCTCTTGATTCTTAATTTTTTCCTGCAGTTGGCTATGACTACATTCTTGAATGCATCGGTATGACGTTTTCTTGCTAGAGAATTCTCAGGTATCCTGGTCCACGGTGCAGGCCTCCTCATCTGTACCATTTGAGTGACAAGAGCCTGATATCTCTTCCGCTCTCCACATACATCTTTCTCCTGCTGGTTACAAATGCCCATGCCAACCAGCCTGACACTGGTCCGGTGTATGGTTGTATTGTAGAACTGGTAGTTGTTCCTTGCGTTGGAATATATATGCTTGGTAATACAGTCTCTGCAATTTTGTTCTTCAGTTCCTCTTGCAGTTCCCTAGCTCGGGCTATGTGCGGAACTAATGAGTCTACTATCAGTTGTGTCTGTACAGAGAGTTTCTCAGTGTTGGCTCTTGTTTTCTTAAGAGTTTCTGATATAACTGCTCCTGTTGGTTTTTGCTTTATTTCTTGTTTTTTCCACAATGTGTGCTATGGAGTTTCTTATGGCAGGCAGTCTCTTTTTCTCTGCTGCTTTGGTTTGTGGGTCTGCAGTCATTGACACTAGGCCTGTTTCGTGTCCATTCAGTGTTTGCGTGCATGTAGTTGTCAGTAAGGTTACTTAATTCATCCCTTACCGACCCTGTCTCCAGCTTTTCTTTTCGTTTGTTACCACAAGTGTGTGTGTATCGTTGCTAATTACATCCATTTCAAGTTCATTCACTCCACCAGCAGATCTTCTAGGGACTGGAATGACTATATAACGTCTGGGTACTTTTGTGAGTTTTTTGCGTGCACCATTAGGTGGGTGCACTGAAATTGGGATGCTTTGTGCACCAATAAAGAATGCAGTTCTGATTGTTAATGACAGTAAAACAATAATGAATATGATCCATAGGTACATTATGCCCCTGTAGGTCAGGCGACAGCATTTTCTTCTAGAGAAGCGGGGTTGCCTCTCTTCTTGTGGGAGGACCAGATTGCTGTTCTGGACCCCCAGCTCGATCATTTAACAAATGTCAGTGTTTATTGTTTCTGTATTTTAAGAGTGTCCGGTACTCCACAAGTGTCCCCCCTCTCGTGAGTTACAAATTGTTTCTTTTGTCAGGATACAGTTCCTTTGCTAGACTATCAGAAAAATCAGAACCAAAATACCATTTTAGTGAGTCCTTTTACTGTGCATGTTCAAAATAGGTGAGCTCCCAATCCACTCCTCGGATCTGCTTCAGTCCTGAGGACATAGTGTATGTTGATCAGTAAGAAGCATTAGGGACAAAAATAACAAATATGATACGTGCAGCTCTTGGCACTGCTTCCTTGATCTGTCCCTCAGTGAAAGGCTCTTAGAATCTCCTCAGATAGCTCCTCTAATGGTTAGAAAGTTCCACTTGGGGTACGATTCCAAGTTAGAGCCTTCCCATCTGTGCAACATTAGCTGGGTCTCTGATGAAAGTGAGGACGTCAACATTGATTGGTCTCCCCACTAGCTCTGGAAAGTCAGTGACTGGGCGAAAAAGGATGTTGTGCGCCAACCTGCTGTCTTCTGGTGACAGGGACATCCGTCCTGCCTTGCTGAGGTTCAGGATTATATATTTTCTCCTAACTGTGAACAATGTCTGCACTGTCCAGTTGCATGGAGTGCGACTAGAATTATGATTTTATTTAAAAGATGGCTTAAATGTTCTGTATTAGCTGGGTCTCGAAGAAACGTGAGAGTATCTGTTGTTCTCCCGATAAGAGTTGGACAGTCTTCGATTATGCAAAAGAACAGTGTGTTGATAAGCTCATCTCTTTCCGCCGGTGTGGGGAACATTTAATTCTTTCTCACTGTACTCAGGGAGTAGGATAAATTGTTCGGCAAAAATAGTGAGGAGTAGTCTTCTTGTCTTTTCGCTTTCAGGATCTTGTAGAAAGTTAGTGACATTGGTGAGCCTCCCCACCAATGATGGGTATGATCCTAGCACTTGAACACTATATGTTATTATGTCCTTTGTGATGTTTTTACTGTGGGACGCCATAAGTGATTCCGAATAGTCTCTCAGTATTAAACGAATCGGGATACTGTATTTGCTTCCAATGTAAGTGTCCTCGGTCAAAGTTAGGCATATTCTTTCCCCGAAGCTTAAGTATGCCTCAGTTCAAAGTCATCAGACTGTGTTGTGGCTTGTGCATGCAATTTTCTTCTTCACCCTGCAACTAGGATGCACAGAGTGTCTGTTTTCTATGTCCTTATCCCCTTTTTTGCTTAGAGGAAGCGTCCAATTTAAGCCACAATTTGCAAAAAGTTCTTGTCTGGCTGGTCATGCGTCCTTCTTCCGCGTCATGGATCTCGTCTGCATGTGCTGCGATTCTTCCCCGTCGCTCATTGATTCCTCTCGTTGGGGTGCAGGCAGGGGGCCTTCTCCAACATAGGGTTTTATATTGCTGAGAAAAATCCAAGCTCACCTGCCTTGTAGTTTCACTTGCGGACGAAGTGCAGGCCTCCACTGTAAAAGGACAGTTGAACCTTGGCTCGTCCCACTTTTTCCTTGTGTGATTCCTCACAACGACGGCGTCTCCAGGGAAGACGGGTGGAACATGTAAACCTTGAACTTGGTCTATTGTAGTATCTCCTTCTGTGTTCTGTGCTGCACTGCACCCTTTTCGTCGTTGCTGCAGCTGGTCTGAAATTACAGTAAGGCAAGATGTCATGCAGTTCAGATAGTTTTTCATTTCAGACCCTAAAACCTCTCCTGTTAACTGGGCATCACATCTAGCTCTATCTCGGGGTGTCAGAGGAGTTCTCATTCTTCTTCCTGTGACTATCTTGTGTGGCGTAAGATGATGGTCGGACCCTGGTTGGTTCCGAAGTGCATACAGTGCTACTGGAAGACAGTGCAACCATCCCTTTCTTAGAGTAAGCTTCAACTTGGCTATCTTTTCCTTTAACAAGCCGTTGAGCTTCTCACAGATCCCATTACCTTGTGGATGATACGCAGATGAGATATTGTGCTTTATACCAAACAGCAAGCTAATCTGCTTGAACACTGCATTGACAAAATGAGGGCCATTATCTGACCTCATGACCTCGCTCACCTCCCACCTAGGGAACACCTCTCTCACAAAAAATGTGGCCGCACAGGTAGAGTCTGGGTGTGTACATGGACCTCCCTCTAGAGAATGGACACACCATAACAATTAAATATCTGTACCCGTTACATGTTTGAATCATGTCAACGTAATCGACATGCAAATGTTGAAAAGGCCCATTTGGCCTTGGTATGATTCCTCTCACTACTTTTAATGTGTGTCCCGCCGTAAATTGCTGGCAGATTATACAGTTCACTATAAAGAATGCAACATGCTCTGCTAAATTCGGTATGAACCAGTCTTCTGAGAGTGTTGCTGCTAGATTCTCTTTTGCTATGTGCGCCGGGTAATGTAACTGCTCCAGCACTATTTTTAATAGGGCTACAGGCATTACTGGTTTACCAGTGCTGTCAAACTGTCAGCGGGGTTTAAAGAACACCCTCAATGTTTCCACAGGTTCTTCTCTTCCTGTGGTGCTTCCCCTTTGAGTTCCATTAGCTGTGTTTGTCCCAAATTACTGTAACTTTGCGGTGCAGTTCGTGTAACCATCATTCGTTCGTTGGTATGGATAACTTCCATAATCGTCTCATATTTGGATGCCATATGCTTGGCTTCCATGTCTGCTGCTTGATTCTTGTGTGAGATAAAATCTGTCCCTTTTGTGTGGGTGGCGCATTTCATGACCGCTATGCCCACTGGGAGCTGTAGTGCTATGATCACCCTGGCCAATAAGGCTGCGTGCTGCACTGGCGTGCCGTCTGCTCAGAGGTAGCCCCTCCTTTTCCAGCACGCTAAGCCTGCATGCACTCTTTAAACACTTTCTTGGCAACCTTTTTATGGACTTTGTTCCCGGCGAATTCCTTCTTTTTTGCTTTTTATATCGTTTGTAGGGTTTTGTCAGCTGCGGTATTGCATCAATACCATGATTGCTACTGGTAGAGTTAAGTCATTTATCAAATTCTATGCATTTCCACTTGCGACTTCCCTTTGCATATTATCCATGAGTGCCAAATAATTGTCTCCACACTTAATTGTTCTTTCAAAAATCCTTTATACTTTGTTTCTTTTTTACATTTTTTTCCTTTTTTTTTCTTTCAAATATAATTTTGCCTCTCTACACGTGTTTCACCTTTGTTTAAATCACAAAGGATCTTCAGGAGAGATGTGGTAATAGTTTTATCTTTTAAAAAAACAAAAACATATATATTTAGTAAAGCATAATTCGCCAAAGAAAAGTCAGTTATTTAGAAAACATCTTTTTCACTTATTTTTCATTCTACCATTGACACATAGGCGGAGTGACTGTACAGCGTTACTTCCTGGTCTGCGTGATTCTCAATGGCGAGTATTAACACCAATAATTCTGCAGCCTGTGCTGAGTAATGAGATGGAATTTGTGCATTAAGGAGCACTCGAAACTATCCATTCGTCGTGTGCTTCATCACAGCAACGCCTGTGTATCTTTGCCCATCATTTTGGTCGATCCTTGAAGACCCGTCAATAAAGACGATCTCTCTTTCTGCCAAGGCATTTTCTTTCACCCTGCGGATTCCATCATAGAATTCTTCATAATTTGCACAGTCATGTATGGGCTCTCCTTCATTGACTGGCTCTGCTACGAACATAGCAGGGTTCACTATCTTACATCAGACTATTTTAATTGAGGGATTTGATATGATCACTTCATAAGCAGAAGCTCTCTGAGATGTCAATGTGCCCTTTGGTTTCTCTAGAATGGCAAATAGCGAGTGCTCGACGTACGTCATTGAGCATCCCATTACAATGGTTGTAGCTTTCGTTATGGCAAATGCTGCAGCAGCTAAACTTTGTTTGCACAGGAAATGACCCCTCATAACTAAGTCCAAGTTCCCACTGTAGTACGCCAGGGGCGTGTACCCCAACGTGGTTCTCTGTGTGAGTACTGCCGTCATAACGCTGCCAATTGTGTGTAAAAACAGGTCAAATTCCTCTGCATAATTGGGGATCCCTAGAACTGGTGCTGTGTAAATGGCTCTTTCCCTTTCTCCATGGTCTCAGACCATTTGATTTTTTCCTTCGTCACTTGGGCCTTCTTTAGGGCCTGAAGTAAAGGCTTGGTGTAAGAGCTGTAGTCGAAGACCCATGCCCTGACATAGTTGCATAGGCCTAAAAAGCTCTGAATCTGCTTTATCGTGTGGCTTGGCCGTGTTAAGTATGGCTTCAGCCCTTTCTGGGGTCACTTTCTTTCCCTCGTGTGAGATCAGCTGGCCTATGTACAGTACATCTTGTTGACAATATTGTAACTTTTCCTTGTCAACTTTATATCCTTTCTCAGCCAGTATAGTCAATAGCTGAACAGAATCGTGCCTGCATTGCTCTTCTGTGGTGCTGCAAATTAAGATGTCATCCACGTATTGCAGGACAAGACTTTCGAGTGCAATATTCCTCAAATGCATCTGCAAGACTTGGTTGAACATAGAAGGAGACCCACAGTACCCCTGTGGCAGCCTCGTGCTTTTCAGATGCATTTGTCTGAATGTGAATGACATCAGATCTTGTGAGTCACGGTGCAACAGGATTGAGAAAAATGCATTTTTCAGGTCAATCACCATGAAATATTTTGCCTCAACAGGTATATTACATAGAATTGTAGACGGTTTCGGGACTAGAGGGAGCTCAACCTCAACAATATTGTTTATTGGCCTTAGATCTTGAATTAGCCTCCACGACCCTCCTTTACTTTTTTTCACAGGATAAACTGACGTATTACATGACGACTCTGACGTCACTAAAATGCCTTGCTCTATCATAACAGAAATTGTCTTAAAAATCCCTTCATCTGCCTCTCTGGACATTGGATATTGCCGGGCTCTTGGTAGAATTGCTGCTGGTTTCAGTTTGATTTTCACTTCTTCAACCCCTTTCAAGAGGCCTATGTGATAGGGGCCTGTAGTCCATACTGAGACAGGCACCTTGGCTATGTCGTCATCAAAATATTCAGGACGATTTAGTGCCAACATCATTCTCTGAGGTACTTCTCTTTTAACCATCTTTACCCAAAAGGTGAGACTCACTTCCACCATTGTCTCTACCATATCTGCTTGTTCTTCAAACAGATCGTCATCGGTGACATCAGTCAATCGATATCCTTCTTCAATGGCGATTGCTGCGCACCATTGTCGGCCCTCGTCATCATAACCATCAATGAAGGCCACTCTCCCTTTCACTGCAGCCGTGTGTATCGTCAAGGGAAATACTTGTCCATTCTCTTCATGCATCGGTATTCTGGGTATGAATAAGAATTCATCAGGAGTTCTCATGATTTTGTCTGAAAGGCCTGGCAATCCTGCCATAAGCACACGCATACCATCTGCGAAACTTTCTGGCTCTAATGGTATGGCCCTCATGGCTATGGGTCCCGAGTATGCTCTAATCATTTCGCATACACTTGAGTAGTGCATTCCTAGAGTGGAACATACTATGCCCTTCTTCGATTAACGAGATTGTCATGTTTAACTTTGTCATTAAATCTCGACCTAAAATATTTACTGCGGTCTGCCGAGAATATAATAAAGGTACATTCATTTCACATTCTCCTATGGAGACTGGAAGTGCATTTGTGAAGGGAACACGACTGATAGCTCCTGTAAAACTCTGAGTATCTATGACCTCGCCGGACAAGGAAAACATGCCTTTGCGTATGCACGAGCGTGTTGCATCCGTGTCAACTAAGAAGGAATATTCTTTATCCCGTATCACTACATCCACCCTAGTTTCCCTGTGAGGGTCTGGTGTCACTGATAGGATAGAACACATCAGGGTTCCCAGTGAGCTGTCCTAGTTTATATACAAATTTGGCCCACTGTGTGCTGGTGAATTTGCCCCATTCCCATTGTTACTTCCCATTCCAGGGTTCATGGTCTGCGATAGTTGCAGTGGTGCCTGTTGGGATTGTGCTTGTGGAAAATGTCCCATGCTTTGCGGTTGCACCCCTTGTTCCGCTCCTGGTGCTTGTTGTTGCACTGTGTGATTCTGTGCACCACTCTGCTGTAAAACTACAGGTGGATTTGCCATGCCTGCTCCTGTTCCTTGGCCGTTCTGCATCATGCCTTGATTTCTGCACGTGCACACCAAATTCCCTGTCATTCCACACAGCCAACAAACTGGCGGTGGTCGGACCATTTGCCCATTTGACATAGCTTGGTTACCATTTTGCATATTTTGAAAACCTCCTTGATTATTTTGGAGACCTCCGTGATTGCTCTGCCATCCTCTTCCCCTAAATCCTCTTCCCCTGGGATAAAACCCTGTGTTGCCTGATTATTTTGCTGTGGACTAGCCACCTGCTGCATGCTTGATTCAGCTGTGCTAGTTATCATGGCTCCCTCAAGAGCATATTTTGACAATATATTTTGCACCAGTTTCGCTTCTTCACCCTTTCGAGTTGCTTCCTTTTTGTGATTCTTTTCCTGCAGCAATCTACAATAATGTGTGATGGTCAACTGTATTTCAGCCCAAGGCTTGGCTCCAATTCCCACCAATTTCTTGAGTTGTTTCTGTATCGGCTCTGGCAGCCCTTGGCACAATATATTGTAAAATACAGGTATAGATTTTGTCCAAGATTCATGAGTCTCGAGCACCCATGCGTCTTGAAAATTCTGTATGTAAATTAACAGATCTTCAGACTCCTTCATTTTTTGCATCATTATAGCTCCCATATCAGAAGTGTCTGGGTAAAGCACTCGTAGCACTTTCCATACTGCGGCTCTACAATTGCTAACGTGTTACCTCCTGTCATTTTTTACTAACTTATGCATCCACTTTCCGGCTCCCGATGTCAGCATTGGAAGCTTGATCTTCTAATTTTCTCGATCTATGTGTGGCCATGGTATATATTGCGGTTTTACTCCCCCTTCTCGATCAACAGAAATTGGAATGTGTAGCCCTCTCTCTCTTCTCTCATTGTTCTCCTGTCTATTGCAGGGGTAATATTTGCACATCGCCGTCTACCTGGCATTGCCCTTAGTCTGTCCACAGAGGGCGGCAAAGACACCCCCCTCTGACCGTGAGATACTTCTTCATTTCGGTCAGGCTGCATGGCGGACTCTAATGCTCTCGGTGCAGATTCGCTATTGTATGACCACCTTATTCCTTTTTCCCTTGGGAGTCGTCTTTCGCTCCATCCCTCTTCCTCCTTTTCTTCACGCTCCTCCCTTTCGGAGTCGGACATTGTCTGTCGCCAACTAGTGCGACTTCTCGTACCCTCTTTGTTTCTACTTAGTTCTAATCTATCCAGGGATAGCTCTCTATTCCCACTACTTTGGGAGACATCCTTAGTGTCATACAGCTGAGTGCTTTCCAGGCTCTCATTTTATCCCTCCCCTTGGGGTATTTGTTCTAGCCCCATTTCATCATACATTCTATCGATCGTCTCTCCGATGCTTCTGGTGTCGAAGTCATCATCAATATTTGCCCTAGATGTGCCTGGTACTGAATCGTACTCAGGAAAGAATTCTTCGATGTCTTCGTAGTCTACAACTGGAGCAGGTTTTTTAACCTCTTTCTCCAGATATTCAAGATCGTGTGCTCTCTGTCTACGCTTACATTCTACGTCGTCACCAAATTCTTTGCATTTTCTCACCTCTTATCTGAATATATCTTCTTCCTTTCTCTTTTCATTTCTACGTTCATTTGCCCTTCGAATTTCCTCATCTCTTCGTCTTTTTATTCTTTTCTCACTTATCCTTTGCTCTTCCTCTAACCTTTGCTGTTTCTGTTTGTCTTGGTCATTGGCTGCTCTTGGGTTGCGATCTAGCTGTCTTTCTTGCTCTTTGCGATATAGCTGTTCTCACCTTTGTCTGTCTTTCTTTCTTATCTTTTCATCTCTTAATTCCTTCTCTTTCCCCTTTCTCTGTGTCTCATCTAACCTCTCTTTTTGTTTCGCATCATCAACGCCTTTGCCATCGAATTTCAATAAAATGTGTCCTCCCATCCATTCGTCTTTTGCGAATGCTATCTCATCCGTTCTATCCTCGCTTCCCTTCCATCGCTTCCCTTCTCTATCTTTGTCGAGAGATGCACTTGTCTGTGCCTGATCTCTTCTTTCATCGTCACGTCTCTCCTTGTCCCTTGGGACTGCGTAGGTAATATTCTTGTCCTTATCTTTCCCTTGATTTTCATCACTACTATGTGTAGGTGACTCATATACGGGGTTGCTATACCCCTTGGCTGCTTTGAGTTCACTCAGTGGGTATAATCCCTCGTTCTTACTTTCTTCAATTTCCGTTTCGGGGGGGCAGGTGGCACGGTTGGCGTCTCACCCCCATCTGTGCATACATTAAGTATCCAATCTGTTGGCGGCTCTTCCTCCTTTCCCTGTTCATACATTTTCCATAACTCGAGAACAGCAAGGCGTTTTTCAAACTTCTTGCCTGTATATGTGGCATGCAAATATGTCGTCATATGTTGTAAAACGCCTTTAGATAAAGACCCATTTTGTGGCCATGGCATAAACATCTTGTGGGCGGTACCTTTAACACACTCAGTACTATATTTCTTTAGCTTGGGTGCGTGTTTTTGGCAACTGCTTGCATAGTTGTGCCAATGGAGTCATGTCTTCCATGCTTAAAGCTGTTCCATTTCCTCTTATACAACACTTGTCAACATTTCTGTGTGGCTTAAACACTTCTAACAATATGAGCGAGCACCAATCACTGCAAGCTCCAATCCAAATTTTCACAAAACTTTATACCTTCTGATTTGTTCAAAAACATCAATTCATATGCAATTTTATCTCAGCTATTTAATCGCATAAAAAAAATTTGAATCAGTTTTCTCTAAGAATTTCTTTTTACATGTGACATCACAACAAAACATGTAAGACAGACGTTTGACAGACTAGACAGACACCAGCTGCACACAGAGATCTCTGCCTCTAATTATTACCACTTCATGGAGAGTAAACGTACCCCTTTCACGATGTCTTTAAACGTTGTGGTAGTCTATCTGTTCCCCATTATGTGGGACTCTGGGTACACGTTTCTTCTAGCCGCTATTTTAAAGCGTAGGAATAAGGTGAATCCTCTCACTTCTCGGGTGTCTGCCCCGGTAACCTCTCTCATCTCGGCTGTCTGCCCCGGTAACCTTTTGTTTACTTTTTATTACTCTCGAGTCATTATCCCCTTATATATATATATACAGTCTGCTCCACTTCTAACTATATTTAGTTTTTTCTCCCACCTCTCTCCGTTACCTTTTCCTATTACTTGTTCTAAAGCATGCACTTTTGCTAGAACATTAGTCTTTTTCACTCACCGTTCGCATGGTTCTTCTCTGGACCCTCGGGATCACCGCCTTTGTTGTCTTCGGTTTTTCGCCCGTTCAGCTGCCCGTAGGAATAGGAAGAGATGCGTGGGGAACACGGGTCCCTTTAGGCCCTAACTGCAGTCTCTTTATGCTGCCATTGTCTATGGGGAGCTTCACGGTCTACTCACCCGAATGGCAAAGGACTTGTGATATTGCCGAAGGTCAATAGGTGTCTTATTCATATCAATAATCGATAATCGAAACCATCCTCTGCTACCAAGAATGGTGGTCAGTCAAAATTTTGAAAAAAAAAAGTTGAACGACAAAAATGTCAAAAAAGAAATATCGAAAAAAAAACCTCCAATGTATTGTTTTTTTAATTTATGTTTTTTTGGGTTCGGTAAGTTAACAAAAGGGGTAAAATAAAAAAAAATTAGAAAAAAGGAGGAATGGGGGAACCCCCCATTTTGAAAGAAAAACATATTGAAAACGAAATTTTGACTTTAAACATTTTTGTTTTCGACCAAATGACTATAAACCACCAAGTATACTCAGGAGACCCTCGACCGGCCCATAGAGCCGAGGTTTGCTCTGAGAGTACTTTAAGACGAGATAGCTGCACCTTCAGATGGATGGGGGTGCAGATTTATTACTTCAACGCCAATCAATAAGGACAACTCAATGGTTTGGCAAAAAGAGTCCGTTTAATGACAAGTACAAAAAAGGGGGAGTCATGGAAATCAGCAATGATGTAATAGTCTGTCTCGCTTCAACTCCAACGAGCTTCATACAAATCATAACTTTTATACTCAAAACACGTCATAATTGACGTGTAACACTCAAAAGTTAACATGCAATGTCATTGGTTAGGAAAAGGTAACTTTAATATAGTTGCTATATCTGTATATGGTAACGGAGTGAGGTGATTGGGTAAATACTGTCAGGTGGGTGTCTAAGCCCTTTCTTCAAAACTACCACTGTAGACGTCACTAAAAGTACAACATCCCATTGGTTCTACTACTATAGGACCCTAGATTATTTGGTCCATTGTGATTGGGTTGGCACCAACCCCATGCATAAATTTCCACTTTACTTAGCAGCATGCAGAATGGTCAGCCAGGTGCAGGGTGCCCCCTCAGCTACACTGCCTTTCTCCAATTATGGTTACAATCAATCACCACTTCCACATATGTGTCAATTATTTTACTGTGGTTGGCCTCGAAACTGCCTCTTCTGTCTGGAAAATTCTGATATCTCTGTCTGGGCAGACGCCAAGCGCAGGTGTGAACTCATGCTTCTCCTTGCTTGGATGGTCACGTGATGCGGACACCGTGAATTTTCCTAGGTTCTCTCAATTTGTGTATTTAATTCTTATTTGGCTTGCCACCTGCCTATGCTTCCTTATCTTGACCTTTCAGAGACCTTGACTCTCTTGGCATGATTTGCAACTGCTGAGTTTCGATTCAGCCGTCTCTTCTCATTTTGCTAGAATATGAATCTTGTCTTGTTTGGCCTCTAGTAACCTGAGTTGATTCTGCTTTTCGTGTAAAGTGGATTCTCACTTATAATAATGTGCTTAGTTTTGAGGTAGATTATGTACAATGGCGCTTGCCCCGCTATTCTTCTACTTAGCATAGCAAGCCGCACTGTTTTCTTAGATTTCTTGCGGTTTGGAGCATATGTACAGGCGTTAGCTGGTTGAATATCTTCATCTTGCTTACAGCTTAACTCTCTTACGCGTTGATCGTTTTCTATCACTTTAAGCTCACAATATCTTTTCTCATGGCGTTTTGTCTCCTTGTGTCATTCTTGGTTCGTCATTTGTTCTATCTGTGAGTCCGTCCGGGCTCTCGTGACGTCACCATTCGTCTTCCATTAAGACCTTTTTGGTTTCTTCCGGGACGGTACTTAGGCAATCTTCATTTTGTCTCATTTGTTGGTAGGGTTTTCTCAATGGACACCTTACTGTCCATGGTTGTCTGGTTATTGGTACTTCAATAGGTGTTGCTCTTTTGAGGGGTACTGGACAGAGCCCTAGTGTGGCTCTCTGCTGGTTTATTTGCTCATCATATGTCACATATTTTGGTGTGAACGTTCCTGGTACTTCAAAATGGGCGATGGGAGTGCAGGCTTTATTTGGGATCTCCTCTACACCTTCATCAAGGAAGCTCTATTAATTACCAACCTAGTGTGGGAACTCCATTGTCCTGAAAGGTCTGACTTTTGAAGCAGTGGTTCCTAGGTAGCCTTTTCGGATGTCCTGTCGCCTAGAAAAGGTGACAAACATTACCAGAGAGATCAAAATGGGGGATTCCTGGGTTGCAGCCAAATGTTTGTTTTGGGTTAAACCAAATCCCAGACTCTGGTACACATAAGGCCCTGTCAGTGAAATGAGTCACCAGCAACCAAGCTGACTATAAAATGACACCAGTAGGTTTTTGCCAGCGTACCAGTAGATTCCCAGAGGCCACCATGTCAAAACTACACATGGAGTATATGTAGATTTGAATCTTCCCCAGGCTTTAAGAACAGATTATTGAAGAATTTTGGATCAGGGCTGCCCACGGCTAAAGGTTTCCTTGGCTGCTGTAACTTTGGATTCCTTCAGGCTGTTTGCAGGAATGCACATGTCAGTCTGAAACGTCCATGTTGCCAAGCTACATAGCAGCGGTTGAGGTGTCAGTAGTCAGGCTCAGCAGAGCAGCATGTTTGCACTGTACTTTTTCAGCATGGAGCATTATGAAAGTGGGGTCTGATTAGCAGATCTCACTTTCAGAGGCAGAGTTACCTTTACCATGTTATATTTAAAATCAATACAGCTCAAGACTATTCTGCCCTCACAGATGCCATTCTGACACAGTCATATCATGCACATGCTATTTATGTATTCCACGACTATGGAGCACCACCTTGACACCCCTGTAGAGGAGGTCCCAAATAAAGCCTGCACACCCATTGCACATTTTGAAGTACCATGAACGTTCACACCAAAATATGTGACGTATGATGAACAAATAAACCAGCAGAGAGCCGCAGTAGGGCTCTGCCCAGTGCCTATCAGAAGACCCACACCTGTTGAAGTAACAATACCCAGGAAACCATGGACAGTAAAGTATCCATTGAGAAAACCCTACCAGCAAATAAGACGAAATGAAGATTGCCTAAGCGCCATCCTGGAAGAAACCAAAAAAGCCTTAATGGAAGACGAATGGTGACGTCACGAAGGCCCGGACGGACTCGCAGATAGAAGATATGACGACCCAAGGATGGCACAATAGACGAAATGCCATGAATAAGGATATCGGGAACTTAAAAGGAGAAAACGATGTTGAAATATAAAGAAGCTTAAGCTGCAAAGCAGGATGAAGCCATTCAACCAGCTAACGCCTGAACGTATGCTTGAAACCGCAAGAAAGCTAAAAAAACAGTGCGGCTTGCTATGCTAAGTAGAAGAATAGAGCGGCAAACGCCATTATACATAATCTACCTCAAAACGAAGCACAGTATTATAAGGCAAGTCTACTTTACACAAAAGCAGAATCAACTCAGGGTACCAGAGGCCAAACAGGACAAGATTCGTATTCCAGCTGAAACGAGAAGAACTGGCTGAATCGAAACTCAGCAGATGGAACTTGCGCCAGGAAGAGCCAAGGTCAAACGAATAGAAGGAACGAACAGTAGCTTTGCATAATTGAAACCTAAGAGCAGAATATCCTGTCTTTGGAAGGTCAAGAAAAAGAGGTGTAGGCAGTTGGCAAGCCGAATAAGAATTAAATGCACAAATTGAGGGAAACTCGGCAAATTAACGGTGTGAGCAGCACGTGACCACCCGAGCGAGGAGGAACACAGGTTTACACTTATGCTTGGCAGCCGCCCAGACAGAGATATCATAACTTTTCCTGACAAGAAGATTCAGTTTCGAGGCCAACCACAGAAAGCATTCGAAAGAGACGAATGGATGGGAGGACACATTTTACTCAAACTCGATGGGAAAGGAGTTGATGACGCGAAACAAAAGGAGAGGTTAGATGAGATACAGAGGAAGGGGAAAGAAAAGGAGTTAAGAGACGAAAGGATAAGAAGGAAAGACAGACAAAGGCGAGAACAGCTATATCGCGAAGAGCAAGAGAGACAGCTCGAACATAACCCATGAGCAGCCTACGATCTAGACAGACAGAAACAGCAAAGGTTAGAAGAAGAGCAAAGGATAAGTGAAAAAAAATAAGGAGACAAAGGTGATGAAATTCAAAGGGCAGATGAACATAGAAATGAAAAGAGAAAGAAAGAAGATAGGGTCAGAGAAGAGGCGAGGAAACGCAAAGAATTTGATGACGGCGTAGAACGCAAACGAAGACATAGAGCACGCGATCTTGAATATCTGGGGAGGGACGTTAAAAAACCTGCTCCAGTTGTAGACTGGGAAGACATCGAAGAATTCTTTCCTGCGTACGATTCAGTACCAGGCACGTCTAGGGCAAATATTGCCGATGACTTCGACACCAGAAGCATTGGAGAAATGATCGATAGAATATATGATGAAATGGGGCTAGAACAAATACCCCAAGGGGAGGGGGAAGACGAGCGCCTGAAAAGCACTCAGCTGTATGATGCTGAGGAGCTCACTCGAAGTAGTGGTAATAGAGAGCTATCCCTGGATAGATTAGAAATAAGTAGGAACAAAAAGGATACAAGAAGTCGCACTAGTTGGGGACAGAAAATGTCTGACTCCGAAAGGGAGGAGTGCGAGGAAAATGAGGAAGAGGGACGGAGCGAAAAACGACTCCCAAGGGAAAAAGGAATAAGGTGGTCAGACAAGAGCGAACCTACACTGAGAGCATCAGAGTCTGCCATGCAACCTAACCGATATGAAGAAGTATCTCATGGTCAGAGATGGGTGTCTTCCCCGCCCTATGTGGACAGACTAAGGACATTGCCAGGTAGACGACGATGCAGGAATATTACCCCTGCAATAGACAGGAGAACAATGAGAGACGAGAGATAGGACTACAAATTCCAATTTCCATTGCTCAAGAAGGGGGGAATAAGACCACAATATATTCCATGGCTACACATGGATCGAGAACATTTGAAAAACAAGCTTCCAATGCTGACATTGGGAGCCAGAAAGTGGATACACTAGTTAGAAAAGATTACAGGAGGAAACACGTCAGCTATAGGGGGCATCAAAGGTCTCCTGATCGCCATACTTGGTGAGAGAGCATACGATGTGTGGACACGAGCAAGCTACCCTGGTGTAATCACAATTAATACTGCGCATGACGGAGCTCCATTTAACAATTGTAGAGCCGCAGTATGGAAAGCGCTACGAGTACTATACCCAGATACTTCTGATATGGGAGCTATAATGACTCGAAAAATGAAGGAGTCTGAAGATCCATTAATTTAAATACAGATTTTCAAGACGCATGGGTGCTTGAGACTTATGAATCGTGGACGAAATCTATACCTGTGTTTTACCATATCCTGTGACAAGGGCTGCCAGAGCCGGTGCAGAAACAACTCAAGAAATTGGTGGGAATCGAAGCCAGGCCTTGGGCTGAAATACAGTTGACCATTGCACATTATTGTAGACTGTTGCAGGAAAAGAATCACAAAAAGAAAGCAACTCGAAAAGGTGAGAAATGCGAAATTGGTGCAAAAGAAATTGTCAAAATATGTTCTTGAGGGAGCCATGATAACTAGCACAGCTGAATCAAGCATGCAGCAGTAGGCTAGTCCGCAGCAGAATAATCAGGGAAATGCTGGATTCTATCCAAGGGGGAGAGGATTTAGGGGAAGTGGGTGGCAGAGCAATCAGGGAGGTTTCCAAAACAATCAGGGAGGTTTCCAAAATATGCAAAATGGTAACAATGATATGTCAAATGGGAAATTGGTCCGACCACCGCCAGTTTGTTGGCTGTGTGGAATGACAGGGCTTTTGGCACGCACATGCAGAAATCAAGGCATGATGCAGATCGGCCAAGGGATAGGAGCAGGCATGGCAAATCCACCCGCAGTTTTACAACAGGGTGGTGCACAGAATCACGCAGTGCAACAACAAGCACAAAGAGCGTAGCAAGGGGTGCAGCCACAAGGCATGGGGAATTTTTCACAAGGACAATCCCAACAGGCACCGCTGCAACTATCACAGACCATGAACCCTGGCATAGGAGTTAATAATGGGAATGGGAGAAATCCACCAGCACACAGTGGGCTGAATTTGTATATAAACTAGGACAGCTCACTGGGAACTTTGATGTGTTCTATCCTTTCAGTGACACCAGACCCTCACAGGGAACCTAGGGTGGATGTTGTAAGAGGGGATAAAGAATAATCCTTCCTTGTTGACACGGGTGCAGCACGCTCATGCACACGTGAAGGCAAGTTTTCCTTGTCCGGCGAGGCAATAGATACTCAGAGTTTTAAAGGAGCTACCAGAAGAGTTCCCTTTACCAATGCACTTCCAGTCTCTATAGGAGATTGCAAAATGAATGTACCTCTATTATATTCTTGGCAGACCCCAGTAAACATTTTGGGTCGAGATTTAATGACAAAGTTGAACATGACAAGATAAGGGGAAAGTATGTTCCACTCCAGGAATGCACTATTCAAATGTGTGCGAAATGATTAGAGCATACTCAGGACACATAGCCATGAGGGCCATACCATTAGAGCTAGAAATCTTTGCATATGGTGTGCGTGTGCATATGGCAGGATTGCCAGGCCTCGCAGACAAAGTCATGAGAACCCCTGATGAGTTCTTAATCAGTCCCAGAATACTGATGCATGAGGAGAAGGGACAAGTATTTCCCTTGATGACACACACGGCTGCAATGCGAGGGAAGGTGGTCTTGGTTGATGGTTACGATGTCAAGGGCAGACAATGGTGCACGATAATTGCCATTGAAGAAGGATATCGAGTGACTGACTTCACCGATGACGATCTGTTTGAAGAACAAGCAGAAATGGGAGAGACTATGGTAGAAGTGAGTCTTACCTTTTGGGTAAAGAAGATTAAAAGAGAAGTACCTCAGAGAATGATGTTGGCACTAAAACGTCTTGAATATTTTGAGGACGACATAGCCAAGGTGCCTGTCTCAGTGTGGACTAGAGGACCCAATGACGTGGGTCGTTGGCAAGGGGTAGGGGAAGTAAAGATTAAACTGAAACCAGGAGCAATTCTACCAAGAGCCCGACAATATCCCATGTCCAGAGAGGCAGATGAGGGGATTTTCAAGACAATTTCTGCCATGCTGGACCAGGGCATCTTATTGATGTCAGAGTCACCATGTAATACGTCAGTGTATCCTGTGAAAAAAAGTAAAGGGGGGTCTTGGAGGCTAGTGCAGGACCTAAGGCCAATAAACAATATTGTTGAGGCCGAGTTCCCTCTAGTCCCTAACCCGTCTACAATCCTATGTAATATACCCGTTGAGGCAAAATATTTCACAGTGATTGACTCCCAAGATCTGACGTCATTCACGTTCAGACAAATGCGTCTGAAAAGCATGAGGCTGCCACAAGGGTACTGTGAGTCTCCGTCTATGTCTATTTTCAACAGAGTCCTGCAGATGGACTTAAGCAATATTGCATTAAAAAGTGTTGTCCTGCAGTATGTGGATGACATCTTAATCTGCAGCACAACAGAAGAGCAATGGAGGCACGATTCTGTTCAGCTATTGACTATGCTGGCTGAGAAAGGATGTAAGGTTGAGAAAGAGAAATTACAATATTGTCAACAAGAAGTGTTGTACATAGGCCAGCTGATCTCACATGAAGGAAAGAAAGTGACCCCAGAAAGGGCTGAAGCCCTACTTAACATGGCTAAGCCACACACCATAGAGCAGATGCAGAGCTTTTTAGGCCTATGCAACTAGGTCAGGGCATGGGTCTTCGACTACAGCTCTTACACTAACCCTTTACTTCAGGCCCTAAAGAAGGCCCAAGTGACGAAAGCAAAGATCGAATGGTCTGAGACCATGGAAAAAGGGTTTGTTGAACTCAAAAGAGCTATTTGCACTGCTTCAGTTCTCGGGATCCCCAATTATGCAGAGCAATTTTACCTGCTTTCACACACAAATGGCAGCGTCATGACTGCAGTGCTCTTTCAAAGAACCTTGTTGGGATACAAGCTCCTGGCATATTACAGCGGAAATCTGGACCCAGTAATGAGAGGCCACTTCCCATGCGAACAAAGTTTAGCTGCCGCAGCGTTCGCAATAGAAAAGGCAACAACCATTGTAATGGGATCCTCAATGACATTGTACATCGAGAACGCACTATTTGCCATTCTGGAGAAACCAAAGGGCACATTGACATCTTAGAGAGCTTCTGCTTATGAAGTGATCATATCGAATCCATCGATAAAAATAGTCCGATGTTAGATAGTAAACCTAGCCATGTTCATAGCAGAGCCAGTCACTGAAGGAGAGCCGATACATGACTGTGCAAATTATGAAGAATTCTATGATGAAATCCCCAGGCTGAAAGAAAATGCCTTGGCAGGAGGAGTGATCGTCTTTATTGACGGGGTCTTCAAGGATCGATCAAAGTGATGGACAAAGATATACAGGCGTTGCTGTGGTGAAGCACAGAGCAAATGGAGAATTTTGAGTGCTTCTTAGTGCACGAATACCATCTCATTACTCAGCACAGGCTGCAGAATTATTGGCATTGATACTTGCCATTGAGAATCACGCAGACCAGGAAGTAATGGTGTACAGTCACTCCGCCTATGTGATGTCAACAATGCACGCAGGACTAGCACACTGGAAAAGGAGGGGCTCCCTCTGAGCGGACGGCACGCCAGTGCAGCACGCAGCCTTATTGGACAGGTGTCATGATCTCTGCTTCCAAAAGGTCAGGGTTTTCCCAACTCCCTTGGAAGCAGATCCATAACCCAGGTTCCGAGTGCCAACCAGTCCCAATTGGGACCTTTTGGACCCAGTCCTGGCGCCAGTGGCACCAGGCTCATAAATATGCCCAGTCCCAGCGCTGGAAGCGCCGGGCTCATAATGCTTGGGTGGACTTACCTGCAGCAGACCATGCTGCTTACTTGCCTGCCAGTTGAGCCTCTGATCCTCTTCTGTTTGGAACTACTTTTCCTGTTGGGTAGGGCAGGAGCCACTCCCTAGATTCAGAACACTGGAACTCTTCTGGAAAGCAGGAACTCTTTTCTTACCTAGGCGTGGCTGTGGAAGGAGACACCTAAGCACTACAGGAGGCTATTTAAACCACACCCGATGGATGAATCTTGCTTTTCGTTATTCTGCATCCTCTGCAGCAGAACGCTCATCGTGTCTTCTGCATCTGATCCTGGGCCTAAGGAAAAAGGCTTACCATCCTGAATCCAGTCTTCAGCAACACCTATAAAGACAAGAAAGAACAGGTTAGCATTACGGTCTTCAGTGACAGCTCTTCACTTACCTGGTCCATCGGCTGTCACCAACGCCTCGCGCTGCATTCCGGCATCTGAAAGACAAAGGCTTATCTACTCTTCGTGCGCTCCGGAGGTCTTCACACTGCATTCCGGCATCTGAAAGACAAAAGCTTACCAACTCTTCACACGCTCCGGAGGCCTTTGGCGCTGCATCCCGCATCTGAAAGACAAAACAAGGTGCGTTTAAAGACATTGGGGAACTTTAATACTCACGTGCCATTACTCCTTTCCACATCTAACCCAGTGGGTATTCCGGCACCCTGCAGCTGCTCCGAACTTGTACCTGCAAAATAAAAAGACAGTTAGAGCGCATCGTGAAGCAGGCAACAAGCGCTTACTTACGTGCTTCCAGGCGCTTCTATTCATCACACGGGCTCCATCTTCAACTCACTTCAGCCCGTCATCCGCCATCGCCGGAACCCTGCAAAACAAGAAACATCATTACTAAAGACTTTAAAGACATTAGAATTACTCGAAACTTACCGTTCGTGCAGTAAACGACGGACAGCAGTCCTCTGAAGTGAAGAGGCCTGCTCCCCTTATCCAGTGAAGAAACTGGTTACAGCACCCTGCCCCGAGGCAGATGGAGAGCACAGCGTTCACTTACCTAAGGTGAGAGCGTTAACCTTTGGGGTTCTACAGGAGAAGAGAAAGGGAAGAAGAGAGAGACATTCAATAATCCAGTTCCTTAATCCCATATTTTCTATCTGCAGACATCTTACCCTTCGAGTCAGACATACAGTGCAGAGAGGTCCAGCCCAAAGAGCCAGCCGTGTGTTACACATCACCTTTGAAGATCCGGTATACGCCCAGTCAAGACCGGCGCCTCTACGGGAATCAGGTGAGCGTTACAGAACGCAAAGCCTACCACAAAACTCCCGTCCAGGCGCTATGGATACCTCGGATACCGACCAGCTAGCCCAGTTACTTGGGGAACTAAGGGCAGAAGTGCATGCAGCCCATCAGGAAACGAACGCTCTAAGAAGGGAACTGATTATTTCCAAGGAGCGAACAGATGATCTCGCTAGACAATTGCTACAGTCACAAGCCGGACAGACCCCGTTACCCGCATCTGGGGGAAATCTTCCTTCTACATCCTCTATGAATCCAGTGCAGATGAACCTACCTGGGAATGTACCTCTGACTCCGCCCGAACGATTTTCTGGTGACCCAAAGAGGTTTGCAGTATTTATCAATCAGTGCCGGTTGCATTTCTTATGCCGGCCAGCAGCCTTTCCAACTGATCAAGCTAAAGTAGCTTTCGTGCTTTCGTACCTTAGTGGCAATGCGGCAGACTGGTCGATCCCTCTAGTAAATCAAGATGATCCGGTCCTCCATGATTTTCAAGCTTTTCAGCCCCAGTATGGAAAAACTGTTCGCAAGACATTCACAGGGGCAGGCCTTGGACAATGAGCTTCTTTCGTTGCGACAAGGTAATCAAGACCTTTTGGCTTATATTGCGTCTTTCAACAGACTGATAGTGGAAACTCAATGGCCTGAGGACAAAAGGATTACGCTGTTTTATAGAGGTCTACGTGGAGAGCTCAAAGATGTGTTAGCCCAAGTAGTGAATCCCCCACAAGATTGTTCGGACTATATAGACTTAGTCATTCAAATAGATTACAGACTGCAGAACAGGAAGGCCGATCGTTCCAAGTTTGATGCTCGAGTATTTTCCAAACCGCCAACTCCTTCCAAAGGAGTAGACTCCGGGGAACCCATGCAAATAGGGGGTCTGAAAGGTCCTCTAACACAAAAGGAGCGGGAAAGGAGAAAACAGTTGCAATTATGCCTCTATTGCGGAAACTCAGGGCACTTTCTTCGAGACTGTCCGGTGAAACCTGCCAAGAAGGCAGTAGGAGCTGCAGTTACCAAAGTTACAAACTCTGAGCAGGGAAACAACCTCGCCCGACAAGAATAGAGGTCCTCTTGCCGAGCGTGAAAACCAGTTCCGTGACCTCGCATTTCGTGATACCTATGGTCCTCATTAGCCCTGATAATCCGGATCGATTACATGCAATTGAAGCTTACGTCGACAGCGGTGCCATCGGCAATTATGTGGATCATGAAATGGTTTTGAGGATGAATCTAACTCTTTGTCCCAAGGCTGTAAAGGACGTCATTACTACGGTGGATGGTACGGAGATAGCCTCCGGGCCAGTAACGCATACCACTCAAGAGGTGACGCTAGTAAGTCAAGATGGACACCATGAGAAGATTGTGTTCGATGTGATCAAGGCCCCTCAGTTTCAGATTATTCTAGGAATACCTTGGTTAGAGAAACACAATCCTCTGATCGATTGGCGAGCAAGAACGGTCCAGTTTCCAGAATGTGTCTCTACTTGTCACCCTCCACCTGGTGTTGTACTGGCAGCAATTTCTTCAGAGACTCCCCAGTTACCTCCCGAATACCTAGAATACCAAGATGTTTTCCGGAAGGATCAGGCTAACTCTCTACCTCCTCATAGGTCTTATGACTGCCAGATAGACCTGATACCTGGATCTACTCCTCCTTGTAGTAGAATTTATGCCCTCACCGAGCCTGAGAACCTTCACCTTCGACAATACCTGGATCAATACCTGGCAAATGGGTTTATTCGTCCTTCCAAGTCCCCTGCTTCTTCAGCTTTGTTCTTCGTTCCAAAAAAGGAAGGAGACCTTAGAACTTGTATAGATTATCGCTCCCTGAACCAGATCACCGTTAAGAATAGATATCCGTTACCTTTGATCCCTGAACTCCTGGACCAAGTCAGAAAAGCATGCATATATACAAAGCTGGATCTTAGAGGAGCTTACCACTTGGTACGAGTAAAAGAGGGCGATGAATGGAAGACGGCCTTCCGCACCAAGTATGGGCTATTTGAATATCAGGTCATGCCCTTCGGACTTTGCAATTCCCCGGCCGCCTTTCAATATTTTATGAACAATGTCCTCAGAGAGCTCATAGATGTGTGTGATGTTGTTTACATTGACGACATCCTCGTTTATTCTTCATCGGAATCTGAACATCGGAAACACGTGAAAATGGTCCTCGAAAGATTGCGTCAACACAAACTTTTCGCTAAGTTGGAAAAATGTGTTTTCAACGTGACTGAAGTTGAATTCTTGGGATTCATATTATCACCTGGCGGAGTGCGTATGGATTCAAAGAAGGTCGATGCAGTTCTCAAATGGCCATCACCATCCTCCGTAAAAGGTGTGCAAAGCATGTTAGGCTTCGCTAACTTTTACCGCAGGTTTATCCCCGAATTCTCTCGAATAGTCCAGCCCATCACTGCCTTGTTAAAGAAAAACAAACGTTTTGAATGGTCTACCGAGGCGGAACAAGCTTTCCAGGATTTGAAGACTAAATTTATCTCTGCACCAATCTTAAAACACCCTCGCCCCGAACTCCCCTACATCGTGGAAACTGATGCTTCAAGCCTTGCCATGGGGGCAGTTCTATCACAGAAGGACCCGGTAACCAATCAGTTGCATCCCGTGGCATTTTGGTCCCGCAAATTCTCGTCTCCTGAAATCAATTACACGATTACTGACAAGGAACTTCTGGCTATCAAGTCTGCCTTTAAGGCTTGGCGGCATTATCTGCTGGGGGCCCGACACACCGTTACTGTGATTACGGATCACCGAAACCTGCAATATTTGAAAACCGCAAAAGCCCAATCCTCTAGACAACTCCGTTGGGCATTATTCTTTGCCGAGTTTGACTTCATAATTACCTATCGACCTGGTACAAAGAACGGTAAAGCTGATGCCCTTTCTCGGATGGGAGTGGAAGAACACTTGATCAACCCTAAACCTGTACCAATCATTCCCGAACAAAGAATTCTGGGTGTAATCGCCACAGAATCCATAGAGGAAGTTAAGGATAAAGCCAGGCAACTTGTAACTCCAGCAGACATACAGAATTGGCATCTGCAGGGAAAGGACTTTGCAGTAAAGGACAACTTATTGTATTTCCAAGAACGATTATACCTACCCAGCACAGATTTACAGAAAAAAGTAATCTCTTGTTATCACGATTCTTTAATGGAAGGACATCCCGGTATGGCCAAGACCTCAGAAAAGATCAAGCGCTACTTCTGGTGGCCGTCTTGGAAAAAAGATATCAGAGACTTTATAATGTCCTGTGGAGTATGCGCCCAAAACAAGAGTCAAAAGGAAAGACCAGCAGGCCTCTTACGCCCTATTGACATCCCACCTCGCCCTTGGCATACGCTTTCTATGGACTTCATCACCGATCTACCTCCATGCTCCGGATACAATACGATTCTAGTAATCGTGGACTTATTCTCCAAGATGGCGCATTTCATTCCGCTCAAAGGCTTGCCAACAGCAGCAACTCTGGCCCGAGAATTTTTCGAAAACATCGTCCGACTGCACGGTTTTCCTTCGGTTCTAATTTCGGATCGAGGTAGTCAATTTATTTCTCATTTTTGGCGAAGTTGCTGTCGGTCGGCTCAAATTGATGTGAGACTATCGACCAGTCACCACCCTCAGACCGACGGACAAACCGAGAGGACCAATCAAACTCTGGAACAGTATTTACGCTGCATGCTGCAACAAACTGAAAAAACTTGGAAAGACATCCTTTGGATAGCCGAATATGCCTACAATAACTCTGTCCATTCGGGAACTATCAAAACCCTGTTTTTTCTTTTGTACGGCAGTCACCCTCGAACCTCGGAGTTGGATCCCCTCCAAGATCTTGAAACACCAGCAGTAGACTACCTGCATTCTACAATCACCCAAGCCTTTAAGGAAGCTGTTTCTCACCTTCAAAGGTCTAAAGAACAATACAAGAAAGGAGCAGATCAACATCGGAAGGAAGCCCCTCAATATCAAGTAGGGGATCAAGTCTGGTTATCCACCAAATATCTACCTCTAAAAGGGCCACGCACATTCAACCCAAGATACCTTGGTCCCTATTCCATCACTACCATAGTAAACCCAGTAGCGGTCAAGTTGGACTTGCCCCCGCACATGAAGATACATCCGGTCATCCACGTCTCTCTATTAAAACCCGTACAACCTCAAACCCGACTAACTAAATCTCCAAAACCTATCCTAGTTGATGGAGAACTCGAGTTTGAAGTCAAAAGCATTCTGGACTCCAAGATCTCCAAATCTAAACTATTTTACCTAATTGACTGGAAAGGCTACGGCCCCCAAGAGAGATCCTGGGAACCTGCTGAATATGTCCACGCTCCTCGCCTAATCAAAAGATTTCACCGAACATTTCCTGACAAGCCAAAACCCCCGGAGAAGCCCGGTTTGGGAGGGGCCTTGAGGGGGGGTACTGTCATGATCTCTGCTTCCAAAAGGTCAGGGTTTTCCCAACTCCCTTGGAAGCAGATCCATAACCCAGGTTCCGAGTGCCAACCAGTCCCAATTGGGACCTTTTGGACCCAGTCCTGGCGCCAGTGGCACCAGGCTCATAAATATGCCCAGTCCCAGCGCTGGAAGCGCCGGGCTCATAATGCTTGGGTGGACTTACCTGCAGCAGACCATGCTGCTTACTTGCCTGCCAGTTGAGCCTCTGATCCTCTTCTGTTTGGAACTACTTTTCCTGTTGGGTAGGGCAGGAGCCACTCCCTAGATTCAGAACACTGGAACTCTTCTGGAAAGCAGAAACTCTTTTCTTACCTAGGCGTGGCTGTGGAAGGAGACACCTAAGCACTACAGGAGGCTATTTAAACCACACCCGATGGATGAATCTTGCTTTGCGTTATTCTGCATCCTCTGCAGCAGAACGCTCATCGTGTCTTCTGCATCTGATCCTGGGCCTAAGGAAAAATGCTTACCATCCTGAATCCAGTCTTCAGCAACACCTATAAAGACAAGAAAGAACAGGTTAGCATTACGGTCTTCAGTGACAGCTCTTCACTTACCTGGTCCATCGGCTGTCACCAACGCCTCGCGCTGCATTCCGGCATCTGAAAGACAAAGGCTTACCTACTCTTGGTGCACTCCGGAGGTCTTCACACTGCATTCCGGCATCTGAAAGACAAAAGCTTACCAACTCTTCGCACGCTCCGGAGGCCTTTGGCGCTGCATCCCGCATCTGAAAGACAAAACAAGGTGCGTTTAAAGACATTGGGGAACTTTAAAACTCACGTGCCATTACTCCTTTCCACATCTAACCCAGTGGGTATTCCGGCACCCTGCAGCCGCTCCGAACTTGTACCTGCAAAATAAAAAGACAGTTAGAGCGCATCGTGAAGCAGGCAACAAGCGCTTACTTACGTGCTTCCAGGCGCTTCTATTTATCACACGGGCTCCATCTTCAACTCACTTCAGCCTGTCATCCGCCATCGCCGGAACCCTGCAAAACAAGAAACATCATTACTAAAGACTTTAAAGACATTAGAATTACTCGAAACTTACCGTTCGTGCAGTAAACGACGGACAGCAGTCCTCTGAAGTCAAGAGGCCTGCTCCCCTTATCCAGTGAAGAAACTGGTTACAGCACCCTGCCCCGAGGCAGATGGAGAGCACGGCGTTCACTTACCTAAGGTGAGAGCGTTAACCTTTGGGGTTCTACAGGAGAAGAGAAAGGGAAGAAGAGAGAGACATTCAATAACCCAGTTCCTTAATCCCAGATTTTCTATCTGCAGACATCTTACCCTTCGAGTCAGACATACAGTGCACAGAGGTCCAGCCCAAAGAGCCAGCCGTGTGTTACACATCACCTTTGAAGATACGGTATACGCCCAGTCAAGACCGGCGCCTCTACGGGAATCAGGTGAGCGTTACAACAGGCTGATTAAGGCACTACAGCTCTCAGTGGGCATAATGGTCGTGAAATGTGCTGCCCACATAAAGGGGACAGATTTTATCTCACGCGGAAATCAAGCAACAGACACGGAAGCCAAGTGTGTGGCATCCAAACGTGAGACGATTATGGAAGTGGGAATCGACCATACAAATGAAAGAATGATGGTTGCACGAACGACACCTGAAGCCTATAACAGTCTTGGGCAAATGCAGCTAATGGAACTGCAAGGGGAGGCACCACAGTAAGAGAAAAACCTGTGGAAACGTCAAGGGTGTTCTTTAAACACCTCTGACAGCTTGTGGCGAGAAGGCAGCACTGGTAAACCAGTAATGTCTGTAGCCCTATTAAAAATAGCGCTGGAACAGTTACATTACCCGGCGCATATGACAAATGAGAATCTAGCAGCAACATTCACGGAAGACTGGTTCATACCGAATTTAGCGGAGCATGTTGCATTCTTTATGGTGAACTGCATAATCTGCCAGCAATTCACTGCTGGGCACACATTAAAGGTAATGAGAGAAGTCATCCCCAGGCCAAATGGGCCTTTTCAACACTTGCATGTCGACATGATTCAAGTATGTAATGGGTACAAATACTTAATTGTTGTGGTGTGTCCATTCTCTAGATGGATAGAGGCAGGTCCATGTACACACCCAGACTCTACCTGTGCACCACATTTTTAGTGAGGGAAGTGTTCCCAAGGTGGGGGTATGCGAAGTCATGAGATCAGATAATGGCCCTCACTTTGTTAATTCAATATTTGAGCAGATTAGCTTGCTGCTTGGTATAAAGCACAAGTTCTCATCGGCATATCATATGCAAGGTAATGGAATCTGTGAGAAGCTCAACGGCTTGTTAAAAGAGAGGATAGCCAAGTTGAAGCTTACTCTAAAGAAGGGATGGTTGCACTGCCTTCCACTGGCACAGTGTGCACTTCGAATCAACCAGGCTCTGACCATCATTTTACGCCACACGAGATAGCTACAAGAAGAAAAATGAGAACTCCCCTGACACCCCGAGATAGAGCTAGATGTGATGCCCAGTTAACAGGAGAGGTTTTAGGGTCTGAAATGCAAAATTACCTGAACTGCATGACATCTTGCCTTACTGTAATTTCAGACCAGCTGCAGCGATGACGAAAAGGGTGCAGTGCAGCACAGAACACAGAAGGAGACACTGCAACAGACCCAGTTCAAGGTCTTCGTGTTCCACTCGTCTTCAATGGAGATGCGCCCTTGTGAAAAACCATACAAGGAAAAAGTGGGACGAGCCAAGATTCAACGGTCCTTTTATTGTGGAGGACTGCACTCCATCCGCAGTGAAGCTAAAAGGTAGGAGAGCTTGGATTTTATAGGTGATATCAAACCCTACATCGGAGAAGGCCCCCTGCCTGCACCAGCAAGACAAAGACAAAGAACTTTTTTGCAAGTTGTGGCTTAAATAGAACACTTCTTCTAAGCAAAGAAGGGGATAAGGACATAAAACGGACACTCTGTGCATCCTAGTTGCAGGGTGAAGAAGAAGAAGAATTGCACGTATAAGCAACAACATAATCTAGTGATTGCCGAACTTTGGACTGAGGCACACTTAAGCCTTGATGATAAAAGAATATGCCACATTTTGACCGAGGACATTTATATTGGAAGTAAATACAGTATCCTGACTCGTTCCACACCGGAACCCTATTCGGAATCACTTATGGTGTCCCACAGTAGAGACATCACAAAGGACCTTGAGCTAGTGGTAAGATCATACCCGTCATGGGTAGGGAGGCTCACCAGTGTCACAGACATTTTACAAGATCCTGAAAATGAAAAGACGAAGTGGAAATAGTGGAGCTTATCAACACACTGGGCCTCATTACGAGTATGGAGGTAATAAAAAAGGGAAGGCAGAATGGCATTACCAACATCGTTAACGGGTCCGGGCCATTACCAGCCGACAACCCGCCAATACCGCCACCGCCCATACCCTGCGCCTTCTTAGCAGCATGCGTGCGTACACGCGCCCCTTCATGGCGCCAATACCGGGATGCTGCTAACAGGAGGACATCACAAGTTACGCGGGCATGCACTTACCGGCATCACAAAGTCGATAATCAGGGTCTGCACGACGGCGGAAATACAGGCATCATGGACCAACCGCAAATAGCAACCTGCAGTGCAGGCAACTGCCACAGGTGCACACAATCACCACAGGTGGAGTCAATGGAGCCTGTCCGAGTACAAAAAGAGTACACCCACACACCACACCCCTTCCTACACCCCTTCCTACACCAAAATGATCCCACTAGCTGTTGCAATCATGGGGCTGGAGGACATGCCTGCAGAAACAACAGCAACAACAACAACTACAGCTACAACAACAGGCAGCACAGTGGAGACGCAGGAGGAGAAGGAGGGTGAGACAGGCCCAGCAAGTTCCACCAGTGCAGCCAGTGGTACCACGTAGGCAGCCACCAATCCCTCACATCAGACCCAGTCCATTCAATCTAACCCCTGAGCAGATCCACACCCTGTACCGGTTGGACCTGCACACCATCACCACCATAGTGGACATGATACACGACGACATTGTCAGCCTGAAAGAAATCCGCACTGCCATCCCCCTCTACAAAGGTGGTGTCTGTGCTCCACTTCCTTGCCACAGGCACCTACCAGCACACAGTGGGGCAGCTGCATGGCATATCACAACCACTCTTGTCCTGCATGCTGACCCAAGTGCTCGATGCCCTCCTGAAGCATGCAAGCATCCACATTTCCCTACCACGGACTGGCCAGGAGCTCGCTGACACCAAAGTAGGCTTCCATGCACTGGCAGGCATGCCCAACTGCGTCGGTGCCCTCGACTGCACCCATGTAGAATTGGTGGCCATTCATGCCAATGAGGTGGTGTACCGCAATCGCAAGCAATACCACTCCATCAATGTGCAGATGGTATGTGACTCCAGCAAGATCATCACACATTGTTGCGCACAATATCCCAGATCTACACATGATGCCATGGTGCTGCGTAACTCTATGCTACCCCGTTACATGGAGCGACATGCTGGACGACGTGCCTAGCTGCTTGGTAAGTTGCCTGACTGGGCCATGGCAGTGCATCAGGGTTGTGAGGTGCGGGGGATGCCTACTCCACCTGGGTGGGATTGGGGGGAATGCATACACCACCTGGGTGGGATTGGCGGGGAATGCATACTCCACCTGGGTGGGATGGGGGCATGCATACTCCACCAGAGTGGGATTGGGCGGTGAGTGTTCAATGCACTCAGAGCTAAACAATGTTGTCCTGAACATCCCAACCTGAACATGACACATCAATGCCATACATAAGGCCAATGCCGTACATCTATGACAACATGCAAGACGCACAAGCAGGCCACCATGGGTATGTCAAGCGATGAATGACTAAACATGATTACAACTGTGCCAATGCTGCTAGTCTGATTAGGTACAGAGTAGCATACACTGCAATAATGGGTGGAAAGACATCGTTCCGCATCCACAGTACAATCGCATCAGCATGCAAGTGAACACCCTGCATCACCTGTACAACGCAATCCACACTAGCAGACCATATTGCAGTACACAATGCATCAGATGAACCTGCATGCATAGATACATACAGGGACATGTGCATGTCAACACCAAATAGCTGCGGCCATGGCCGTGAATCCTAAAGGTTTCAGCTCAGATTGACTCACACATACCTCTATGTGCTACCATGCAGGTGATGGAGGCTATCCCTTGAAGCCATGGCTAGTTACCCCTGTGCGGAACCAGGGGAACAGGCACGAAGAGGAGTACAATCGGGTTCATACCCGTACACGTGTTGTGATTGAGCAGACCTTTGTCCTGTTGAAGGCACGATTCCGCTGCCTAAGCAGGTCTGGTGGAGCACTCCTTTATGGCCCTGAGAAGGTGGCAAAGATCACCATGGTCTGTGTCATGCTGCACAACATGTGCATCCAGAGAAATGTACCACTGCCACCTGACATTGATATGCATGCACCGGGTGAGGATGATGAGGATGATGATGGAGGAGAAGCAGCACCCTTGGCAGTACGTGATGCACAAGATGGCTGTGCTGTATGCCAATCACTGATTGAGGATTACTTCTGAACCAGAGGGACGTTGATGGTTATGTGTCAGTGCTACACTGAGCACTGGGACCGTGTGGACAGTGACTCAGGGTGTGTGGGGAGTTGGGAACTGTGCGCTGTCATGAATAGAATGGACACACACAAAATGAACAATGTCCAGGCATTAAATGATTTTGAACACAACAGGTGTATTAAGAAAAATTACAAAATCGTGCTTCCTCCCTCCACCACTCACACGCCCTCCCCCCTAAACACCTAAACACCCCATAATCCCCCAACATCCCATAGCCCCTAATAAACACCCCATACCTCCCAATAAACACCCCATTCCCCCAATAAACACCCCATACCCCCAATAAACACCCCATACCCCCAATTAACACCCCGTGAATCCCCTCAACACCACCAACACCACCTCCCCCCTCACCCATTGTCATCCCACACTATTTCCGGACTTTTTTGTGTGTCCGGGGCAGCATTTCTGTCTGCCTTGCACTGCGCCTCATCATCCGCACAGGGCTTGAGGGAGCGTAGCTTGCAGGTGTTGACGATGGGGTGGATGCGGATGGGATTTGCTCCGCCGGTGCAGGTTGTTGGCGCTGCATGTGTTGGAGCATGCTGTTTAGGACCTGTGTGACGGCCCCCAAACTGTCACGGATCATAATGGCACTGGAATTGATGGCCGCAATGGTCCCAGCATTGGCCTCCCGGATCTCTCGTCATGTTTCCTCACCCTCGGCCACATATTGGCGCACCAGCTCGATCATCGAGTCCTGCCGGGCCTCTACCCTTGACAGTGGTGCCTCCATGTCAGTGGGGGCTGTGGAGCTAGAGGGTGCTGCGGCTGGGTGGGCCCTTGCGGGGCTGGCCTCTGGGGTGCTTGAGAGATGCGGACTGTGCAGTTGAACAGCAGAATCCTGTATGGGGCTGGACGGTGTGCCCTGAGTGGTGTGTTGGGGGGTGGATGGGGGCTTGAGACGTGGGGACATTCCACATGGATTATGCCATCAATGTCCTTGTACTGCTCCATTTCCACATCCACATCCACATCGCTGAATGGGGATGTGGCTGATGCCTCACCCACTGAACTGGTGGCAGCGGACTGCGTGCCATCAGCCTCCCCTTCAGCTGTTGTTCCCAGCTCTGTAGTTGCACTTCTGTCCGCTGCTGTTGTGTTCTCATCAGCCTGCCAGGCCTGTACAGGTGCCCCAGAGGTGGAATGGCCAGTGCCCTGTGGTCTTGCCCTGGATGTAGATGCCCTTGGGGCAGGGTCCTGACTTTCACCTTCTGCATCAGTGCTTGTGGGGGAACAAGAGATGCAGAGCATTAGTGATGGTGTTATATGCAAGATGCATGAGTTGGTGCTTTACAGTATTTCATTTCTCATGAATTGCAATCTTATAGGTGTGTCACACAGGGTACTTTCAGGGGGGGGGGCATATTGGCATAAGCCGTGGCGTCTCCATTCGGCACTGATGCGTACCAGGTGGCATGCCATTGTACTGAGGTTTGTGTGATATATGACATGCAAATGGTCCCTGTGTGTTGGGTGTCTGTTGGTAATGGGATTGGCACACAGCATGCATTTTATTGTGCCAGGGTTTGGGCCTCCATCTGGCCATGGATTTGTATATGTGTGTATGATGGGCCATGAATTGGCTTGGCTCCCTTTCACATCAGTTGTACTACGTCATGGTTTGGCCTACTGGGGTTTGCAGGTTCACTCACCTCCATCTCCCAATGTCGCGGCACCCGTCTCCATTTCGTCAAAGCCCTCTATGGACTCCATTTGTATGATCATGCTGCAGGTCTCTTCCCAGCGCATCAGTTTCACTGGTGAGTGGGCACTCCCGTCTGTGGCCATGGCCTCCCTGCGATTGCTGGACAGGATGTTATGGACCCTGAGACAGAGGTCGTCCCATCTTTTTTTACAGTCTTTGACTGTGCGGGGGGTGGTGCCAACTGCTGACACCTTGCGCGCAACCTCCTCCCAGATTTCTTTCTTTCTCAGCTGCACTTCCCTTTTGAGGTTGTTAGCAAATACCTCATCTGCATGGGCTGCAAGGGTATCAGCCAGCATGTTTAGCTCCTCATCGGAGAAGCGCTTCTTGCGCAGGCGGGGGGTAGTTTTGCTGGTAGCCTTCGACATGCTGTATACTATGGCCCTGCTCTCTCCTCTGTAGCACTGCTGGATTGAGAGGATTGCAATGGATTGTGTTATTAAAGATGGCCGCCGGCGCATTTCCCGTTCCGACACAATGACGTTACTTCCGGGTCCGGTATTACGAGCCCGGTATTAGCATGTTGTTATTACCGGGTCGTTATTAAGGGGTTGCTCCTTGGCGGAGGCGGTATCGGTGGGTCCCGTGATAGCGCTATCGGGGGGTTGGAAGGCCTTTAGCGGCATGGCGGTGCAGCCATTACCGGCATGGGGGTTCGCTCGTGCACTCGTAATCAGCCGCTTTTAGCGGCGTCAAGGGTGCACGGACACGCTATTACCTCCATGCCGGTAATGACTACGTTTTTAGCGGGCATCGCGTAATGAGGCCCACTGTTCTTTCGCATTATCGAAGACTGTCCAACTCTTATCGGGAGAATAACAGACACACTCATGTTTCTTCGCGACCCAGCAAACACCGAACATTTAAGCCATCTTTTAAACAAGATCAGAGTTCTAGTCGCAGTCCATGCGACTGGACGGTGCAGACATTGTTTACATCAAGGAAAAAACATATACTCCTGACCCCAGCAAGACAGGACAGATGTCCCTGTCACCAGAAGACAGCAGATTAGCACATAATGTCCTCTTTCGCCTAGTCACTGACTTTCCAGAGCTAGTGGGGAGACCTATCGATGTTGACGTTGTCACCTTCATCAGAGATCCAGCTAGTGTCGCACAGATGGGAATGCTCCTGCATGGAATCATACTTCAAGTGGAACTTTCTAACCATCAGAGGAGCTATCTGAGGAGATTCGGAAATAAACTTCCGCCGAGGGACAGTTCGAGGGAGCAGAGTCAAGAACTTCACTTGTTATACTTGTTGTTATTTTTTCACTATTCCATCATACTGATCAGAGTCCAATATGTCCTCAGGACCGAAGCAGATTCGAGGCGTGGACTGGGAGCTTCCTTACTTTGAACACGCACAGTAAAGGAACTCACTGAAGTGTTATTTTACTTGATTTTTTCCATAGTCTAGCAAAGGAACTGCATCCTGAAATAAGAGACAATTGGTCACTCACAATAGGGGGGGGACACTTTTGAAACACCTGACTTGGAAGACGTTATTGGGTGGGGGAATAATAACATTGACATTTGTTAAATGATCAAGATGGGGGTCCTGAGCAGCAACCTGGTCCTCCCACAAGAAGAGAGGCGCCCCCACTTCTCTGGAAGAAAATGCTGCCGCCTAACGTATAGAACCATAATGTACTTATATGCATCATTTTTATCATTATTTTACTGTCATTAACGATCAGAACTGCATCCTTTATTGGTGCACAACGCGTTCCAATTTCAGTGCACCCACCTGATTCTGCACGCATGAAACCCACGAAAGAACCCAAACCGTGTAAAGTCATTCCAGTCCCTAGAAGATCTGACGGAGGAGTGAATGAAGTTGAACTGAATGTAATTAGCAATGATACTCACACACTTGAGGTAACGAATGAAAAGAAAAGCCAGAGAAAGGGTCAGCACGAAGTGAATGAAGTGAAATCACTGACGACTACACGCACACAAACACTGAATGCACATGAAACAGGCCTAGTATCAATGACTGCAGAACCACAAACCAAAGGAGTAGAGAAGAAGAGACTGCCTGCCATAAGAAACTTCACAGAAGAGTTAAGAGAAAAACCAACAGAAGCAGTCATATCAGGAACTCCTGAGAAAACAAAAGCCAACTCGGAGAAACTCTCTGCTTGGACACAAATGGTAGTAGACTCATTATTCCCACGCATAGCTAGAGTGAGGCAAGTACAAGAGGAAATGAAGAACAAAACAGCAGAAACTATATTGCCAAGCACACATGTCCTAACACAAGGGACAAGTACCAGTTCCACAATGCAGCCATATACTGGACCAGTGTCAGGCTGGTTGGCGTGGGCATTTGCACGGAGAAGAGAAAAGATGCATGAGGACCAGGAAAGAGCTGCCAGACTCCTGTCCACTCAAATGGCGCAGATGAGGAAGCCTGCACCATGCACCAGGATACCTAAAAATCCTCCAGCAAGAAAAAGCCATATCGATGCATTCAGGGATGTAGTCAAAGCCAACTACAGGAAAATATTAAGAATCAAAAGAAGTATGCATGGAGATGACAATGAACTAAACGACTACATGGACAGCACAGCACATTTGAGAAACAACATTTGGTACCAGCACATGAAGGAAGTTGGAAGACGAAATTCCGAAGGAGAATGCTTCGTTTGTGCACTCCTACCGTACAGCATGGGGAAATCCAAGATCTTCGTGGCTGTAGAAATTGATGTCCCAACAGCACAATGTCTCTCACACATAGCAATGTGCAAGACCAGAGGCCAGTTCATGGGAAGTGATGCCTCATTGATATGGGCAATTGAAACAGCTTATCCTGATGAAGATGATTATGTCCAGGACATTAAGACAAGAAACAGAGCTCATACTAGAAATCATGTGATCAGGTGCACGAAGCCTGGAGTTAAAGGAGCAGGAATAAGATGGGAAGTAAACCTGAGACTAAATGTCTAAGGAAAAACTCCAGAAGAGGCTCAAATTTGGAAAAACAGAGGCCAAATGCAGATTTGGGGAACAGTGCTTTCACCAGACGGATGGGGGAAAGGACTAGTGATTTGCAGAGCATGGATGGTCCTTGGAGCCTGCAAGGAAGCAATTGAAAACTCACAAAGACTCTGCAAGCCATTAGGGCCAAAACTTGCAAAACTGCTGACATGGGTCGAAGACAGAGGAGGACCCTTGCAGATAGTGCCCCTAGAAAGCCCAAAATTGTGCTTCAGAAACAATGGCACAAGGATGATGGGAGAGAATCAGAACTGTGGACAAATCTTTGACGCTCCAGGAATGGTACATGGAACTGCATGATTATGGATCATTATTGGGCATGCGGATCCAAAGCATATATCAGATTGCCAAAAAACTAAGAAGGCATATGCACGATAGTGGATGTCCACGTTCCAGCATTGGTGATCCCAAAAAGTGACCTGAATATTGACAGTTTCCCGAAAGCAAATGCTCACCTGAGAAAGAAGAGATCTGTGGAGCTGATAACTCGAATGAAGAGAGAAAATGATTTCTCTGCTAAATCAGAAGAAGCATTTCATGCGATTCCATATGAACACAGGCTGTTCAGTCTCACTCAATGTTCCCTCTAAACTGTGCACCTGTGCGCTTGCCCAACTTCCTTCTGGGGGCCGCTCAGTAGAATTTTAGAAACGCACACAGGCAATTCCCACCTATTCAAATAATCAAATAAGATTTAATAAGGCACGAGCCACAGCAGGTACCTAATATTTGCTTTCTCTCAAAAATGAAGCTAAATTGCTCAGTGGTAGAGCAATGCAAGTCTTTTCAGCCCACGCTTGAGCCCAACCTCATCTAATTAAATGTGGGGTCCTGCAAGGGTCTTGCATCTCACCCACCCTGTACAACTTATTCACAAGGCCACTATTCAAGTACCTAGATCCAATGGGCATCACATACACCAATTACGCAGACAATACACAGGTCCTCATCTCCCTTACGGGAGACTATGAGGCCGACCAAAAAACTCTCAATTCCATTTACACCACCATCCAGAACTGAATGGCTGAAAACTGGCTCTGCCTTAACAGTGAAAAGACAGAACTCCTTATCATCGGGTCCCCGGACACAATCAGAAAAATGGGATCCAATATGACTCCTTTCTCATTGACAACTCCCACATCCCGGTATCCCAGTCAGTCAAAACTCTGGGAATATACCTAGACTCAAACCTCACCATGAACCAGACAGGTGAATGCAATATCTTCAGCAGAAGCCTACAGCTCGAAACTTATCACTGCCGCCAGGCCCTTCCTAACGCAACAAACTTCCCTCACCATCGCCAGAGCAATCATAGGATCTCGCCTAGACTACTGCAACGTACTCCTACTAGTCACTTCAGCAAGGAACATCAGGAAACCTCAAACAGTGCAGAACAATGTCCTGAGAGCAGCCACCGGGGTCTCAAAGAGAGACCACATCTCAGCCACCAGGAAATCTTTCCATTGGTTACCTGTCAAAGAACGTATCCTCTTTAAGTCCCTGGCACTTACCCACAAATGTCGCCAAGACACAGCACCTCGCTACCTCGCGCAAAGATTCTCTGCAGCCCCTCAATCAGACCCGCCAGATCTAGCCACACCAACCAACTAACCATTCCAAAAAGCCTCAGGATTAGAGCAGGTGGCTCTAGTTTCCCAGTTCTAGCAGCTACCAACTGGAACCTGCTACCTCCTTCCATCAGAGTCATTGAATCCCATGCGGTCTTCAGAAAAGCAATCAAAACCACGCTGTTCGTCTAAGATCACCACAATGAACTTTACTACATGTATGTATTCTTCATATGTCCTTGCTTGTCATGCCAAACATGTAAGGCACTCGACTACTGTAACCTTTGTATTGCCCCCCACTTCCTGTAACTAAGACACATTCTTGAAACAGCGCCTCGATGCCTCCGGGCTGCTAGGCACTTTACAAACACAACAATAAATAAATAAATTATACTAACTATTCTTGATATTCTGGTCTAACCTATTTACATTGCCTAATTGCCTAACATTGCCTAATTATGCAAGCTTGACCTTAAAAACCTAAAAACACTAAAAATAGAATACACCCATACAAGGATAAAAATGAATATGAAAAAGGTGGCTCCATGAAGAGAAGATATAACTAGGATTTGCCTGCACACATTAACTAAATTAACTTTCCTCCCCACCCAGGATCCTATTCTTGACTCTACCACACTTATACCGTATGACTTGGACTCCGCCCCAGGACACATCCAGACTGTGAGGCGGCAATTACAGTTCCGCCGTGTTAAACAACATATTGAGACACACCGTGCTTTTTAGTATACACCCCTGATGAATTTCCCCTGACTGTGTGTGTATGATATGTGTGAGGAATGAAACATGTTGGGTTAAATGGGAGTGAAGTAGTGTGAAAGTTATCAGTTATTCTAGTTGTATTATTGCTTTTCTCTAACCCCACCTTAGTGGTTAGGTTTATTAGTAATTAATTGATTTAGATATTTCTGTGTTGATTGTAACCTCTAACTTTGTGGCTTTCTAGGTCTACACGCGCACTTCTGTCTCCCGGTATACTTACATTGCCACTGGTGTGATTTGGTTGTTTTCCTGTTTTTCTCCTTTTTTTCTTCTTATTTTCTTGTTTTAATGTATAAAAGTTTTTAAGGATTATGCCAGCTTTATATCGAATACTGTACTATGTTATGTTGGCATTTTTTAAACTTTATATCTGCCATTGAAGGTTCAATAAAATGAATATTGTATATTTGGTTCTATTTTTCTTGTGAAGTATTTATAATGCCTAGCATGTATGCCTAGATTTATGCCCAATTGGGTATTCTTTCTCTAGCCCTCCAGTTAGTGAGGTTGGACATGTGATACCGTGAGACCCCACTGAGGATCAATTTTTAGTTTTGTTTTTTTAGGTGTTCCTAAAATTAGGGGGTGTTTTGGTCCTCAGTCTAATTCCCCCACCTCCCCTGTGTATCCTGCTGCACATTCAGATATTACCAGACAACCTTGACTCTGCCTACATTAGCTCAGAAAAAGGTTACCAGACTTAAATACAAGTCTTGGTTTATGTTATAATATGAATGAGGTTCAAGCACAAGAATTTCTGTTACTCATGGTGCCTTAGCAAAAGCATTACCCACATTATGTAACCTGAGTGCCAACTCAAATATCGGGTACTGGCTGTAAGTAAGCAGGCTACTAGGATATTTAACCTCATCCCATGCTTCCTATACTTTGTACATATGTCACACAAGCACTTTGAAGAGCCCCCCCTTGCAAGTTAACGCATTATAAAACTCAAATATTAATTTTCCCTCTAAGGGTTTTGAGTAGGCAAATGTCATGCTCAGCGTCTCCTACTTTAGTATTGCTAACATTACCCTATGAGTGGAGAGCAACTTTGCAATATCATTTACTTGGTCCTGTAAGGGATATTCGGTATGGACTCTGCCTGGCATTAATCATATATAAAATTAGGGAAACAATATTCAGATAAGTAGAATGCTTTTCACACAATCTTCAACCTTTCACAATGTTCACAGTTCCATGGGGGATAAATCTTAACAAATGTGTTAACTCACTGATCTACAAAAATGGCTTCACTGAGCACTTGTCGAAACCTACTCAACAATTGAAAGGTGGGGTAAGTTGCAAACAATCTTGTATGCACTTCATAGTTATTGTGCACATGTAGCTTTATGAAATTTTCTTAAACTGCGATAATATCATGAGGCTTTAAATTGGATTTGCTTGCAAAGTATTGTGTGTATGCAACTATCTGAGTTAGAGTTTTACTTCTACAATCCCTCCCTTTTTACAGAGCCCCGTCATCTAATATTGGAGGCTAGCCCGGGAGGGGAACGGAAGGGGAAAAAGTGTAAGAGAACAGGAAAATACCCCTTCGGGCGAACAACGAATCAGCAACATTCAAACACGTGAGATGTTTTGGCAGTACAGTACAGTGAAGGAAATGTGTGTTTGCTAAAGGATAGGAAACTATACTAATCGCCTAGGAAACGGCACCTTCTATTTCTTTCTATGCTCTGCTGCTGAGGGCTTTTCAATATATTAATGGGTTTGAATGTATTCCTTCTAGCATACCCATGCGTCTTGTTCAACTGATAACAGTGAATTTCAAAAGAGGGATCCCTAGTTAGAGAAGAAGGTGCTCTATATGTTGTAACTATAAGCATTGCTGCTATTGCCTTAAAGGGCAAATATATGTGATTTTCTTCAACAGGGCGCCAGAAGAAACCTCAGTAAAGCTCTTGTTGATTTTTGTCTAGGCCGTGGTGATCAAAGGTGGGCAAAACTATAGACTGTATTATGTGCCCTGTAATTTCACTTTCTATGTCAGGGTTACAATCAGGGCTCTGTTACGATTTTACTCCATACTTGGAATCAAAAGGTTTTTCAGGGAGTAAGAAAGTAATTGGCTTTGCCGGTAGGGATATTTCATGATTATTAAAATATGTTATTTGCCCTTAAAATTCCTCTTGAGATCGAAAAGTAACATTTGAGTTCCTACCAATGACACTGCTCTGCTGGTCACTGATTCTAAAAGAGATCAGTGGAACTTTGTGGGTAGAAGCAGGGGGTAGATTCCTATATGCTCATGGTTTCCTGTTTTTGTTGGCACTTTGCCCTGTTTTTAGGGAGTAAAATAGTATATTGCTCCTAGCTGTACGGATGGTTTTGATTAAATGTCACAACTCACAGAACATCATTATGTGAATAGTAAGCAGAGGCCCATTAATTCTGATCATAATATTCTGTGGTGCAGTTATTCTGATGCAATCATCATCCTTACATAAATTATGAGGCATTTTCTCCTGGCCCTTGAATTACTCCATTAAAGTGGCACAGGATCTCCTATTGGCATGCTTTCTGACACATTTCTTTCAGTTGCAATTATTCCATTAGCAAAAATTGCATAATGTCTGAATATTTTGACAACCACATTAGTGATTAGCGATACTGTTTTTAGTAATAAAAAGTTTTTTCCCCAATGGCATTAAACACTCCCTGCATTGTCTCTGAGCAGTGTTCACAAATGAATAGCCACAACTAAACCTATTGTTTATCCGGAGCATGCAAAGCTTTTTTGTGCATAGACGTGTTTCTCTCTGCACAGGAGTACTCTTGGTAGGTTTTAACCTACATGACTGGAAAAAGAGTGGCAAGATGCTGCTTTCACACTGATTTGTAAAGTATTACGGTGGTTGGGAAGGGGACATTTCCTTCCAAACTCTTCGGAGATAGTATCTCACCAACTAAGCATGCTCACAAAGTGGCCTACATCGTTATTCAGTTGCACACATGGAAAATAAGGTGCGCACAAAGGCTAATCATTTCCACACCTAGGGAAAAATACTTAGAGGGAACATTGGTCTCACCTCATCAGTGTTCATGACGCTCTTCGTGCCAAGAATCCAAGTTGGAGTAAATACTAAATGGTTGCATATAACCAGATGCTACAGACGATCAACACGTCCATAAAAGGATTCAACAGGATTAAGGAACAGTTAAGAGCAATCCGACTGATGACTCTCCAGAACAGATATGTCCTTGACATGATCACAGCTATGGATGGAGGAGTTTGTGAAAAAATTGGAGACTTATGTTGCACATTTATACCATCTCACGATTAATAAAATGGAACTTTAACAGAAGCTATAGGTATGCTGACAAAGCTACAGAACCAGATGATCAACGAAACTGACGAAGTTGATGATGACAGCTGGTTTGGATCACTGTTTTCATGAGTTCCACAATGGATGGCAGATGCATTCATGTTCTTAGGAGCCCTGCTAGTGATGATATTATTAGGATTTTGCGTTATCAAGATAATAATCTCGCAATGCCAGAAAACTTCGAAGAAAGCCATAGGGATGAAGATCATGATTGATGTCAAGCCAGGATGGAAGCCCAAGGATCTAACTGATGATGAAATAAGAGACTTTGTGAAGGCCAGCGGGCATGCACCTGAAGGTACAAAGTTTCTTTATCCCAGGAAACGCAGAAATTATGTGGTGAAAATGGATTTACTGCAGCCCAAATGGACAATGTCAACTAATGACATGGAATAAAGACGAACATGTAAGCACATCATGAAGCCTAAAAGGAGTAATAAAGATATGGACTCCAAGAAGACACTTCTTCAAAGCATCCTTTACAAACCCAGAAGATGAAGAAAGAATGAACCCAGACGATGAAGTGAAGATGAGTACAGAGGAACCAAGTAAGATGAATCCAAAGGAGGAAGCGGAAGTGGTCGATGAATCGCCCAGAGGGGGGAATGTAGAGGAGGTCCCAAATAAAGCCTGCACTCCCATCGCCCATTTTGAAGTACCAGGAACGTTCACATCAAAATATGTGACGTATGATGAACAAATAAACCAGCAGAGAGCCACAGTAGGGTTCTGCCCAGTGCCTATCAGAAGAACCACACCTGTTGAAGTACCAATACCCAGGAAACCATGTACAGTAAGGTATCCATTGAGAAAACCCCACCAGCAAATAAGACGAAATGAAGATTGCCTAAGCACCGTCCTGGAAGAAACCAAAAGGCCTTAATGGAAGACGAATGGTGATGTCACGAAGGCCCGGACGGACTCGCAGATAGAAGATATGACGACCCAAGGATGACACAAGAGACTAAATGCCATGAATAAGGATATTGTGAACCTAAAAGGAGAGAACGATGTTGAAATATAAAGAAGCTTAAGCTGTAAAGCAAGATGAAGTCATTCAACCAGCTAATGCTTGTACATATGCTTGAAACCGCAAGAAAGCTAAGAAAACAGTGCGGCTTGCTATGCTAAGTAGAAGAATAGAGCGGCAAGCGCCATTATACATAATCTACCTCAAAACGAAGCACAGTATTATAAGTGCAAGTCTACTTTACAGAAAATCAGAATCAACTCAGGTTAATAAAGGTCAAACAGGACAAGATTCGTATTCCAGCTGAAACGAGAAGAACTGGCTGAATCGAAACTCAGCAGATGCAACTTGCGCCAGGAAGAGCCAAGGTCAGACTAATAGAAGGAACGAACAGTAGCTCGCATAATTGAAACTTAAGAGCAGAATATCCTTTCTTTGGAAGGTCAAGATAAGGAGGTGTAGGCAGGTGTCAAGCTGAATAAGAATGAAATGCACAAATTGAGGGAAACTGGGCAAATTCACGGTGTGAGCAGCACGTGACCACCCGAGCGAGGAGGAACACGGGTTCACACCTACGTTTGGCAGCCGCCCAGACAGAGATATCATAACTTTTCCTGACAACAAGATGCAGTTTTGAGGCCAACCACAGCTAACTAATTGACACATAGCCACTAACGTAATAATGGATTTAAGGAAGGCCGGGTGAATCGTGGGGCACCCTGCACCTGGCAGACCATTCTGCGTGCTGCTAAGTAAAGTGGAAATTTACGCATGGGGTTGAAGCCAACCCAATCACAATGGACCAAATAATCTAGGGTCCTATAGATAGCAGAACCAATGGGATATCGTACTCTTAGTGACGTCTACAATAGTAAAGTTTGAAGGAAGGGCTTAGACGCCCACCTGATAGTGTTTATCCAATCCCCTCACTGCGTTACCATATACAGATATAGTACCTATATTAAAGTTACCTTTTTTAACCAATAGAAATGCATATTAACCTTTGAGTGTTACATGTCAATTATGACGAGTTTTGAGTATAAATGTTACTGTTTGTATGAAGTTTGTTGTCGCATCACTGTTGATTTCCATGAATCCCCATTTTTTTGTACTTGTCATTAAACAGACAAGTATTGATTGGTGTTGGAGTAATAAACCTGCACCCCCATCCATCTCAAAGGTACAGCTATCTCATCTTAAAGTACTCCAGAGCAAACCCCGGCTCTATGGGCCAGCCGGGGGTCTCCCCAGTACACCCCCAATCTGCTAAAACCTCCATGCCTACGAGCTAGGCGATAGAACTCAAGAGACCAGATTGGCCCTTCTACTCCAGATCATCCCATAAATGGCCCTGTAATGGTTTATCATCATTTTAGCATCCTCCACATTCAAACCTATTGGCAGCTCAGCTGTACACTGCCTCAGTCAAGGTCCTCTCCATTACTTAGCTCATTGGTGCAAGTGGCATCTTATATTCAGCATTCCACAGTGCTCTAAAAAGGGGCAGGACCAGCTTGCCTCTCAGCTACACACCTATGCAGAGCTTATGGAGAGCAGGCCCACTCTGTCAATCGACCAGTGGCCTCTAACAACTCTTTGCCACAGGGCATAGTACCTCTTATCTCACAACCACTGTCCACTCGACACACATTGTATAATCTATGGCATTCTCCATGGTCTAGTAGCAGGGACGGCGCACTGTTTCCAACAATCGTCTGACAGCATGAACCTCCTGCTTCTGCGCCCAGGCCACTGCATACACAGGCACGGACACAGGCCTCATTACAGCTTTAGCGGTATAGAAAAAAAGGGTGCTGGTAGCAACGTACCAGCACCCTTTCCAGACCGTCATACTTCAAGAATGCCAGTAGGGGCACAGATCCCCAAACTGGCCTGACCTGCTGGGAAATCAGGCCCCTACCGGCATGTCTGTCACTGAAGCACCGGCACCATTAGCAACAGTGCCACAGCTTCAGTGTTCCCATGGTAATTGGAATGTATCATTCCACCGCCACTTGTGATATCCCAGTGGCACTGGGATATCAGGCAGTGGAATCAGTGTTACGGGGTTGGCGGCAAGCAGAGGGTTACTGCCAAACTCGTAATGAGGCCCATTGTCTCCGCTGGGCAGTGGACAGCTCACTCAAAACAGAAAAGTAAACAGGAGCACTTTACAAGCACAGATACTTCCTTTAAATAAACAAAATGTGTGCAGTCAGTGATATGTGTTGATTTTCTGGTGGCAGATGAGGCACAGCAACCCTCTCACATGTTGACTCTATATGAGGTAAGGGCTACACAAACACATGTCACAGCGCCACCCAGTAGGCATGCCATGAAGTTTCCTTCCAGTTCAAAACCACTGAGCAATTCATTGTGGAATGATAAAATGTTCTTGTCTTTTGAGGTTGAAGCATTCGGGTATGTTTAGCAAACACTGTTATGATGGATCTAAAAAGCATGACAGAATTCATCTACCCAAAATGTAAGAGTAGAATCAGCAATTTCAGCTAAGCCACACCTGCCATTGAGCCACCTAGTTGCGCTCCCTGGAGGAGCACCTCCAGTTCAGTGCTGCTGACAATGAAAAGTAAAAAAATGACTTTCTCTCATAGCTTTTGCACCTGTTGATGGATAATCACAAAATTTGGTACGGGACAGATCGTACTAATTTCAATCAAGAATGTCAGATTGGAAAAAAAAAAGTTATAAGAAGTTGAAAAAAGCCAATTGAATTCAGTTGCACAAAATGGGATTTCGATGGGGGAAATGGATTTGTAGACAATTTCTCAAAATGAATGTGTTGAGGTTTCTCATTTTTGTGCAAGGTTGAAGCTTCCTGACCACTTTTTTTATTGCATCATTTTGAAAAGAATGCAACAGCAGAACGCAAGGTGACATTTCCAGAAAAAAAGAAATGTATCCATATTTTTATTTTTTGTCAAAGATTTATTTAAACCTTTCAATTTATTAAAGTATATCATCTCCAGACATCAATAGAACCAAACTAAATTAACTCAAGATCAATAACTTAAACAACAGAAAATACACAAGTTACAGCCAGCTCAACAAAAACTCTGGACTCTCCCACCAGTAAAGCATTCACCCCAATACTCAGAATTTGACAGAATAATCATGATAATGGTTATGACATTTCTCAAAGTATTCCACATCTCTCAGTTTGTCAGATTGTTCATACTAATGAAAAGCTTCTGACAATCAGTGGCTCGTACCTCAAGTGTTCATTGTCTGACAGACAGTTGACAAACAGAGACCTGATATCATAAAATGTTTGAAATGTGTCTGTTAGCACTGCAGAAATCTTTTCCAAGATACTCCAAATGTTTACCCACCATTGGACCTCATTAGGACCAACCAGCTATTTCCAGAACTGAGCAAACGATCGCTATCAGGATCTGGTTGATAAGCATGGCAATCGGCCCTCTGTTGGGTAGATCCGTTTTTTATCACAATCCCTCAACACCACCACTCTTGGATACAATGGCAGCTGAACCCCCACCATATCCTTTATGCATGATAGAATCCCCTCCCAATATAGTTTAAATACCCAACATGACAGCCATATGTGCCCAAATGCACCCTAATCCCCCGACCCCTCCAGCAATCTGGGGAAATATTCTTTTTGATCCCATGTAAGCATTGTGTGGACACCAACGAAAACACATTTTATATTTCAATTCCTTCATACTTTTACTTTGCAACCAGTTATGACCCCTTTCCCAAATGTGTGCCCACAAGCTCTGTGAAATCCCCATTGACAGTTCTGGCTCCCACTTTTGCATAAAAGCTCATTTATCCATAGTCATCCAAGAGTTTATAGCATTTGTCCATTGAACCTTTAATGATTCCATGTCAGTGATAACTCAAGCCTATTAGCTGACCTGGTACCCCCATCCTGCCTAAGCTACGTTTTTTGAGAACTCTCAACCTTTTCCTATCCCATTTAAAGGAAAAACCTTCCGACTTTGAAAACAGTAGAGGGAATTTTAACATAGCGGTCATAAAAGCATATAAGAATTTTGGAAGAAGGGTCATCTTGACCGATGTAATTCATCGATGCCATGAAATCTGGTGACGATCCCACATCTTCAGGTCTTTCTCACATTCTTTTAACAAGTTAGAAAAATTGGTCTTATATAATGCTTCATATGAGGGAGTCAAGGCGACCCCTAAACATTCCAGCCCGTCCAAGCACCATTTAAATGGATTTAAAACCTGCACATCCTTAATAATCTGTAACAGCTCTTTTATATTAATTCCCGTCAACTCATCATAATTAATTATGAACCCTGAATGAACCCTGGTTAATGTTCTCCAAATCTGAGGCTACTCAATCCAATGATTCAGCAAACTGTCCTAAAATTATTATGATATCATCTGCATATAACTAAATTTTATGGCTCTCCCTTGACATTCTACATGAATGGATGCATAAACCGAAATCAATTGAGACAACGGTTGCAAGCCAAAGCAAATAACAACAGTGACAATGAGCAGCCTTGACGGGTACCTTTGCTAATTCTAATGGGTTTAGGGAATGATTTGTTCACACTAATTCTAGTATATAGGAATGGAAAATTAGATAGAACCAGTATTATGTATTTTGGCCCAAATCTGAACAATGTCAATACCAGTTGACACTATCAGAAGCTGTATTGGCACTGAGGAACAGCACAGCAAACTTGTGTCCAGTACGCATCCCCTATTCCACAAGATCTGTTGTTCTCCTAATATTATCAAGAGCAGACTTACCTGTTAATACACCAGTTTGGTCTTGTTCCACCAACATCAGGAGAATCCCCATTCAGGTTCCAGTGCAGCCAGCAGAAAGGCCTTGGTCCACAGTTTTTCACCTCCACTGTTCCTTGGGTATGGTTAGGGGACAACAATTGTCTCTGCCTTGGAAGCCTTCTGTCTTTACTTATCTGGCAGAGGGCCTAGGAGTAGACTGTACTCGGAACCGTAGCCCAGTGATACCTTCTTGTCGAAAGATGAATCAAAGAAAGAGGAAGTGCCTCCTTCCTTATCAAGGCAAAATGTCAGAGGGGATGACCCGAAGCAAGCCTGCTGCAATGGGCCCAATCTAGGCTGTTGTAACATGTGCCATTCACTTTCTAACATCATTCCCAGAGTGCCTTCTCTACAGAATTGAGTGATAGGATCAGAAGCAAGCCCTATAGAAACCAAGTTGGTGAAATCCTTCTCTACGCCCACTTGTCTCTTCTTGTTACTCTTACTCTGCCCTCTTTCCATGCCTGCTGACTTCAAAGAGACTGCATTGGTCAGCCCCTGGTGTAAGTGTGGCTTTGTCATGTCAGTGTTGCCTTTGAAGCACCGAAACCCAGGAGATCTCCATTTGAGGGTTCCTGTGCCCTGAGAGGAAAGGAAGCAGCTTGTTCATTTTCCCAACTGGGAGCGGCGAAGACAGTCAGAACAGACAACAATTCACATCAATTCTTTCATAGTTGGGCCTTTCTCACAGAGCTCACATTAGCATGGTATGAAATTGCTGTGGCTGTATAATTGTGCTACCTTATCGGCCACCATGTCACAACTGCCTATGGCTTATATTTACAGATTTATGCACACAATTAATATAATTTCGATCAGATGTGCAGACAGCTAAAAGGGCACCTCTGCCTGCAGGAACTTTATGTTTCAGAAAAGGTCAGAAATACACATGTGTCCTTTCAACTTGGCCTGTGCCACTGCAGAGCTGGTGCTGAGGGTGTCAGGAGACTATATTGAGAAAGGCACATGTGTACGGCATCAATGTATGTAATACAACTCAAAAAAGCTCTGGCTGTTCTGGACCATGACCAGATTTTTCAGGCATTCTGTCAAACATGCTCCTGGCCCTGTTTGAATGACATTCATTTAGGTGCCACCAGATTGGCTCATCTACCATTCACCAGTGCGTTGGATAATACGTAGAACTATAGAATAACTTTAAAAAACAAAAATACGTTTTACAAAAGGTGTTTTGAATTCCCAAGGAAACAATCAAACAATGAAACAACACTGTAATTAAGCACCATTTCTCTGCAGGGCACCACGCACAATTACTAAATGCTCCTATGAATTCAAATGTAACATGTAATCACTAAACATAAATGACTACTTTGCTGTCATACTTAGTTTGTGGAATGTAAATATAGATATTTGGTTTGTTGCTGATAACTCAATTACAAGCCTGGCAGTCCGGCAATAAGGCTGCCGGTAGCAGCGTACCGGCACCCTTTCCGGACCATCAGACTAAACGTATGCCTGCCGGGGCCGTTGCTCCCAGCAGGTCTAACCTGCCGGGGGCACTGGCCCCTGCAAACATCGTTTTTACAGAAGCACCGGCACTGTTAGCAACGGTGCTGGTGCTTCTGTGTCCCCATTCCCGTGGAGTCTGACGGGACTCCACAGCAATAGGGACTTACACTTTCCTATGCCTGACATCCTGGGCTGCCGGGACTTGTAATGTCCCGGTGGCACTGGGAAATTAGGTGGCAGAACAGTGTTATGAGTTCGGCGGCAACCCGTAGGTAGCACTGGCGGGCTACCGCCAAACTCGTAATGAATGTCTGTTAGTTGTCAAAGTAGAAATATAATTTGAAAGACCTTTGGGAACATGTTTCCAATGTAAAATCACTATCAGAAAACTTAATCAGATTAGGAGCAAAAACAATCTCCCATCAGCAATGTGGTACATATGTGGTATATTTGGGGCAGGAGTCAAGATAACTGGTACTAGTCTTTATGGAAAATATCCATATTGTTGACAGCAAGTGGATCAATTTAAGAGAACTTGAAAGAAGAACGTGAGTACTGAAACTATGCTATACAATTGAAATACTTGCAAACACTGACCCAAACAGCTTAGAACTTGTAAATAAAAACATGTTTGATGATCAAAATCCTGGTCAAGCCATCTGGATGATGTGTGTTGATACGGAATTCTACAATATTACACTTGAAAAGACTGCTGTAGGATCACAAATGGTTGTCTTGTCAAACATAGTACACTTAGCCTTATCAACCATTAAGCATTCACATGCAACATTGAGAAAGAAGATGAAATATGTTTAGGGTTTCTGGTTTTCAAGTTGAATGTGTTTTGTCAATTTTAGTGTAGTTTTTCCAGTATGTTACATCCATGGTAAGTTGACAAAAACATTTGTCACTAGTAGGGGGCTATTTTGAGGAATTGTGGAGAAATTTGAGATACATTTATTTTTGGAGGTGCCTAAATTCATGGTCACATAGAAAGGCTCAACATTTGCTACAAATGCTCAAAGTAGCACCTGCCCAGTGTCAAATAATTTCTTTCAGATAAAACGAGGAAAAATACATTTTTGGTGCCTTGCACGTCTTATTCAAACCCTAAAAAGAGAGTGTAGAGGCACAAATAGAGACACTAAATAAACCATGTTTTTTGTAAATACAAATATTTGTCAGTTGGTCAAGAACTATTTTGAGGAATTTTGGCCAATTTTGTGACGTGAATCGGCAGCCACAAAAAATGGCTAACATGTTTCCACAATTCCTCAGAATAGCCCCCAACCACTGCCAAATATTTCTATTTCATTTCTTTTCAAAGAAAATGATGTAACATAGAATGTGCAACATTTCTGAATAAGGTCAGGGGACAGGAGAGGATGCAATGGGAGAAAGTGGACAGGTTTACTGTGGGGAGTAGGACCCTTGCATGGTATGCCAAGCCCCCTCAACAGCCACCTCTACACCCCCCAAACTTGTCCCCATCCTTGCTCACGCTACAGCACCACTGGGAGCGGGAACAGTGTTTTTCAGTTTAAACCAAGGAAGCACTTTTCCTCCCGGTGGTGTTTTTCCATGGCTTATCAGATTCAACTGAAAACCAGAAAGCCTAAATACATTGTCTCCTCCAATTAGTCTTACTATGGTGTGAAGACTCCAAATTACTCATCACAGCACCAACCAGTCTTGCTGCAAATTATATTGGTGTAAGAATTTGTATTCATGTTATCAGTAGAGCATTTATATACAAATTAGAATGTTTGAAATTAAATGCTGAAGCAGCAGACAAAAGTATCAAAATATTTGTTTAATGAATGAAAGTAATATGGTTTCAAATGTATTGCTTTCATGTATTTTCCTAAAATTGCAAGACATTTGAAAAACAAATGATGTTGAAAGCTGAAGAAGTAAACATTTAATTTTATTCTGAGAAGTCTTACAACTGACTCCTGTAAATGTACCAATAAGCCAATTTCCAACACTGTAATCACTCAAGATAGAACTACAACCATGAACAGTATTGAGAATGTCAAAACAATGCACCTATGTAAGGATGAAGAATATGGTATTATACTTTAAAAAATTAGAAAGAGGCAAATGTACGACACTAAGGGAAGGGTGGGCACCACATGTAATTATTAACAATTCCTGAAGAATTGAAATATTAGTATGTGGTACTATAACCAAAATGACCCCTTTTACACTAGGGGTCATTTTGGTTCTTTTTATTAATTATGTTTCTTGCAAACCTTGTCAGGACATTGGAATTACTCCTCATGGAGAACAAATACACACCAAAACTTAATTTGTCAGTCACTCTTTGTATTTAGAACAATGAAAACTAAACATATGCTTCTACTAATTTAAGACACAGGCAATAACTGTTGATTCAATTCCAATGCATTTCAGACATTGTCCATCGTCAGGAAGACATTCTACACAAATTCCAAAAAGAACAAACAAAAATGATTTGAATATAACCCTGTACATTTTAAACTATTCTCGTAAAACAATGTCACAATAGTTGAATCTGCCCATCATGCCTGCTTCTGAATTGTTTAATCACAATATAAAAAACAATAAGGACAATAATAAAAGTTATTTCCTCTACCTATGTAATTAAAGAACCAAAATGACATAAGCTTACATGTAATTGATTTAACTATGATATAAAAGAAAAAATATTGGTTTTTTATTTACAAATTCACCACTTTGTTGTCCCAGATTTCCATGTACCTGAGAATATTCACTAACCTGCTGTGTACATCAAGGGATGCCGTATGGATGGTTGAGAATCTCATGTGCGTAAGTGGATATGAAAACTGCTTGTGTCTATTTCATGGCAATATTCGCCTGTGGACATTCCATGAAATGATCACATCACGGACATGATAACATCATCATGTAAGGAGCAGACCGACATCCCAGAACTTCGGGCCTAATCTTTGTTACTGTAAGGTATTAACTGTAGTATAAGTGTACCTTCTTGATGTATTAAGTGTGATGAATCTGGCAATGTCATCACTGCTTCCATGGGGGAATCCTCCCCTAATGTGGCCAGGGTAAAACAGACGTTTTCTGATTCTAACCCTGGGGGCGGTTATTTCAGGGAGGAGCACAGAGGGGGAGATGACCCTCATGGAGGTAAAGTTGACTTACCAGATGAAACATGGAATGACCCCTTTTCATCAGGGACTAATAGCAACCTTGTAATACCCCAATCCCTTGTGGTATACAGTAATATGACATTAGAAATCTCCCCCAGACCCAAATCCAACTCAAGGTACCATAAACCCCCTTCCTATAATCCTAAAGACAATACCTTCCGTAATGGACTCATGGGTTGTACTTATCCTACCATTCCCCTAAAAAGTACTGGGACAAGGAAGAATAGGAGTATCCTGAATGAATTTCGTGCAAATGGGATACCTAGACTTCCTTGTAAAATACGAGCTCCAATTAGTATTTGAAAAAGAGTTGTATTTGTGAGAATGTCTCTAGGTAGATTAGATGAGTGTGGCTGTGGTACAGGTAGAATAAGTGGGTTACCCCCCCCACCTGCAATGAGTAAAAAGATTCAGCTTTCTCCTCTTCCGCGCTCTACAATTTGCTTATAGAAGTGGGCATTAAAGTAATACTGCACTTTAGATTGCCTGTGAACAGTGTGAAATTTCATTTTAGATTTTTTAGATTTCAAAACATATTTGCTCACCTCGTAACTGGACATGTATAACATAAAAATTAGTTAATTCACTGTATGTATGATTCCGAGTATTTCAACCAAACACATTTCTCGACACATTCTAATAGGAAAAATGAACCCATTCAAAAATACAGTCAAGTAATCAATTATAAAGATTCTCTAGATTGACTAATACAAAATTCTGGTGGAATATCTCGCTAGAACTTAAGATAACAAGCACAGGATTGCCTCTAGATTTGCTAATAAAAAATTGTGGTGGAAAATCTCGCTGAAGCCAGAGATATCAAACACAGAGTTGCCAACACATGTTTCGACCCATTTGGGTCCTCATCAGGGCACACTTATGCGATACCTCTCCTAAGTTAAATTAGTATGCTGTCCCTATATTGGCTAGGAGACATGAGTCATGTGGAAATCAGACATGTATAGTGGCGTCACTGTTGGAGGAGAGGAGAGATATAAAAACAGCTTTTTAGAATGAGGAGAAATCTTCAATGAAAAACATTTCATACAATCTTGAAATATTAGGATGACCAGACGCCCCGGTTTTGCCGGGACTGTCCCGGTTTTTGCTGCTCAGTCCCCCTTTCTCAAGATTATGTTCCCGTGGAAACTGCAGTGGTCCCGGTTTTTGGTAGTGGGTCTTCATAGCTGCCAGGCATAGCTCGCACAGAAGAAATGCTGCATTTTACAAATTAAGATAGTGTTCGTTTGTTAGAAATTGATTATAAAATGTGTTTATTTTAACAGTAACACTTAAACCCCCTCTCCTCCAAACGCTACTGAAGTGTAGTGCCTTGACAGCCACTTTCAAGAGTTAGTCCTACTTTTATGTTAGTTGCCCTGTCCCGGTTTTTTACTTTTTAAATCTGGTCACCCTATGAAATATGCAATGCATTTTCATAAGTGCTATAGCTACCTACTATCTTTGGTCTCTACACCCTAATGTGGTTACTTTGAAGACACACATAGACATCATAGTAGTTAGTAATTCATCATAGTAATTAGAAAAGAACAACAACATTGGATTGCACAGGTGGGAGCCTCGACATAACTTAAGGCTTCTCGATAATTTGTGTGTTATGTGGGACTGTTAGCTAGAGAAAATACTATTTTCAAAATGGGTATGTTACCTGTCACACTCTCTCACTGAATATATTGCACACTATTTTCGACTGGTGAAACCCTTAGGAATCCTGCAATGTATTTGCCTTCGATTTGTTATCTCGAGCTGAGCGTTGCTTCAACGTTAGATAAGACGGCACTGTTTGATTTTGGGAAAGTAACGTTGTCTCGTTACCATCTGATCAGTACAAATGCATGTCATTGCTGTCTGATAAATTCATTCTGTTTGTAAGGACTGGGTCAAAGGTCTACATCATAAAACATCTTACCTATTTTAAAGTACTGATGTGATAGACATGTTTTGCCAAGTATTAGTCTCGAGCCGTTGTTTACTTGGCCCGCTGGAATTGCAGCGATATTAGCTAGATAAAACCTTTGATAATATGCCTTTAAAGGTTCGTTCTGCTTCTTAACTGCAAAAGAGGTGCTGTACTATTTTGCATATTTAATGGATGGAATATTTCACATTGCCGCATGTTCTACGTATGGCTGGATAAAAATACTAACGTGCCGGTTGCCTGACAATGGTCATTAGAAAGAATAAAGGTCTGCGCATCGCTGAGATTGTCCTGTCACTGCTATCATAGCTGCAACAAACTTAAGGGATTTTGTACTGTTTTGCCAGATCTAATGTGCGGAACATTTTCCGCTGACGCTTGATCATAGAATTATGTAGAAAAAAGATGTAAATATGACTGCACTTACCTGAAACTGTTGATTGAGATGATATTAAGTCTACACGTAAATGCGTTGCTCATGTCACTGCTGCAGAAAAAGCCGAATTGTGCTGTGAGCCCTTGGTTTATATTTTAGGAGGCAAGTCATGTGATTAATCACATGACCTTATTTGCCCGTCATCAGTAAATACCTACCTACAATTGGTCCGTGTTAATTGGCTATATATTGGTTCCTTTGTATAATAAACCATGAAAATAATCTGATGATTCAAATATCGTTTTTACAGAAGCACCGGCACTGTTAGCAACGGTGCTGGTGCTTCTGTGTCCCCATTCCCGTGGAGTCTGACGGGACTCCACAGCAATAGGGACTTACACTTTCCTATGCCTGACATCCTGGGCTGCCGGGACTTGTAATGTCCCGGTGGCACTGGGAAATTAGGTGGCAGAACAGTGTTATGAGTTCGGCGGCAACCCGTAGGTAGCACTGGCGGGCTACCGCCAAACTCGTAATGAATGTCTGTTAGTTGTCAAAGTAGAAATATAATTTGAAAGACCTTTGGGAACATGTTTCCAATGTAAAATCACTATCAGAAAACTTAATCAGATTAGGAGCAAAAACAATCTCCCATCAGCAATGTGGTACATATGTGGTATATTTGGGGCAGGAGTCAAGATAACTGGTACTAGTCTTTATGGAAAATATCCATATTGTTGACAGCAAGTGGATCAATTCAAGAGAACTTGAAAGAAGAACGTGAGTACTGAAACTATGCTATACAATTGAAATACTTGCAAACACTGACCCAAACAGCTTAGAACTTGTAAATAAAAACATATTTGATGATCAAAATCCTGGTCAAGCCATCTGGATGATGTGTGTTGATACGGAATTCTACAATATTACACTTGAAAAGACTGCTGTAGGATCACAAATGGTTGTCTTGTCAAACATAGCCTTATCAACCATTAAACATTCACATGCAACATTGAGAAAGAAGATGAAATATGTTTAGGGTTTCTGGTTTTCAAGTTGAATGTGTTTTGTCAATTTTAGTGTAGTTTTTCCAGTATGTTACATCCATGGTAAGTTGACAAAAACATTTGTCACTAGTAGGGGGCTATTTTGAGGAATTGTGGAGAAATTTGAGATACATTTATTTTTGGAGGTGCCTAAATTCATGGTCACATAGAAAAGCTCAACATTTGCTACAAATGCTCAAAGTAGCACCTGCCCAGTGTCAAATAATTTCTTTCAGATAAAACGAGGAAAAATACATTTTTGGTGCCTTGCACGTCTTATTCAAACCCTATATTCGAGAGCGAGGAAAAAGAGAGTGTAGAGGCACAAATAGACACTAAATAAACCATGTTTTTTGTAAATGCAAATATTTGTCAGTTGGTCAAGAACTATTTTGAGGAATTTTGGCCAATTTTGTGACGTGAATCGGCAGCCACAAAAAATGGCTAACATGTTTCCACAATTCCTCAGAATAGCCCCCAACCACTGCCAAATATTTCTATTTCATTTCTTTTCAAAGAAAATGATGTAACATAGAATGTGCAACGTTTCTGAATAAGGTCAGGGGACAGGAGAGGATGCAATGGGAGAAAGTGGACAGGTTTACTGTGGGGAGTAGGACCCTTGCATTGTATGCCAAGCCCCCTCAACAGCCACCTCTACACCCCCCAAACTTGTCCCCATCCTTGCTCACGCTACGGCACCACTGGGAGCGAGAACAGTGTTTTTCAGTTTAAACCAAGGAAGCACTTTTCCTCCCGGTGGTGTTTTTCCAGGGCTTATCAGATTCAACTGAAAACCAGAAAGCCTAAATACATTGTCTCCTCCAATTAGTCTTACTATGGTGTGAAGACTCCAAATTACTCATCACAGCACCAACCAGTCTTGCTGCAAATTATATTGGTGTAAGAATTTGTATTCATGTTATCAGTAGAGCATTTATATACAAATTAGAATGTTTGAAATTAAATGCTGAAGCAGCAGACAAAAGTATCAAAATAATTTTTTAATGAATGAAAGTAATATGGTTTCAAATGTATTGCTTTCATGTATTTTCTTAAGATTGCAAGACATTTGAAAAACAAATGATGTTGAAAGCTGAAGAAGTAAACATTTAATTTTATTCTGAGAAGTCTTACAACTGACTCCTGTAAATGTACCAATAAGCCAATTTCCAACACTGTAATCACTCAAGATAGAACTACAACCATGAACAGTATTGAGAATGTCAAAACAATGCACCTATGTAAGGATGAAGAATATGGTATTATACTTTAAAAAATTAGAAAGAGGCAAATGAACGACACTAAGGGAAGGGTGGGCACCACATGTAATTATTAACAATTCCTGAAAAATTGAAATATTAGTATGTGGTACTATAACCAAAATGACCCCTTTTACACTAGGGGTCATTTTGGTTCTTTTTATTAATTATGTTTCTTGCAAACCTTGTCAGGACATTGGAATTACTCCTCATGGAGAACAAATACACACCAAAACGTAATTTGTCAGTCACTCTTTGTATTTAGAACAATGAAAACTAAACATATGCTTCTACTAATTTAAGACACAGGCAATAACTGGTGATTCAATTCCAATGCATTTCAGACATTGTCCATCGTCAGGAAGACATTCTACACAAATTCCAAAAAGAACAAACAATAATGATTTCAATATAACCCTGTACATTTTAAACTATTCTCGTAAAACAATGTCACAATAGTTGAATCTGCCCATCATGCCTGCTTCTGAATTGTTTAATCAGAATATGAAAAATAATAAGGACAATAATAAAAGTTATTTCCTCTACCTATGTAATTAAAGAACCAAAATGACATAAGCTTACATGTAATTGATTTAACTATGATATAAAAGAAAAAATATTGGTTGTTTATTTACAAATTCACCACTTTGTTGTCCCATATTTCCATGTACCTGAGAATATTCACTAACCTGCTGTGTACCGCAAGGGATGCCGTATGGATGGTTGAGAATCTCATGTGCGTAAGTGGATATGAAAACTGCTTGTGTCTATTTCATGGCAATATTCGCCTGAGGACATTCCATGAAATGATCACATCACGGACATGATAACATCATCATGTAAGGAGCAGACCGACATCCCAGAACTTCGGGCCGAATCTTTGTTACTGTAAGGTATTAACTGTAGTATAAGTGTACCTTCTTGATGTATTAAGTGTGATGAATCTGGCAATGTCATCACTGCTTCCATGGGGGAATCCTCCCCTAATGTGGCCAGGGTAAAACAGACGTTTTCTGATTCTAACCCTGGGGGCGGTTATTTCAGGGAGGAGCACAGAGGGGGAGATGACCCTCATGGAGGTAAAGTTGACTTACCAGATGAAACATGGAATGACCCCTTTTCATCAGGGACTAATAGCAACCTTGTAATACCCCAATCCCTTGTGGTATGCAGTAATATGACATTAGAAATCTCCCCCAGACCCAAATCCAACTCAAGGTACCATAAACCCCCTTCCTATAATCCTAAAGACAATACCTTCCGTAATGGACTCATGGGTTGTACTTATCCTACCATTCCCCTAAAAAGTACTGGGTCAAGGAAGAATGAATTTCGTGCAAATGGGATACCTAGACTTCCTTGTAAAATATGAGCTCCAATTAGTATTTGAAAAAGAGTTGTATTTGTGAGAATGTCTCTAGGTAGATTAGATGAGTGTGGCTGTGGTACAGGTAGAATAAGTGGGTTACCCCCCCCACCTGCAATGAGTAAAAAGATTCAGCTTTCTCCTCTTCCGCGCTCTACAATTTGCTTACAGAAGTGGGCATTAAAGTAATACTGCACTTTAGATTGCCTGTGAACAGTGTGAAATTTCATTTTAGATTTTTTAGATTTCAAAACATATTTGCTCACCTCCAATTTTGGTGGGTAACTGGACATGTATAACATAAAAATTAGTTAATTCACTGTATGTATGATTCCGAGTATTTCAACCAAACACATTTCTTGACACATTCTAATAGGAAAAATGAACCCATTCAAAAATACAGTCAAGTAATCAATTATAAAGATTCTCTAGATTGACTAATAAAAAATTCTGGTGGAATATCTCGCTACAACTTAAGATAACAAGCACAGGATTGCCTCTAGATTTGCTAATAAAAAATTGTGGTGGAAAATCTCGCTGAAGCCAGAGATATCAAACACAGAGTTGCCAACACATGTTTCGACCCATTTGGGTCCTCATCAGGGCACACTTACGCGATACCTCTCCTAAGTTAAATTAGTATGCTGTCCCTATATTGGCTAGGAGACATGAGTCATGTGGAAATTAGACATGTATAGTGGCGTCACTGTTGGAGGAGAGGAGAGATATAAAAACAGCTTTTTAGAATGTGGAGAAATCTTCAATGAAAAACATTTCATACAATCTTGAAATATGCAATGCATTTTCATAAGTGCTATAGCTACCTACTATCTTTGGTCTCTACACCCTAATGTGGTTACTTTGAAGACACACATAGACATCATAGTAGTTAGTAATTCATCATAGTAATTAGAAAAGAACAACAACATTGGGTTGCACAGGTGGGAGCCTCGACATAACTTAAGGCTTCTCGATAATTTGTGTGTTATGTGGGACTGTTAGCTAGAGAAAATACTATTTTCAAAATGGGTATGTTACCTGTCACACTCTCTCACTGAATATATTGCACACTATTTTCGACTGGCGAAACCCTTAGGAATCCTGCAATGTATTTGCCTTCGATTTGTTATCTCGAGCTGAGCGTTGCTTCAACGTTAGATAAGACGGCACTGTTTGATTTTGGGAAAGTAACGTTGTCTCGTTACCATCTGATCAGTACAAATGCATGTCATTGCTGTCTGATAAATTCATTCTGTTTGTAAGGACTGGGTCAAAGGTCTACATCATAAAACATCTTACCTATTTTAAAGTACTGATGTGATAGACATGTTTTGCCAAGTATTAGTCTCGAGCCGTTGTTTACTTGGCCCGCTGGAATTGCAGCGATATTAGCTAGATAACACCTTTGATAATATGCCTTTAAAGGTTCGTTCTGCTTCTTAACTGCAAAAGAGGTGCTGTACTATTTTGCATATTTAATGGATGGAATATTTCACATTGCCGCATGTTCTACGTATGGCTGGATAAAAATACTAACGTGCCGGTTGCCTGACAATGGTCATTAGAAAGAATAAAGGTCTGCGCATCGCTGAGATTGTCCTGTCACTGCTATCATAGCTGCAACAAACTTAAGGGATTTTGTACTGTTTTGCCAGATCTAATGTGCGGAACATTTTCCGCTGACGCTTGATCATAGAATTATGTCGAAAAAAGATGTAAATATGACTGAACTTACCTGAAACTGTTGATTGAGATGATATTAAGTCTACACGTAAATGCGTTGCTCATGTCACTGCTGCAGAAAAAGCCGAATTGTGCTGTGAGCCCTTGGTTTATATTTTAGGAGGCAAGTCATGTGATTAATCACATGACCTTATTTGCCCGTCATCAGTAAATACCTACCTACAATTGGTTCGTGTTAATTGGCTATATATTGGTTCCTTTGTATAATAAACCATGAAAATAATCTGATGATTCAAACCCGCTTACAATACATGTTCTGCTTCTTATTAAATATTGTTAATTATTCAGATGACAAAAGTGCAGTACTGCTGCTTAGTAAATCAAAGCAAGGAATGGTAATGCATCCTAGATGTGAATTATTCTATTCTAGTTAGTCATACTCAAACCATGAATATAATCAAGTGATTCAAGCCTGCTGCCAATACATACTCTGTTTTGTATTAATCATTGTTAATTACTCAGATAACGGCATATGCTGTTCTGTATGGCGGTTAAGATTTGACATTTAATTAAGTTGAGGCTTAAATCCTTGCGTCTGATGCTGCTTTTAATTCAAAGTAAGAAGTAGTAATGCATCCTTGCTGTAAATTGCCTGTTCTATTAGTCGTTATGAATTGAATTTCAGCCAACTGGTTAGTAAATAGTTGCTTCAAACGGAGGCTCTACCTTGTTCGCCACCCAATGTTGATTCCGTGTTAGGTCGTTATTTACTGGGAATGCTGACCCATGTGTAAACTATTGTATTTTGTAACTATACGAGTTGTGCATTACAAATTTGAGTACCACTTTGCCACTTGCAACCTCTTGGATGACAAAAAATGCTAATCCATTATCACATGATGATACACATATACTGGTTTCATACCATAGCACTTGGTGTCTGTATTTGACATCCCAGCCCCAAAAACATAAAGAAATGAGCACAGCTGACCCTGCAATAAAAGAAAGAGACACTGAAACTGGAGGAATAGAAGAGTCCACCCAAACCCAGGAAATAATAAGAGTAGGCTCAAATACTCAGTCCATAAATTCCACAACGAGAGAAGAAGTAAACATTGAATCCCTGATTAACCTTTCCACATATGCAACACATTAATCAGAGAGTGCTCAAAATGAAGAAAATATTGGAATCGAGCAACAAGAAGTACAGACAAATACTTCCTCAATGATTGTAATCGACTTTTACTAGGAAACCATTACAGGATCATATATTTCGATTGAACTATCCTGTGAAGAAATTTCAGAAGAAGATTTTTATTCTGGAAATAGTACTCTGAACACGACAAGACTAGAGAGATAAGAACAGGACCAACAGCTTGAAGAAACAAGCAAATCTAGCCATGAACGATATGACTGGAATAAGAAACAAAATAGGAATAAAAAAGACCTCACTTTTTAGACCCTTACTACAAAGAAAGAGTAATCAGATTGAAGTTGGAAGGAAAATCAGAAAAAGAGGCCAACATTGTGATGAATAGAACCAATTTATTACACCTTTTCAAGGCAATCCCAAAATTGAAAATGTTAAAGTTAAAAGAACTGAAATTAATCGAGTTTAGAGATGAACAAAGATTGGACAAAATCTGGATATACTGTTGTTCATGGGAATTGCAGAGCTTAATATCATTGTGTGCCAAAGAACTTGAATACCGTGGATTCAGAGTGTCAAATGAACACTGAGACTGAAGAAATCCTCAACACGACTCAGCAAAAGCACACTAGAACGTACATCAGTAGTGCTGCAAGCATGGTATACAATGATAACAAAGGAAAGAAAGAAAAAGTGGAGGAAAGATGGCACAAGGATGATCAAAAAAGAATGAATCCCAGACAACATACAGACAAAATCCCCCTTTTGGTGAACAATTAGTATTGACTCGAGCAGGCAAGAGACGACAGAAAAACCGAGGCAATAACAACGAATAGAAAACATCGAACGAACAGTAACACTTTGCTCATGGAATACAAGGGGACATTCGCATCTTTTCCAAATGGAACGACCTGAGCTGAACGTAGCAAAGGTGATATGTTTACAGGAGACATGGCTAACTGATCCCCCTGTATGCAAAGGATTCTTCATATATACGAATCCTGCAATTGACAACAAAGCAGGAAGGCCATCAGCAGGACTCATTACCTTAATTAGACAAGACCTGGCAATAGAAATTACCGAATACCAGAATATAGGAAATTGGGCACAAATACTTTAGTCAAGGTGAAAGCGATGACACAACCATGGAGCAATAACATGACAACAAGGGCTCAATATTTAAACATCACCAATGTCTATTGGAATCCGAGGAAAGTTCAAGAAGAAATAGTAATAGATTCTATATTTACTAAGAGCAATAACATCTCACAGAAACATCAAGATGTTGAATTTATTATATGTGGCGATTTCAACCTGCACCTATTCGACGACAATGGAGAAATAATAGACGACCAGTTGCTCGAACATAGAGCACGAAGATGGATAACAGAGACACGCAATAGAAACTTGGAAAGATGGGACGCATTTAATGTATCAACAAATACACCTGTACCGACATGGTCACGAGGGAAAACCAAGTCAATCATTGACTACATTTACACCAGTAAAGGAATTACTCAAACTAAAATCGAAGCCAAGAATCTATTCAGTGAGCATAGCGACCATTACATACTAAAGCGCTCATGGGAAATGAATATAGGCGAACGCCTCAAAATAAATATACCTAGTCTGTCTCTATCAAATAGAATGAATCGATTGAGGATTCCGCAAAACAGACTAAGTGAAATCACAGAAACATTAAAGAATTCAAAGAAAGAAGATTTCAGTAAAATGAATTATGGATGGTTAACTAACCAATTCCAACTGAAGCAGAGATTGAATAATCACTTAAAGCCAGAACGAAAGTATACATATAACAAAGCTATTGCAGAAAAGAAACATGAAAAAAAATCTATTATTAAAAGAGCCCAAAAGGAATCCCCTCAGACCAAAAAAGAATAATTGGCCAAGCAAAACAAAAATTTAAAAACTGGCTTAAAAATGCAAAAATGATGCAAGACCAAGAAAATGCCGAAACCATGATGGATTCCCTAAAAAACTGTAATACCAGACGATTATGGGAACTATTGAAACCAAATAAAAACACAGAGGATGCAATGATAGTGGATGTCCGAGAAACAGCGTGGGTAAAGTACTTTACAGAACTTTACGAAGAAAGACCCACAGTACTGAATAAATGCCAGCAACGCACGGAAAAGACATGGAATGTAAACTATGATATTACTGAAATTATCAACACAATATAAAAACTAAACACATCAAGAGCCCCCGGCCCTGACGGCATGTCAAATGCCACATTAAAACAAAACCCTGAAGTTTGTGCCCAGTTCTGTGGCAAAATCATAGATTTGATTAACCGTACTAAAAGTGTTCCTGATTCCTGGAAAATTGCAACATTAATACCAATATATAAACAAGGATCATCTAAAGAGCCAAAGAACTACTGACCATTAGCTCTCCTGGACCCTCTGGGGAAAATCTTTTCTAACCTTCTATTGACAAGATTAAATATTTGGGCAAAACAAACAAACCATCTGGCAGTTCGCCAAACAGGATTTGTACGTAATGTCCGCACAAATATAAACCTGATAATCGTAAACCTGATGAAACAAGAAGCTGAAAGAACAAAAACGGAAATAATAGTAGCGTATGTCGATCTGAGCCTTGCTTACGATAAAATCAATAGAGACTAGCTTTGAAACAAACTTGAACAATGGAGATGCCCTAGCAACATCCTTGAACCAATAAAACCCATGTATACTAATACAAAAATACAAGTGAGAATGACATCAGATGGCATAATAACAAATCAAATCAATACCTGGCATGGCCTAAAGCAAGGGTGTCCGCTGGCTGCAGCACTGTTTAGCCTTTTCACGTCAGATTTCGAAGCATCTATAAATACACCGAGCATTAATACGCCGAAATTAAATGCGACTGCAGTACCATGTTTGATCTACGCAGATGACATAATTTTATTGGCAAAACCACTGTGCGGATTACAAACAGCACTCAACAAAACTCAAGAATACATGGAAAAAAACGAACTTACAATAAACAACAAGAAAACAAAAATCAAGTACCTGACAAATAAGAAATCAAAAGGGAACAAAGCATTCACTTATTATCTTCAGGAAGAAAAATTGATCCAGCTTATAACCTATAAATATGTAGGAATATGGATCAATCAGTCTCTCACAGAAGCTCCATGGGCAGAACAGTTAAAGTCTAAAACCCGGGCACTTGCACGGCAGGGTCTGTCAATCCATAAGACATTTGGGAAATGTTCCCTTAAACCAGCTGTAACATTTTACAAGCAAAAGGTGACGCGATCCTTGTGTACAGTGCTGAAACTATGATCAATCTCGACCAATCCATATGGACAAAACTGGAGGCGATTTACTGGCGGAAAGTATTAGGCCTACCTCAAAATATGCCGATGGCCCGTATCCGTTATGAGCTGGGCCTCCAATCACTAGAATCAATAATAGAATGGAAAATATCAGACATATTTAGAAAATTGAGCAGTGAAGAAATCATACCGGCTTTGGAAATATTAAGAACCTCACACTTACACATTAATGATACAATATTAAACAAATGGAAACAAGTGACAATGAGTATATGCAACAAAAAAGGAATTGCATTAGAGACATTGACGAAGATGCCACAAAATGCAAAAAAGAAGTTGAGTCGAACCGATTGGATTGAGACACAAGAGCAGAAAGACCGATATAAACTGACCCTAAAGTGCAATGGAGAGGCACGAACACTTAACCAACTACATCATTACCTAAAACTATATCCAGATCGAAGAATCAGAGGTACGTTTTTAAGATTAAGACTGAACCTACTTCCAACAAGAGAAGTCCAGGGGAAATGGAGTCAAAACAAAAGTGCAAATAGCGACTGCAGATTCTGTCTAATATTGGGAAAAACAGAAACTTTATACCATGTAATTATGGAATGTGAGGCACTGAATCAAAAAAGACTGCTCTTCAACAATAAATATTTTAGTGCGCCGGTAGAAATGGAAAAAGAAGAAATATGGAGTCAAATCTTGATGGGAAACAACAGAAAGATGGTCGCTACCATAGTTCACATCTGGGAAACTATTATGTTGGAAAGCAGTAGTAGCAAAGAAGAATAGTAAATTCTAAGTATTCTTTTTTAAGAGGACAATGTAAATTGATGTGAATCATAAATGTAAGGTTTAAGATGTAAACCAAATGCATTTTAAAATTTAAAAAAAAATAAAAAAATATATCCATACATGAAGCAAGTATATACACTGCACCGTCTATATGGCCATACAGTTTTGCAAATTCATAATCTTAAATTAGAGGAAAACATTTAGTTCATGCTCCAAATTCACTGAGTTTACAGATGGTGCGGGATTCCAACTGCCGCAAACATAGTTGGCAGTCTCCTCCTCTGGCATGGCCAAAGGCCGTAGGCCAATCACCCAAGAGCCTGGGCCTTCAACACAGCCACCACAACATAATGCAGCCATGTAGTTGTAACTCTGTATGTCTTGGAAGGTGGGGACCTTTACACAATGGTTGTGGAGGACATTGTAGACTTGGTAGAACAGCCGAAGTGAGCTGCAATGCATACATTAGCATATGGTGTTGGCCATTGGACTTGTTGCACATTAGGGAGTCCCATGTGACCATTTCCGTTTGCTAGGGTTTGCCCTTTATAAGACCCTTCCTATGTTGTGTTGGGCTATAAACTGCCTAATTGGTTATTATGAGGCTGTATACATTTCGTGTTTTACTAAGATCCACCAGACACTATACTCACTTAAGTCTTTTCATAGCGGTGTGGTGTACATCGGGTCTCTGATGTTCACCATTAAGTTATAAAGTACCGCTAACTACATATGTGGTGCCCACCCTATCTCCTTATTTTTCCCTAATTATTCTTTAGACTGAATCAGGGTGGAGGCACACAAACTATAATGTCATATAAAGACATCTCCAACATTACAAACAAACATGCACAGACTCTCGGGTTCTCAATTAAATCTTATCAAGGACACAGGAACAAGTCCCAATACCCTGGATCTGGCAAAACGTATCAAACATCTAGAATGTCTTATCAAGAAGGAGATTAACAGGAAACTACACGTGACAACTCTCACTAAATACTATTGTGCACAAAGGATACCCAGAGGTCTTGGCATGCCTCTACGTCCAACCCTCTGTAAGGAGAACAAGGAATTCAATGTGTACGTAAATGGGAGAACATTTTGTACAAGTGCTCCCTGGATTTGATTCTCCTGACCATTCAGGAGTTGTCGAATGAGCTAAACCTGATCACAAAAGATATAGAGGAGATCAAAATAGAACTTAACTTAACTCTGAGTACAGATGAAATTAATAAAACCTTGTAAGACATCAACAATAAACTAGACAAATATAAATCCCGAGAGTAAGAAGATTCGTAAATTTAAACGCAACACATATGACTACCATAATGATGAAGTGTACTCCTGGATGGATAAGTATAGGAATGTGAATCAACCATATCAGCAAAGAAATTCAACATATCAGTCCAGTTCAGATTCAGATGCCAAGACAAGACCAGGACCCAAAAAAGTATTGACTCTGAATACTGAGGAAGAACAAAAATCAACATCAGGTACTATCAAAACAGACAAATTGATGAGAGACCCGCAACACCACCAAGACAACCTTTTTTAGGCCAGGACATAAGAAGAAAAGAACCAGGAGGAGCCGAAGGAAGAGAAGGGACACAGAAACCGGAAGGCAGATTCCCGAACAGAAGACTCTAGTAGTCAACATATCTAAACACATATTGAGCTATCTTGAAACATGTGTCTTACAAAACAACAATTGGGTTTTGTGTCAACATTCGGAACCAATATTTTCAACACGAAGGTCGAAATTTTCAAATTTATCTGCAAGATGAAATTAATAGCATACTTTGCAAATATAGAAATGGAAAGCCAACCGGCACAGAAAATCTTGAACTTAAGCCCAAAAGCATATTTGTGCCACCACCACCACATGGGACTATAGATGTTTCCCACAAGACTCTATTAAAAGATCTGAAAAGAAATTCCTCCAATAGACCTACATATAGGAATTTGAACAAGAAAGATCTGGCGATTATCAGGCACCTTTACGAAGACGACACAATCGTCATCCATCCAGCAGACAAAGGGGGAGAGCGTTAGTTACTTTGAATGTGGAAGATTACGAAGCAGAATGTTTAAGACAGCTGAGCGAACGATATGTATATGATGTAATACCAAATTACCCTACACTCAAGGTCACACAAAATCTGAAAGCCATATTGGAGATGGCAGAAAACAATTAATGGATCAATGGGAAGACAAGCACCTTTCTCACACAAAGTAATCCAAAAAAATACTGCACTTCTATCTTCTTCCGAAGATCCATAAATACATGAGTCAACCACCCGGTCATTCAATAGTGGCAGCCACGAAGAGTGTCCTTCCAACACTGGGTATATATATAGATGCTATATTGCAACCTATCATCCAGAAATATCCAACCTATATAAAAGACACTACAGACTTTGTGAATACACTTAACAACATACAGATTGAGAAAGAAGATATCTTATATTGATATTAACAGTTTATACGCATCAATGCCACATGATCTGGGTCAACAAGCGGTTAAATGGCTCCTACTTAAAGAAGACGAAGTAGGAGCATCTCAAGAATGGATTATGGTACTTCTAGAATTCATAGCCCAAAATGCATACTTCTGACACAACAGTACATACTATCTACAAATAAGTGGCACTGCAATGGCCGCAGCCATGGCCCCTGCTTATGCGTACTCATTCATGCTGAAATTCAAAGAAGACCACATCATCCGACATCCAGTTTGGCACACATATATGTGGTATTGGGGAAGATTTATAGATTATATATTTATGCTCTGTAATGATACAAAACAGACATTGGATGCATTTCTTACATATCTGAACATAATAGACAAAAAGATGCTGTTTACACATGAGATTGACAATCCGCAAATCAATTTTCTGGATTTACAGATCGCTCCCTATGCACCCAGCCATGATACCAGCCTGTATCATAAACCTACAGACCGGAATAATCTCCTACATAGTATGAGTTTCCACCCTGCGGCAACCATAAAGAGTCTACCCTATAGCCAGCTGTTAGAGGTTAAAAGAATCATGAATATTGAGTTATAGAGTACAAACATGAACAAGACAAAATGATGAACAAATTTAAAGAAAGAAGATACAAAGAAGAGGAACTCATGATAGCCACCAACAAAGCAGCAGCAAAAGAATGACCAACATGCTTGTCTTCAATGTGCAAAGCCACTACATCAATTACTCCACTGGTATTCGTAAGAAAGTACAGTGTAAAGACACCTAGGATTAAGAAGACCATACTAAAACATTGGCCAATATTGTCCAGTGACAACAAACTACAAGGCCTGTTTAAAGACAAACCATCTCCGCCTTCAATGCAGCAGCAATTTAAGAGACCTCTTGGTTAAAACACAATCGAAACAAGAAAAAAGAACTAAAACTAAATAGAAAGGAACTTTTCCATGCATGTCGTGCGGCAATTGCAACAGCATCATTATAGGTGATTCAGTAACACATCCCAGGACAGTGGAAAAAATCATGCTTCGAGACTATTCCACATGCAACTCTCAATGTGTGATATACTCCATCAAGTGCCCCTGTGGCCTTCTTTACATAGGACATACCAGCAGGAAAGCCAGAAGAACATGGAATAAACACAAATCAAATATCAGAACAAGAAACCAACATTCTCCAGCTTCTAGAAATTTTGAACAAGCTACGCATCAACAATCACAGATTAGATTTCAGATTCTGGAGGTTATCAATTCTGCTAATTTAAGATTAAGTCTCAGTAAAAAACCTGAGCAAAGGGAAGTTTATTGGATTGAAAAACTGGACACAGTCGCCCTAATGGTCTGAACGAAGAATTGGATCTATATTGCTACCTATAAACTGCCTAATTGGTTATTATGAGGCTGTATACATTTTGTGTTTTACGAAGATTGTGATGACCAGACCCCTTAAAGCAGCATTAGCACCATACCAGCGAAGATACCGTGAGGTTAATGTTTCGTTATTGAATGTCACAACATGTATGATAATTACTGTTTCAGCACTGGTACTGCCAGATATCAATTGGATATACTGTATTCGTCAGTAACGATATAAGCATTTTTTGAACTAGAATATGTATGTATATAGGGATATGTAAGCATAAATACTGAGAGTAATGAATTGTATGTAAGTCTCTCTGATGCTTTAGTGATCATCCACACTGACAATGATCTGTTTACATCGCCAAATGAATACTCGTACAACATTAACACATCGGATAGTCTATCAGATCTGAGACTCGATCAAACGTATCCTCAGCAACAGGACGTGCCAGAAAACAGTAGTCCTGACATGTCACTGTGCTGTTTAGGATGCTTGCCCATAGTTACTGACTAATGTACTGACAACGGTGCCACAACTGATAGCACTAAAGGCGGACGTGAGAGCCTCCGCTGGGTGGCCGCTCCTTTTTGAATCAGAGTTTCCCGTAGAGGTGAACAGGGGTTAACATTAAGCTATAAAGCGCTGAATCATTGCCTTTTGTACAACCAAGACTTGTAGTGTAACAGGGATGCTTGAACATGCGTTTGTTTAATCAAGGTCACTACGTCATTAACATTGATGGGTGACGAATCTCCAAAGTACTGTATGCTCTGAGCCATTAGTATTTGGAGTCTACACCAAACTACACTCACCTTCTTAACATCACTGGGCATCCACATGGTGGGGTAAGAGTAATTCGATATATACATTACTCTTTCTTTGAGAACTAAGTGAATACATTTTTGTTTTAGTGAACAAATAGTCTCACATTTAAACATTTACATTGCATGAAGGATGAGAGACACGACCTCTAGAATGAACACGTCTATTTGATTTTCCAAAGCCTCAGATACAATGATGTTATTTTGTGCATGATGCAACATGGCAACATATTTAAATTGAGTTGTGCACTTTCTGACTGACTTATAAGAAAGCTATATACTTAAATATATTTTATATACTCTAAATACCTGTGCATGACTAATATGGAAAACAAATAAGAATAAAATAAGAGACTTTGTGTATTTTATACACACATTGTATCATCATTTGTGTCTATGATCAAGACAATCTTGAAATAATTTAATGTATTATTAAAATAAGCAGTAGTATTTACTAAATTCATTGGTGACCTCAGGTCTGGTGAAAGTTATGATATGATATGATATAGCATTTATAACGCGCCTATACACAAGTGTTTCAAGGCGCGACGAGGAAAGGGAGGGGAACAAAGGGAGGACGGACAACGATCCTACTAGGCCAGGTGTCATTCAGATCACGCAAGTGCGTGGGAAGGGGCCAGGGACAGTGCAATACATGGGAATAATAATAACAATAAGTAAAGTGACGGCCAGCATGTGGCAAGTGCACAGCTAAGTGCAGACATCAGGTGTCAAGAGCTGGAAGGGGGACTGTAGGGATACAGAAACAGTCCCCAAGTGCGAGGTTTGCCAGGTGTGTCACGCTTGGTGGGGGAGGGACATGGGGCCAAGATCAGAGGGTGTCCAGGTAGCCAGTGCAATTCCGGTTACAGCCAGGAGGTCAGCAGAGGAGAGGAGGAGAAAAAGCAGAAGCAAAAAGAAAGGTTTTGAGGTGCTTCCGGAACTGGAGATGGTTCTCCTGAAGTTTAAGGGAAGCAGGGAGGCTGTTGCAGAGGGAGGCACCAGCCGAAGAAAGAGATCTACCACCAACTCGTTGCTTGGAGAGGCGACTGACCCTGAGGGAGTTGGAGGCGGATGAGCGAAGAGCTTGAGAAGGAAGATATTTCACGAGACACTATTCTCACTAGTGTCCACCAATTAGGACACTACTTCTTCCTCTGTGAATAAATAAGGAGCCTAGATGCATCCTTGTTTTACTCGTATGGATACCAAGATCTTCTTTGACAATAGGCCCTCAGCATTCAATCAAATCCTGATCCCATTTGCCTTATGAAGCGAGATAACTAAATTTAGCAAGCCTGTTGGATATTTAAAGACAGGAGTATCCTCCAGAGCCTCATCCTATCTACTGTATCGAAGTCAGACTTGAAGTCCAGAAAAGCAATATGAAAGGCACACTTATTTAATTTGCAATATTCTTCTATTGGGTAGTTTAGTATGAATCTACTGTGAAGAATCCTACAAATACCTCACTGAAACAGTGCCTGACGTCTCCTCCCAGGTGGAAAGGGAAATGCAAACGCTTCCTGAGTCTGACCTTGCGGGTGGTGTACTGCGGGAGGATCCCCATGGAGTAGACAGGGCCCAGGGTGGTGAAGAGATCCTGTAAAATGAGGCACTGTATTTGTCCTCTGAAAGACAGTGCCTTTCTGGTTTGCCAAAACAGTCAATGGCATATTGCCATTATAATGTTCCTGGCCCACATATAAGCTCTGTGACCCAGGGTGAAAATCCTGCTACATCTGAGCATGCCTTATTAACAGAAAAATCTTTCAAGGTATTTCAGGAAACACACCCTCCTTACTCCCAAAGGTGTAATGTAAAAGGATCTAGAGAAAATGCCTTAACTCCAATGCCTTCCTCTATAACAACCAATTCCAACAGTTTGTCTTTTAATGGGTTTAAGGGAAGTAAATCTACCCTTAAAAGTAACTCAATTGTTAAAAGAACTAACTGTACTGAAGGGAACTACAAGTCCCATAATCCTATTAGTACTGGGAAGAGTAAGTGCGCTGAAGAGGTGCAATTCCGGTTACAGCCAGGAGGTCAGCAGAGGAGAGGAGGAGAAAAAGCAGAAGCAAAAAGAAAGGTTTTGAGGTGCTTGCGGAACTGGAGATGGTGCTCCTGAAGTTTAAGGGAAGCAGGGAGGCTGTTGCAGAGGGAGGCACCAGCCGAAGAAAGAGATCTACCACCAACTCGTTGCTTGGAGAAGCGACTGACCCTGAGGGAGTTGGAGGTGGATGAGCGAAGAGCTTGAGAAGGAAGATATTTCACGAGACACTATTCTCACTAGTGTCCACCAATTAGGACACTACTTCTTCCTCTGTGAATAAATAAGGAGCCTAGATGCATCCTTGTTTTACTCGTCTGGATACCAAGATCTTCTTTGACAATAGGCCCTCAGCATTCAATCAAATCCTGATCCCATTTGCCTTATGAAGCGAGATAACTACATTTAGCAAGCCTGTTGGATATTTAAAGACAGGAGTATCCTCCAGAGCCTCATCCTATCTACTGTATCGAAGTCAGACTTGAAGTCCAGAAAAGCAATATGAAAGGCACACTTATTTAATTTGCAATATTCTTCTATTGGGTAGTTTAGTATGAATCTACTGTGAAGAATCCTACAAATACCTCACTGAAACAGTGCCTGACGTCTCCTCCCAGGTGGAAAGGGAAATGCAAACGCTTCCTGAGTCTGACCTTGGGGGTGGTGTACTGCGGGAGGATCCCCATGGAGTAGACAGGGCCCAGGGTGGTGAAGAGATCCTGTAAAATGAGGCACTGTATTTGTCCTCTGAAAGACAGTGCCTTTCTGGTTTGCCAAAACAGTCAATGGCATATTGCCATTATAATGTTCCTGGCCCACATATAAGCTCTGTGACCCAGGGTGAAAATCCTGCTACATCTGAGCATGCCTTATTAACAGAAAAATCTTTCAAGGTATTTCAGGAAAAACACCCTCCTTACTCCCAAAGGTGTAATGTAAAAGGATCTAGAGAAAATGCCTTAACTCCAATGCCTTCCTCTATAACAACCAATTCCAACAGTCTGTCTTTTAATGGGTTTAAGGGAAGTAAATCTACCCTTAAAAGTAACTCAATTGTTAAAAGAACTAACTGTACTGAAGGGAACTACAAGTCCCATAATCCTATTAGTACTGGGAAGAGTAAGTGCGCTGAAGAGGCATGCATTTGCAATTAAGCCTAACCGCCCATATGTGAAGGAATCTGGGAGGCATACAAGGCCCCCTCAGGTGCAGGCTATTGGAAGGAGTGAAAGGAGCTGCAACTGTGACTGAAATGCAAGCTATAGCAGTGGTAGCAGAATGAAAAAGGCACAAGGCTGGCAAAACAAGCAGCCGTGGGAGAACAAGAGGGATGCCGAAATGTGAAAACATCAGATTTAACCTGCTTGTTCTCAGAGGGTCCTGTTCCCCCAAATGCTGAAGTGCAGACACTGCACAGCGGAAGGTGTGCATGAGAGCTGTCTGTCCCCATGTGAGCCTGATTGCTGTGGTTGCCACACAGTGAACATGCTGGAGACCGAGGCGCGGAGCATTTGTCAAGCCGTGGGTCTCAGGAGCGAGAGGGGCTCCATAAACGTCTGGCTTGACCGGAGACACCTTTACAGAGGAAGGGTGTGAGTCTCTAGAAAGTCAGAAGCAGTAGAATTTGTGGCAGAGGTCACGGAAGCAGTGCGACCTGCAGAGAAAGTGTTAAAATAGCAGGTGAGTGAAGTACAGCGCTCTAATACCTTGTGCTAGGATTGCCTGCAACAGTATGTATGTCAGGATTGAGACTGGTGGGGGCTCTAGCAGTGTGGCAGGTACCCTAATGGGGCGTAGGATTCATCCTACATTATTCCCCAGGCGTGTCCTTCATCCCTATTTCAGAAAACAGTCTCCGGGACGAAGGACAGCCCAGGAACTACGTTTCCCAGCAGGCCGAGCGTGGCACGGGCCTGCTGGGATGAAGTCAGCCACACCCGCGCGAATGCGCATGCGCGAGCCACGCCCGAAGTCCCACGCTTGCGATTCCGGCCAGCAGAGAGGAAGGACGTGCCGAACCTGAGCTCCTGACGGCACGCCTACGCGGGGCTCCCCGCCGCCTGTTAGCCACCCCAGGCCCCGCGTGACTAATCAGATAAGTGCCAAGCAAAGCGCGCACGTTCCGGCAGCATTCTAGAGAGACAGTTCATTAGCGGGAGTCACGCTTGGATTTCCGAACTGGAACCGCGCCCGAGGCGGTTAGGGAATGCATGGCGCTCCGTCCAATAACCCAGCATGAGACACCATTAACACGCGATTGTGTTCCTAGATGAAGCATGCTTCCTATACTTGTTTAGACTGAAAAGATACCCGAGCAGAAGTGCAATTCTGAACTATTAACCCCTAACAGCGACTCCGCTCATATGTACGCTTTCGTTTTGACTTATGTCTTGCCTCTTGCAGTGCTTGTGAGGTACAGAACGTCATAGGGGTCTGGCAGCCCGAAAAGACCAGAAGACTACACGGCAGTGCCGAAGCTAAGTGCAATTTCATTTGTTACCGTAGGGCATGTTTAGAAACTGGGCATTGAATGTATAATTCTGTATGACGTAATGCAGACACAGCTTCCCTCCATGAAGTAATGGGTGGATAGCGGTAGTACTTAAGGTCTAGAAACTGGTAGAGGGCTCCAGTACAAAAGCCCAACATTATCTGGCATCTGAGTGTATTGTTGAATGTGAATCGAACATAGTAACTGGTCTGGGGCTCCAGTACAAAGGCCCATTACGTCTGGTATGAGCAAAAGAGTGCCAGTGAATGCAAAAGCACCAGGGCGGAGAACTCCAGATCCTGGAGCCGGAGCTGAGGAGCATTGTACCCTGATCTTCCCCATCCCCATCCATAACTTCTACCTCTCCCTCTTTCCGGTGTTCCCAAACAACCTCTACCCATCCAACCATCGGACCCTAACCCTCTTTCCCCCAAGGGTCAAGGCGGCCTGCGTTACTTGCTCCCAGGTACCAAGACCCGACGGGGAGGGAGGTGTTCTAGCCACGTTTGTGCTGCCTCTGCGGAGAAGTAAGAAGTCTGACAATGTAGTTCCCTATTCACTTGCATATAGGTTATAGCGAGTACAAGTTGTTAGTTGAAGCTGAAATACATGAACAATGGAAATGTAGCACTCGCATATAAAATGGAAGTTCTTTTACTCGCGTATAAAGCAAATGCTGCTTAAATCCATTGTTCAACCTTTAAAATACTTTTACTGTCTGAAGAAGTGGCCGCGTGTGACTAATTGAGAAGATTGAACTTTGCAAAGACCATTATTGACAACTTAAACTTGCTAATACCATTGTTGAAACATTTAACTTTTGAAAATTACAGTAAGAAGTGGTCGTGTGTGCCTAATTGTGATTCCTAAAGAAAGACTGAACTCTATTCTTTATTTTAATGTGGCATACCTTTCATATATAAAAAGTTAAAGTGTATATATATTAAAGAAGAAGAGAACAAGCATTGCCCAAGGCAAGAGTCTACCCATATTAACAGTGAAACCAGACTTTGTCAGAGTTAAAAAGCAATCTAACTCTTACTGTGAAGTTAATTAGACTAAGATGCAAGTGTGCAAGCATAACCCGAAGCTAAGAGAGTAGCTCCAAGGCTTCTCGGTATTTACTTGAGCTGATAGCTGGCAGAAAGGTGCAAGTGACACTGGTGAAGGGAAGCTGGCTGCTTGTAAAGACTATTCTGAAGTGGGCACAACCTGCCGTGCCAGAGACTGTGGAAGACAGAGAGAAGTGAGTCTTAAAGGCAAACCCGGTTTGTTACTGTGGCAGACAGACAGGAGAGGCAAAGAGTCTGCCCTTTTTGATGAGAGATATTCAGAGGAAGAGTGCCTTGCCTACTTGAAGGTGTTGAAGTACATTAAAGTGTATCTTGTTGAAGCCTGTCTAGAAATATAAATCACTAGAAGCTGTGGTAGTAGTCTGAAGATTGAAGATGTGGTGGTGTATTTGGTTGTCAGTAGATGCAACATTGTAGTAGTCCTAACAAGGTAGAGCACTGTGAGACAAAGGTGACTGTTCTCATGGTGAATCAAGTAGAAGTAAAGTTGTTGAAGTGGAAGCAGTAGCACAGAGAAGTCATCCTGACAAATATACCATTGTGAATTTTAAAACTGTAACTAGGGAAATACTAACTGTTAACCGAGAACTATGTATCACTAACAGTTGTGGATATTGCATTTAATTTTGAACTGTGTCAAATCCTCTTGAAGAGGCGACACATCATTGTGTCTAGGATTACCATTGGTGCTATTTGGTGGCATTGGAAAGTGATTATTTCACCAAGGAGAAGAGATTTGCTATTATTGGAACTTTGGTTAACACACTTTTACTTTGACTTTGAAACATCAAGAACTGATTTGAGACATTTCTTGCTTTGGTTGAACATTAGCAAAATTGACTTTGAATCGAGAGGAAGGGAAACTACCCAGGACATTAGAAGGTTATTCCGAAGCTGTGAATGTTGTTCATGTCATGTTGTATTGACATATATTATCTTTGTGTATTTGTTGCTTACTGTGAGGGGCAGTTATCCTGTGTTAGAGTGTTTTCCCTTAGCTTTGGGTAGGCAGGGAAATCCTCAGCAGATTAGGGATACTGAGGCATTTTTTATTATAATTCCTTTGAGAATAAAATGGCATACTTTGATAAATCGTCAAACAGTTGTCTGCCTCGCATTTCTGACCCCTTTCCTAAACAAGATTTGGTAGATAATTAGCATGTGATTGTTTTCAGCCCATTTAACACCTGGCTAACTGGACTGTTGCCGCCAGGGCAACACGTGCAATGAGCAACAATTAAAAAAGTGTACATCTCTAAAATTCCAGCATTCCTCGAATGAGTGCAGTTTTGAAAGGCTTACTGGCTTCTGTCTATATCTATTCCAGCAATCGCATTGATTTCTGCATTGATGCATGCACGCCTGGTTGTCCTCCATATGTGGGCCTCCACAGTAAGTTGGTAATGTGCAAAGGCCACAGGCGCATGTTCATAGTGCATATTGGCAAGACATATTCTTTCACTCGTTATTTTGGTGTTGGCTAACACTGTGGCACATAAACCTTTCTTCTACTGCTATCTGCAGCCACTCATCATGATTCCTACTTTACAGTGAGGTAAGACTTCATTTATTATATTTATTTATTGGTTATTTGAAAAGCGCCTATACAAAAAACAGTGTTTCAAGGCACCACAAGACAAAAAAGGGGGGGAGGGCAAGGGAGAAAAAAAACAGTAACGGTCCTACTAGGCCTTGAGTCATTCTGATCATGCAAGAGCTGTAACAGGAAGTGCAGGAGTACGGGGGGGGTGTAGGTCAGGGCAGAAGGGAAAATGCTAGGGTGGGAGGGAGGTGCGGGGCAAGAGTAGGTATACAAGTGCAGGCTGGAGGAGAAGGTGAGGGGAAGAAGAGGGACGATGGACTTGGCGAGTGCTAATGGGAGGCCAGGTGGGCAAGTGTCAGGGGAAGCAGGGAGTGAGGACCACATGCAAAGTGCAAGGACGTGGGTGGACCAGGCTTGGTAGGGATGCACACCCTGCTAGGCTTGTCAAGGGCCAGAAGGACAAGTGCAGGTTGTGGGGGATGGGGGGAGGAAGACAGGGTGTTGAGGTATACTGGGTGTGGAGGGCCTGGTGGGCTGTGGTGTTCAAAAGGGACCAGGCAGCCTGTCAATGCAACAGAGGGGGGCATTAGTAGGGGGAAGGGAATGCAGAAGAGAAAAGTTGGATCTTGAGAATGTTCCGGAACTTAAGGAGATCAGGCAGAAGTTTGAGTGGGGCAGTGAGGCCATTACAGAGGGATACTCCTGCCAACGAAAGAGATCTACCCCAAACACTCTGCTTGGAATAACATCTGATCTGCATAGAATTGCAGCTAGATGACTGAAGGTCTCTCAGAGAGAGCTATCTAGGGAAGGAGTTGGAAGTAGTGGGGTCCCTGGCCCCAGAAAGCCTTGTGGATGATGCAGAGGGTCTTGAACTTGATCCTCGCAGCCACCGAGAGCTAGTTGAGATATTTTTGTGCTTGAGGGATGAGGTCCCTGGGCTTGAGACCAAGGATAAGTCTTGCAGTCCTATTCTGGATTAATTGAAGGGGGTGAAGGGAAGATGTAGGCAGATTGAGAAAGAGGCTGTTACAGTAGTCCAGCCTGGAGAGGACCAGAGCTCTAGAGACATTGCATTTCTGTACGTCTGCTGCTCCAATTTTCTTCTCAGATTCTTCAACTATTGTGAGTTCATTACAAAGAGGGCTCAAAATTAGGACTGGATAAGCTGGAATTACAAGCAGTGTCTGTGTATCCAGCAGTAATCGGTCACCAGGAGCTACCACTAGGGAACAAGGAGCTATTTTATAGCATTACATTAGTTGGCCTGGGGAAGCCAGTAGCTCCTAGTGACTGTTGGTTTTAAGCTCAACAGTCTCTTCTACATTTAATTTCATTTGAGTCACATTCTTGAAATAATCAGACTGACATTTATTGTTCTAATTTAAATCAGTTATCATGATGGTAATACATACACAAATCAAAGAAAAACTGAAATGTTAAGGCCTATCTAGTGGCATTACTTCACAAACAGTAATTAATTAGACATAAATCATTTAACAAATGCATCTCAAGTGACATACTACTACATTATACAATGAAAACAGTTTCCAAACACTGTACAAAAGCTTGTTACTGGCTTTGTTAAAAATTGTGAAAAGAGCCACACATCATTTGAATTTTCAAGTTTGGGAGGGCAAACCTCTTTTGCTATGTTCTGTGGCATAGACTGGGCCCTGCAAACAAAAACAAAATCTAGATCTATTCAATGCATTTGCATGGCCAGGACATTCAATGTCAGATCTTTCACAAATTCAAAATCCATCTGCTGGGAGATTGGCTTTGTACACCACGGTTTGCTTCTTTTGGTAAACTCCATGTTGTAACGAGCCATCCCAAAGATTCCTGCAGTTTTTTCTTGTTCCCTTCCAATGTTCTCATTGTGTGCAAGTACAGTCAGTCTTGTTCTGGCCTCCATACCGTCTATGCCAATAAGCAACTTTTTAGGCCTGCACTTTAGGCACATATTATGGAACACTCCAAATCTCCAGTGTGGCAGAACTCAGAGTCCCCTCATGTCTCTTGAAAGCGTTTTGTCCTACACAATCTTGTCAAGTGCTGTGTGAGGAGGGGAGCCTGGAACCAACCACCTTTTCTTACACTCCTGCTCCTTGCTCAATGGTCCATGTGCACCTTTGTGGAAATGCTCTTTTTCTGTCCAAGGGTGTATGTTACAACAATGGTGCATCGATGAACGCCATTTTTTAAGCAGAAAAGCAGAATATCTACAGATCCATCACAAGTTTTGGAGCTCCACCAAGGATGGTGGCTGATAGACTGTGACCAATTTAAAATGTTTTCTGTAGCCTTTATTTTTCCAGCAGCTGTAATTTATTTGAAAATTGATTTTGTGATGTGCCATAAATCATATTGATGCTTTATGTCTGGGAACTGCTCTTGCATGGCCTTGGCTACTGAAATGCCCCTGTCAGTGGCTATTAGGTCTATTTACATTCCTCTGGATTTCTGAAGTTGAATGGATTTAATGAAACCATATTTTTCCATGGCAACAGACGATTAAATTGAGATACTTGCATGACAATTGAACTCACTATTTCTTTGGTTCCCATGTCTTGGAAGTGGTAAGTGCAGTATTTAGCAGACAAACCACCACTGTCACAAAGTCGATCACTAGCAAGTCAGAGCCTTTTGCCAGCGAGAGCATTGTCTATTCACAACTGTTCGAGTGTCCATGCCTGGTAATAGCGGGGGACAAGAAATCCTCGTACTGTGCTTTTGAAAGGAGCTCAAGTACCACAAAGTTAGAAAAACTTGAAATTGTACTGTATGTTGACCCGCTAAACAACAACGCAGATGAAGAAAGTACATTTTAAGCAGCCATTTTCCCAAGTATAGGTTGAGCAGACTAAGAGTTATGGTGGTGTACGCAGCTACCCCTGATCTTCAGGTTGGTGCCTTTCCCTACACAAGGTAAACTTCACCAATGGCTCCCCACAAATCCTCCTATGCAATTTATGAACACATGTAATCATTTTCATAATCTCTATCAGGTAGCAGTCAAACACAATGGCCTCATCAAGAGTGGGACGTATGCGTGCGCTATTTCTGAGTGGAAATAGCGCTACCGTGGGAGCCGTCAGGCGGATAGCGCTATATCACAAGTATGCGGGCACGCACCCATGGTCCGGGCAGTGATGCTAATTGCGCCCGATGCAAACAGGGCTGGAAGGCAGGATACTGTCCAAAAACCCAGCCTTAATAGCGCTACCACTGTCAGCAGTGTTAGTACCGGTGCAATTAGCGCACACTAATAGTGCTGGTGGGAAACGCATCACCGCCGGAACAGGATGCCCTGCAGTGCCAATTTTGAAAGTGACAATCTAGCCAAAATCAGAGCCCCTGGCAGCCATCCACACTCCCAGACAATCCAAAATGTCTCAGGAGAGGGCAAGGCAGCCCAAGATTGATTGCGCAGACCCAGGTCCACAGAGGGAGAGCTTATTGTCTTGGTGGATGAGGTCGTGGCCCACCATGCAGAGCTTTATGGTGGCAGACACAGGAAGACATACTCCCAGCGCCACACACAGATTTGGAAGGCAGTGAGCCAAAAGGTGTCGGCCATGTCCCCCGGGACGAGGTAGACTGCCACAAAGGGTAAAATGACATGCGTATGTGGGTCTGTGGAATCCTGGCCCAGCACAGACAGGACAGCATGGGCACCAGGCGAGGCTGACCTCCGCAACTTGACCTGATGCCCTGGGATGAGAAATGTAGTACCATCATTGACATGGAGGGGGTCGAGGGAATTGGAAGAGCTGAGGCAGGTGCTGGCAGCCAGGAGGCAGAATGTGAGATAAACCCCCTCCCATTTGCATGAAACTACAACAGCCCAGCACAGCATCTCCCAGTGGAACTACCCATGAGCCAGACACTGCGACTGGGGGCAGTTTGTGGAAGCCACTAAGGGCACCTATGGCAGCACCCATGTGCCAGTGCAGCAAGGCCACCCCTGTGAGGCAGAGCAGGCAGTGGAGCAGGCAGCCAAAGGGTACATCCAAGCGCCATGCACCACACAGCCATGGCAGGGGCTCAGCAGTGCTCCATCAGGACCTGGCAGTGGCAAGTACCAGACCCCCCTCAATCATCATGCATAACAGTCAAATTGGTGATGGGGATCAGATGCATGCAAGTAAAGCAATGGCTAGGCCACCAATGTACCCCTGCCATGCCACCACGGCCAACTGCAATCCCCCAAGTGCCCCCCTCAGCATGTGTCCCCATCATTGCCAATCTACTACCAAATGCAAGCAGGCCAGGCCCGTGCATCAGTGCAACAGCCCTGTACCACACCCTCACCATGTAGTTACTGTGATGTATGCCAAAACACGTGAGGGAATGTGCCGTAACACCATCCTCTATATACCCTACTGGCACACAAGCTTCACTAGAGGCATCAGGGGACGAGGATGCAGCGGGGCCATTTTAGCGCGCAACCTCCCACACCATCACCAGCACCACCAGCCCGCAAGGGGAATCTAGGCACAAAACACACCCCACCACACCCTGCTGCAGCAGGGGCATGCCCACACCACAAGCCCCGCCTGCTAGAAGCACACGTGTTGCCAGTGAGGACACCACCATGGCCATCCAGGCTGCCAGGGGGGACACAGCCCCGACAACCATCACCCAGGAGGAACAAGGGGTGAGCAACAGCAGCAGTGATGGCCACCATGTGGCAGTACCCCCAACACCAACCCATAGTCGCCACCACCCACCACCTAACACACCCAAGTGCACAGTGCAGGAAATGGAGCTCAGTCCAAGCCCATAGGGCCCAGGACACCGGTGGTGCGCACGCACCGCAGAACCTGACACTGACACCAGCTTCTATGGCTCCCCAGTTATCAGCCCTACCAGGCGACATCCCCCCTCTTTATCCCAGCTGGCGGCCACCCTGGGCGCTTTCATGGAGCAGATAAATGCAATGGAGGAAGGGCAGTGCCAAATGGAGAACATTGCCACTGCACACGGCCAACATATGCAGGCTATTAGTGATGCCATCCAAACGGCCACGAGGAGGATGGCCCGCAACAATGCATGGACCAGGAGAGTTGTGGAAGCCTGCAGAGCCTCACTGACAAGGTTTGGACAGAGGGTGCATGAGATGTGCAAAGGGGTCTCTGCCCTAGCCTAGCAGATGAGGGAGAGCAATACCCTTCAATGCCAGCAGCTGCAGGTGGCAGCTTCTGTTCCATCCACCTCCACCACCCCAAGGGAGGAATCTCAACAAGGCACCCCTAAGCGGAGGTCCCTGCACCAGCTGAGATCACGCTCCCTGGATGCTGGGGGTCACAGAGCCATCATGAATGGCATGACTCTTGTTGGCCTGAGTAGCCATGTTATGGACACAGTGGTGGGTGGGGGAGAGGGGATTGTGTGCTGGGATGTTGGCGGTGGGTGGGGCGAGGGAGGATTGTGTGCTGGGGTGTTGGTGGTGGGTGGGGAGATTGACGGTTAAAACCAGTTACATAAAGTTTTGTTGAACAAATAACATGCAAGGACATTCATGATTGTGTTCTTGTGCCCTTTATTCACACTGTGCTGGTTGTGTACTGGGCCAGGTCACCAGTCTAGAAGTAATTGTCTATTAGTGCCTGTCTGGCCAATTTACCTTCCCTCACTTCATTCCTGTGGGTATTTGGTCTGGCTCCTGCCACATGGTCGTCATCTCCATCTTCCTCTGGGTGTGGCCTGTCAGCGTCGGGAGGTTGGGACACATTTTTCCTCAGGCAAATGTTATGGAGCATAGTACACACCATGACTATTTTCCCTACTTTGTCAGAGGCATACATTAGGGCCCCTCCAGTCTGGTTTAGAAACTGGAATCATGCCTTCAAGAGTCCCAAGGTGTGCTCTATGCATATGCGGCCCGGCTGTGGGCATGGTTGTAGGCGGTCTCATGTGGTGTACGTGGGTCACGCACAGGGGTCATCAACCACACCAGCTGCGGATATCCAGAGTCATCTGCATGGGGTGGAATAGGGACATCAGTAATGTGTCTCATGCATGGGTCTACAGTCTCAATGTATCTGGCCATTGTTAGCTCTCAGCATTCTTGTGTGCATCCGGCCCTTGCAATGTGTATGTGTGATGGGTGTACATCCTTTGTATATTATGCCATACATTCCTTGTCTTGTACATGCACCCTGTGTCATTGTGGCAGGTGTTCTGTGGCATGTCCCGGTTGACTGCACATGGGCAGATGGCTGTGGTACAGGTGGGCATGCTGTTGCGTGCTGCTGTGTGAATCTGCACTGTGCCACACTCAAAATGCATTGTGTTTCATGTGGTCTGATGTGTCATTATGATGGCTGTCGTGGGTGTCAATCACTGTGTGTGTCCAGGTGTGTCAAACGTGTGCATGCACCCTTGGATGCCTTTTGTCGATGGTGCAGGTGCTGCACAGGTGCTGCCAGTGCCTCCTCGTGACATGCAATGCTTCCTGTGGATACCCACCTTTTTTTTCATCTTGTGCTTCAACCTGCATATGTGACAGGGTTTGTACTCACCCACTATCCAGGTCCGTTTTCCTCAGTGCCGCTCCATGTATCCCGGCAGTGTGCTGCTGCGTAGGACTATGGAGTTGTGGTGGATCCTGGGTAATGGCCACATCAGTGGGTTATGATGAGGGCAAGGCCACAGGTCACCTTCACATTCAGGGAGTGGTAGTGCTTCCAGTTCCTGTATACCACTTCATGGGCCTGGGTCACCACCAATGCGACATGAGTGCAGTCGTTGGCTGATATCACATTGGGCAATTGAGTGGTGGCATAAAAGCGTGCCTTCAAGTCATTGACCTGGGCCTGGGTGGTAGGTAGTGCGATGTGTTGGTTGACATGGCGCAAGAGGGCATCCAGCACCTTGCCCAGGACGGCACTGAATGTTGACTGTGCCATGCATCATGGCCACAGAGTGCTGGATAGTGCCTGTCCCCAGGATTTGCAGGACTGCCACCAGCTTCACCAGTGGGGGCACGGCTGTTTGGATGTTAATTCTGCTCCCAAGGTCTTCATGTATTGTGGCCAGCAGCTCAGTGATGGTCTCCCTGTCTAGGCGGTACTCAGTTACCAACTGGGTGTGACTGAGGGCCCAGGATGATTACCTGAGCCTGGGTACGGGTGCTCCCCTTAGCTGGGAGTGCTCTCTTCCTCCTTCTCCTCCTCCTCCTCATTCCCCCTGCCCCTGTACTCCCTGTGCCCTAGCCTTTTTGTACAAGCATAGCATGAGCAGCTGCCTGGTCCTGCTTGCACCAAATAATGGCAGCATGGTGTTGGAAACAGTGCTTGGGGCCTGGGTGGGTCTTATATAGCCCTCTGGTGTGCATTATGTTCACCTGTGGCTTGATTCCTGACACGTGGGTCAATTTACCTCCGCCAGAGGCTAGGGGTAATTCTTAGCTGTATTAGTGCCGGTGCACTTGTGATATGCCTGTAATTGCGCTTTGTGTTGTCAGTGATATTACCGCTGGCTGTAATAGCGCCGGCTGTAATTGCGCCAGTACAGTTTGGGTCTGACGGTATTTGAGCCGACTCATGATCCGGCAGAGCGGTATTGGCAGGGCTAATACCGTTACTGCTGGATTTAAGGGCTACCACCCAACTCGTGATGAGGCCCAATGTATTTTGGTTCCTTTAATAACCAATCGTCCAAAAGTACAGTGGTTTGCAAATCCATGGTGGTGGATAAGTCCTCAACACTGGGAAGAGTAAAGTCCACTTCACAGGCACAATCGTCAATCAGTAGTGAAGATGCTTCGGTTATTTCTGTTTGTGTGATATTTCTGATTTGTCCACATATATTGGGGAAACAGGTAACATTTTCTCTTTCCGAGATAGCATTTTTTAGAGGGTGTGGATTGTGTGAGCGTTTCTGCAAGCAATTCTGAACCACCTTCTGTGTTGTCTGTTTCTTATGGGTGATGTTGTGTGCTGTAACAATGATCCAGTGTTACTTTCCATGGGTTACTGCTGACATTCAATTCAGATTCTGGCCACTGAACATCTGCATCATGACGCTGAATCTTGTGAGGACCATGCTGAGAAAAACAGCATTTTGAAATTGTATAAACCTTGAAATTTGCTCTTCCACTTAAAGAATCATATTATACATATATAAGAAAATGTCAATATGGAAACAATTAAAACATTAAATATTACATCATGGCTAAAATGGATGAAAGCTGATAGTTCACAATATCTCATGTATACATCTTGTCCATTTGTCTCCTCAATTTCGACCGCTTCCGTAGTACATTCCTTGCCCATTACAAATTCAAAGAGCATTGATTACATTGTTAAACAATTTAATGTTAAAATCTTGGATCACACAAAGTACACCTTGAGAAAGTTGATTTAATGATTGTCGACCTTGCAATATCAGTTAAACAATGTAGAAAGATACGGTTAATCATCTGATTAAACATTTTTAGATTTGTATTGACATAAAGTCGAACACTGTGTGCATGTAACATTTTAAAAAGACATATTTGAAAACTGTACCTGATAACCTTCAGAGATGGTGTAGGGAGTTGGTGTGAGATCATCCTGCAAAACATATTGATTAAATCTTGGCTTCTTTAATGCGTTGTAATGTTCTTTTGTTTCAACTATTCCATTCTTTCGCTAAGCAGCTAAAGTTTATAAACAAAAACATACACCCTTCATACAGTGAAACGGTCTCTGTTATTCAGTGACAAAGTACATTTTCCTGAAGGTTTACTTTAATTGTTGCATTTGTTTCTGCGATAAATACATCAAGGTTGTTCATGGAATGCTTTGCAATTTGCTGACAGTTAAGCAAATTATCAAAAAGAAAAGTTATCTTAAATGTGAAAATGATATTGTTAATCAATAACTATTAGTATAAATCAATAAATGATAACTTCTCATCCTTCATCCTCCACACCGGTTGCAGTAGAACAATAGTATGTTGTTCAAACTCCAGGCTCTGCCTATATAACAGTAATTGTAATAATAAAGAAATAACATTTAAAGAAATCACATGTAAAAGATGGTTCATATTGACAAAAAAGCCTATTAGCCAGTTTGTATCAGAATCTAATACTATACACAACAATAATCAATGTGTTTTAAGTTGAACTTTCACAAATACATATTTTGTACAGTCGCATCTGAAGGATATTCCAAAAAAATTACTTGAAAGGTGAGTGAGGTTGCTATTGACTCCGCAATAGTCATGGATGTAGCATCACGGTCCTTTATTTTAATCAATGTATGGATTCATACTATTGTTCAATAGAATGTGGAGATTAGTATTATAATTTAGACCACGTCAAAAACAATAAAAAATATTTTGTGTGCAAGTTGCTTGGCCTCACCGTTAGGAGGTTGGACGTGTCTGTGGTTTCCTCCATGGTAACAGTCTGTAATTCCATCAGTGAGGTCTACGTAAAGACAGACATGGTAATTTTAAATAAATGACCTACTTTTTAAAGGACGCAATGTGAGTGTGTGTTTGGAAATGCTCCCATGGCACTTTTCGGGTATTTCTAAAGTAGGGCTACACAAAGTAATTTAAAGTTCATGATATACAAACCACAGTACACCGTGTCACAAAGGAAACTTCAATATTCCACAAATACTGAAAACCATTAATTATGTTACTGGTTCACAGACTATTTCAATATATTGACCGGTCATTTATTAGACATATTATACAGGGAAATTTTGAAAATGGTAAAATACATTTACAAATTCACTGTTCGCTACTCACCTGGGTTAGCATGTGCTGAAATTCAGTTGGAACTGCATTGGGAAGTAGTTTGCAAAGGATTCTGGGGTGACGCTTTTTAGTGTACTGTGATTGCTTATACATATCATCTGAGAAGTGCATGCTGCAGATGCGGAATCGATTGCCCTTCACATCATCCAAGACACCCTTGGCTCTGCTTTCAATTTCGGACACTGGAAATACGCCAAGGGCCATTTTCTCATTAAATTTAAATCTTTTGGAAATACATGCAGGACTGTACTCTGACTTTTAGCATGAATGTTATTAGTGCAACTCAAAATGATACAAAAAGGCATTGTTGGATTGTCCCTATGATCTGTTAAAGAAATATAAATAAATATTGCTATTAAAAAAGCATCATTGAGTAAATCAACATCACATTGCTTTGATAACAAAAACAAATTGCTTTATAACAAATGCCACCTAAAGCAAACATGCATTGAAAACATGCACTACAAAAGATTACATTTGGAAACAATACTCTAGGCCTCATTATGAGTCTGGCGGTAGCCGTGCTGGTAACACCGGCACAGCTACCTCCGCAGTCATTTTTTTCCGGCGCCCGGCAATAGGGACTTACCGGGGCATTACGGCCCGGCGGTAACAGTAAATCCTAAATTGCCAGCCGCCGAAATATTTTGCTCCCCATTCCCATTTGAGTACCATTGGACTCAATGGGAATGGGGAGGACGGATGCACCGGCACCATTCTTGAATGGTGCTGGTACACCCGTCAAGGTCTGTGAACGGGTGCCAGTCCGCCCTCCAGGACAAACCTGGCGGGCTGAAAGGCACCCACTCGCAGAAATCACAAGCTTACCAGTACCGTTGTTTCCGGACCAGCAACCTTGTAATGAGGCCCTCTGTAATATTATGGTTCATAATGGTGTAGACTTTTTGAATAAAGTAAAATGAGAATAGGGTGTACATTGAGTATAAAGCAATAGAAAGTGGCCTAGCAGAGAATGTTGACACTACAGAAAACAACAGTAAAAGTTGGCTAACCGTTACTTGGAAGAACAGATTCGCTGACACAGCAAGCAAGGTAAAACATGGAGAGCTGGCGATATCTGTTGTCGATCACACAGATGCTTTCTTGTTAACCCCCACATTGTTTATAAAGGATTAAAGAAGTGGGTGTGTATGTGAATGTCTGATGTGTTCGTTCACACCCACCAGGCCTCAATGACAATATTTGACATCCTCAATCTCGCGTTGCAGCCCCCTTACGAGCACAGGTGCAAATTGTCATTGATAGCAGAGGGGGAGGGATGTGGATAAGGCAAGAGCAATAGGCCCGGAAGACAGTCAAAGGACACAGACATATGACGATTGTAGGGACGGGGTCTTCAAAGGGGAGTCTGGAGACACGGCGGCCATGTGGATAAGGGTGCCCATGCGAAAGAACCCTTTGTGGTGTACATGGTATTCAGCACCTTGAGCGTTCCCATCCTCCCAGCCACGTTGCAAGCACATGCGCAGAAGTGTGACCTGTCTTTGATAGCGGTGGAGGATGGATGTGGATGAGGCTAGAGCAGTAGGCTCGGAACACAGTCAAAGTACACAGTCATATGTTGATTGGAAGGACGAGGTCTTTAAAGGGGAGTGTGGAAACACTGGGTTGGTGTGGCAATGTGGATAAGGCTGCCCATGCGAAAGAACCCTTTTTGGTGTGCATTGTATTCGGCACCTTCAGTCTTCACATCCTCCCAGTCCCCTTGCAAGCGCACGCCCACAGGTGCAAACTGTCATTGATAGCGGAGAGCGGTGGATGTGGATGAGGCTAGTGCAATGGGCCCAGGAACACAGCCAAAGGACACAGACATATGTTGATTGCAGGGACGGGGTCTTCAAAGGGGAGTCTGGAGACACCGGGTCTGGAGTGGCCATGTGGACACGGGTGCCTTTGCAAAAGAACCCTTTGTGGTGCACATGGGTCTCGGCACCTTGAGTGTTCCCATCCTACAAGCCCTGTTGCGAGCGCACACCCAGGTGCGAACTGTCATTGATAGCAGAGGGGGATGGATGTGGATGAGGCTAGTGCAATAGGCCCAGAACAGAGCCAAAGGACACAGACATATGACGATTGTAGGGACGGGGTCTTCAAAGGGGAGTCTGGAGACACGGTGGCCATGTGGATAAGGGTGCCTTTAGAAAAGAACCCTTTGTGGTGCACATGGGTCTCGGCACCTTGACTGTTCCCATCCTACAAGCCCTGTTGCGAGCGCACACCCAGAAGTGCAAGCTGTGTTGACAGTGGAGGAGGATGAATGTGGATGAGGCTAGCACAGTAGGCCCAGAACACAGTTAACAAAGACACAGACATATGTTGATTACAGGGACAGGGTCTTTAAAGGGGAGTCTGGAGACACCAGTTCCGGTGTGTCCATGTGGATAAGGGGGCCATTGCTAAAGAACCCTTTGTGGTGTACATGGTATTCGGGACCTTGAGCGTTCACGTCCTCCCAGCCCCCTTGCAAGCGCACACCCACAGGTGTAAGCTGTCATTGATAGCGGAGGTGGGTGGATGTGGATGAGGCAAGTGCAATAGTCCCGGAACACAGCCAAAGGACACAGACATATGTTGATTGCAGGGACGGGGTCTTCAAAGGGGGGTCTGCAGACACCTGGAGTGGCTGTGTGGATAAGGGTGCCCTTGCAAAAGAACCCTTTGTGGTGTACATGATATTCGGCACCTTCAGCGTTTACATCCTCCTAGCCCCCTTGCAAGCGCACGCCCAAAGGTGCAAACTGTCATTGATAGCGGAGAGCGGTGGATGTGGATGAGGCTAGTGCAATAGGCCCGGGAACACAGCCAAAGGATAAAGACATATGTTGATTGGAGGGACGGGGTCTTCAAAGGGGAGTCTGGAGACACCGGGTCTGGAGTGGCCATGTGGATAAGGGTGCCTTTGCAAAAAAAAAGAGCCCTTTGTGGTGCACATGGTTCTCGGCACCTTGAGAGTTCCCATCCTACAAGCACCGTTGCAAACGCACACCCAGAAGTGCAAACTGTTCTTGATAGTGGAGGGGGGTGGATGTGGATGAGGCTAGCACAGTAGGCTCGGAACACAGTCAAAGGACACAGACATATGTTGATTGCAGGGACAGGTCTTTAAAGGGGAGTCTGGAGACACTGGGTCTGGTGTGACCATGTGGATAAGGGGGCCCATGCGAAAGAACCCTTTGTGGTGTACATGGTATTCGGCACCATGAGCGTTCCCATCCTCCCAGCCCCCTTGCAAGCGCACAGCCACAGGTGCAAGCTGTCATTGATGGCGGCGGGGGGTGGATGTGGATGAGGCTAGTGCAATAGGCCCGGAACACAGCCAAAGGACACAGACATATGTTGATTGCAGAGACGGGGGTTTTCAAAGGGGAGTCTGGAGACACCAGGTCTGAATGGCCATGTGGATAAGGGTGCCCTTGCAAAAGAACCCTTTGTGGTGTACATGGTTCTCAGCACCTTGAGCGTTCTCAACCTCCCAACACACTTGCAAGCGCACACGTAGGTGCGAACTGTCATTGATACCGGAGGGGGATGGATGTGGATGAGGCTAGTGCAATAGGCCCGGAACACAGCCAAAGGACACAGACATATGTTGATTGCAGGGAGGGGGTCTTCAAAGGGGAGTCTGGAGACAGCGGGTTGGAGTAGCCATGTAGATAAGGGTGCCATTGCAAAAGAACCCTTTGTGGTGCACATGGTTCTCAGCACCATGAGCGTTCTCATCCTCCTGCGAACTGTCGCTGATAGCGGAGGGGGATGGATGTGGATGAGGCAAGCGAAATAGGCCCGGAACACAGTTACCTCTATATAGGCATACGACCTCTAGCACACAACACCTAAACCAGCCAAAAACGGATTACCTGTTGATAAAATGTCCTCACAACCCAATTCAAAAGTAAATTGACAAACATATCATCTCATAACAAATTAGAATTTGCCAACATGCAAGTGGAAAGTCTCAATAGTAAATCGTAATAAGCAATCACCCGTAACGTAGTAGAACATTGCAGAATAGCGTATCAAACAAAATACTGTAACATGTCACTTATGTGTAGGTTCAAAAGACATATATCAATATCAAATGGCGGGATCAAATTGAATGTACAACTCTATTATGCGAAAAAACACTGCTTATCAATATCACATGCAAATATACACCATAACGTTCCAGCACTTTATACCCACTGACAGAGGTTCCTCATAGCCACTCTTTAATACTCTTTCACACCACATCCAAACCCACCATAATTAAATTGGAAAACAACAAAACATGTCCTATGTGACAAAATCACCTGCCTTACTCTGGAATCCCACAGTGGGGTGTTCAACCGAGCCAGGTGCCACCCCAAGCTAGTGGATGCTCGTGGCTCCATTGACCACCCTCACTGGGTCCCCACCCTAAGGCAGGGGCTGTTACAGAGATACACACACCTCTTAACACCCCTACTCAAATTACAGATTCCTGAGAGCAGACTTTATAGAGATCCCCATGCCATGCCTACGCCTACCAGGGTCCGCACAGAGAGAGGGAGACAGATATAATCCTTACAGAGATTCCTTCCCATAAGGTGAACACACTAAGAGAGCCATTTCTGTGTCCTAGCCGGACCCAAACAACTAACATTAGAATGGAAGATTCTCTCTTTAAAAAAACAAAGTTGCGCCAGTTTAAAGTTCTTGACAAGCAGAAAAATACAAAATAGATTGTATTGTTTCACAGAGAAAATGTGTTCATTAGGTCTCCAAGGAGATTCTTGTTGTTTGGGATGTGGAGTTAGAGGGGCGACATTGTTGTATATGCTGTAGAGCTGTTCAAGACGTGCAGTGTTTTGGAGAGAAGTCTTTGACCGTATTAAGTTAGTTGTGAATATTGTTGTTTCAAGGTGTCCCAAACATCCATTACTATGGTTGGGTGGGTGTAGCATGGGTGGAAACGTTTACGTGAAAATAAATGTGGACAGTCGGTGTGCTGGTAGTTGCACAGAAGCAAATTCTAAAAGTGTGGAAAATCAGGAAAAAGCCTCAAATAGATACTTGGCTAAATGATTTTATTATAATTTCCGCTTATGAGAAAGTGATATACAAGATGGATGTCCTTTAATGACTTATATGGGTGATTCTGACTTGGTGGGGATAATTGTGGTGCTAGGTATACTCACCTGGTTGTGCGCAAATAGTTAAGATTGCTGGGTTTTTTGTGTGTTTGTTTGTTTGCTAGTTAATAGTTCGCTAGTTACCTTAGTTGAGTTTACTCTCTTTGTACGGTTTAAATTTGGAATGTATTATACACTTGAAGATTGCTGTACAGTTGTGTAGTTGAAGTTGGACATTTTGCTAGTTATTCTTTTTTTCATAATTCTCTGATATTCGATCAACTTAATTAACTTGTTGTGCAATATTTGTTATGCTGTGATCTGAATTGTTCTGCAGATACCTACATTGTACTCAACTTGCTGTTTGTTCATTGTTACTATGTATTTGACAATTATAAATAAAGTTATAATTATAAGTAGACCACAAACATTTAATTGATACCATGCATCCTGCACTTGCCCACCGGGCACCTCCCCCACAGTAGCCTGGCTGGGCCTGCACCCTTGTAGCCCTCCAGTCCTTTATCTCGCACTTAGCCTGTGGACCTTTCTTCCCTTGCACTCTCTGTTTTCTCCTGGCTCTGTCCACCTGGCCTCCCCTGACACTCGCTTTCATCACAGGCCCTTCTGCCCTGACCGGCACTTCCCCTCTCCCCTATCCTCTGCATTTCTCCTTACAGCACTTGCATGATCCAAATGTCACAAGGCCTAGTAGGACCGTTTGTTTTTTCCTTCCTGTTCCCCCCCCCCTCTTGTCTTGTTGCGCCTTGATAAATAAATACCCAATAAGATATCCCAAGACTATATCTGTATACAAATATAATCTTTAAATAAGAAAAGGACAGAGACAAATCACTGCACTTACAGGTGGCTAAACTTTGCAAAACAAAAAAGATTCCACAAAAAAAAAAGATTCCACAATGTATCAGGAGTTTTGAGAGTTCAATAAAAAAAAGAGTATTTCCTAGAAAAGCAAATGCATTAGCAGGTAAGCAACACACTTTACATATCTAGACCAGAAAGTTAAGATGAGACCAAGGGAGACCTGTTTTACCTATTTGGGGCAATCTTTGGCTGGAAAGATTTACCCACTGTGAAAGTGTCCCAAACAGCATTTTCAGGGGATCCCATGAAGTGAAGCCCACAAAAGACCCTTGATGATGAAGGGGGAGACCAGGGAGGAGGAAGAATATTAAGAGAGGGCCAGGAACACCAGGGAGTGAGGGGATCCATACCAGGGACTGAAAATGCAATTCTGCAGAAGCGGTTTGGTGGTTTCCATTAGTCGTTGTCATGCACATTTTCTGGCAGCCACCTTAGATTCCAGTGATGACACATCAGTGCAGAAGGCACCCCAAGGTATGATATGATATGATAAGACATTTATAACGCGCCTGTACACCTGTGCATATCAGTCAGAACTGGTTTCATGCAGACTACAGCTGCTAGTCTTTGGATACAGGTATCCTGTGGCCCATGATGGCCACTTCCACTCACACACACACAAACACACCCAAAGAGGCACAAGATATATTCATGTGAGCCCTCAGGACTTCAGGGCAAACTAAGACTACCTCCATTTTAGTGAAATGGAGGAGGGATCAAAAATGACCCAGCCAGATAAAATGGATTCCCCCCAGTGGAACCATTGAACGCCAGGCAAAAAAGCCACCACCAGCATAAGCACATGACTAACAGATGTGGTTCCTTCCCTGGGACACCTTTGGGGTTTACCTGACTTAGGAGTCATAGGGAAGCTCAAGGCTTCCAAAAAAGGCACATAAAAAAGGCTTTGGATTAAGTTTATCTGGAAGGAAAACTAATGTCCGAAACCCAGAAAAGCATGCAAAAAAGTATAGGGAGCTAACTCATCACGTAGAAAGTGTGATTTCTACCTAACACACTGGTGCTGGAGAAGCATTGTCATGTGTGGTTTACACCAAAGTAACCCATCGAAGTCCAGCTGTCACACAGCTGCACTTTAGCAAGGAAGAGATGATCTGCCTGGAACATGCAAACGCTGGCACAAAAGATTCCAAGTCTCCCAGCCATGCATGTATTATCAAGTAACGAATCTACTGTGCTAAAGGGAGCACAAATGCTGCAGACACTTCTCTATACTTTCTGGGTGACTTTCAGGCTCCAGATCCACATGCCAGGGGAGCAGGAAGACCCAGACTCACCAAGTCAATAAATGGGTGGGAGGGAGACTCTGTGTAGGGCCATGCCCCATTGGAATCCAGGAAGGCAGGAGCCACATGACCACCAATTCAGGACGTTGACAGAGAGTGGCGAGAGAGAGGGTAGTACTGAGAGGAGAAAAGGAGTAGAGCGGTGGGAGTTGGAGGGAGAGCTTGTCACAGTTTTTAGATAGTTCTTGTAAACTTGGGCACCACCTACACCACTGAACCCCAAGGTTCCCCAGTAAATGCTACACCACAATGTTTTACTGCCCAGAGGAAGGGGGTGACCGAACAAGGCAGGGTTAGGAGCAGGCTCTTTGCAGGATCTCTGGTGAATGCAAAAGAGCATAGATTAGATGCCAGCATAAAAGAGCAATGACTCTGATACAGAGAAGCCATCTAGAAGACTTACCCAGTAGAGGTTGTTCGGCAGCAGTGAAATTCTGACACCTACCTGTCCCTTCCTGTCACTCATATTCCAGGAGAAAAGGCAAAGTAAAATGCTGATGTCTCAGGGAGAAACTGGCACACAGAGATGCACTTCTAATCAGAGCAACATGGTTGATCCCAGCAGAGCTATGAAGAGAAGGCTTCATGGACACCACAGATGGGAGAGCTTGAGCTGTGGAAAACCACCATTAGCATAGACAGAAACCAACGTAAGGAATCATAAGGTGCCGATACTATTGCGCAATGGCCAAAAGCTGAGAATTGTGACCGTAGCCTAGAAGGAGGGAGCCCTGGTAGAATGGGGGCTTGCGAGAATGGTCACTAATGTATAACACGTGATTCCAGAAAATATCAGGATTCTTTACGTCATGACCTCTTAATTGGTTTACTGCCCAACTTTCATTTGGGCCAGATTTCCCATCCAATTCATAGTCCTTTTCCAATCCTGTTCTTAACCCCGCTCACCTCTTGTTTCCTGAATCCTGACAGTAACCATTCCTGTAACATCTCTCTCCCCCGGTTTGGCTTTATTTGGTTATTTCTGATGAAGCCTATTGATCAAGGTAGGGCATGCACTAATTCTGCTGGTTCCCAAGGTCGTTCCTCCGGCCCATGCCCTTTGCAGTCCACCAGATAGTGGGCTCTACATGTCCTAATGCCTATTACAATTTGGACTTCATATATTGGGGAGTTTTCAGTGATGACCGGTTGGAGATGTCTTCCTGCATGCAACAGTGTCCAAACAATTTTAACAATGAGACATGGAAACCCGGGTGTATATGCCAATTTACTGGTAGGTACTGGTTGTACCTGCGCTGATATTGGATTGATTACCTGGAGTATTTTGAATGGTCCCACAAATTGTGGTGCAAATGTAAGAAACAATCATGGGATTCTTAAATATTTCTTAAAAGCCATGCTTCCAGTCCCAAATCATATTGTGGTGCTTTCATGCGTTTTCTATCTTTAAACTTGTCATAGCTCTGTTTGAATTTCCTGACGTGCATAATTTCAGTGTCTCTTGCAATGCAAGGGCTCATGAATGTGCTTGCGGAATGTCGATCCAGGGATCACTGTGGGTAACATTCTATGGTGAAATCCAAATGTAGAAAAGAATGGTGAAAACGTGGGGATGGCGTGCATGAGGTTGTTCTAGGTGAACTCTGCTAACAGTAACCATGAGGCTCACTCATCCTGAAACTGTCGCATGAAGTGACTTAAAAATTGTTTCATGGGCTGATTTGCCCATTCTGTCTGTCTGTCTGTCTGAATGCAGCTGGTAACTAGATGACTTGTTACACGTGATGCTTAACATGTCACAGAGGCACTTGCCCAGATCCTTAATATGCATTGGGATCCCCTGTTGGAGATAAAAGTATATGGTAACCCATGTAACCATATTATCTCCTTTATGAAAACACCAGTCAATGTTGTGGGTAATTTCCCCAATTAAATAAAGTGTGTGAGTTTATTCAACATGTCAATCACCACCATACCCACTGTGCATCCTAATGATTTAGGTATTTCTACCACACAATCTAAGGAGATCTGTTGCCATGATGTGCCTGCTCTAGGTAACAAACACAATTCAAGCCAACGTGACTGATATGAAATGATATGAGTGTGTTACGGACAACCAAGTGTGTTCTGATGCATGACTGCACATAATTAGTCAGTGTTTCCTCATCAAGGGCCACCAGAATGACTGTGTGAATAGCCATGATATTTCAGGGTGTCTTGATAATGGTGCATCATGACACCATTTCAAAGCAATAGTTTGAGAGGTGACTACGGGCAACAAGGCTTGCTTCCTAAATTGCTTCCGCTCTCCCAACATTTGCTTCTCTGGATCTTTCTGCATTCATTGTTCCGTGTAAACTACCTTAACTTCTCTTAAAGATTTATCAAAATTCTGGTTTGCCAGATGATACCCTGCTGCAAAAAACGAATCACACAAAAACAAGGGTTCCGAATGTGTGTCTATGTCCACTTAACCTTTGAGTCTAGATAATGCATCAGCCTTCCCATTCTTATTGCCTGGTTGATAGGAAACATTAAACTGAAATCTAGAAAGGGGCAACCTCCACAAACCATACCTGTGGTTAGAGTGCTTTATCCTCCTAAGGAATCCTAAATTCTGGTGATCCGTCCACACCTGTTTCGGGCAAATGGATCCTTGCAGAAAGTGCCAACTTTGCACAAATGCTTCCTTGAAGGGCAATAACTCGAGGCCATGTATGGTGTAATGGTAGGAGAGGGTGGGTAGGAGAGGGCTCTGGGAAAAAAATGCAGTCTGACGTTTTTCACATACCCCCAGGAGAGTATATCACCAATGGCCATGACAGAGGCATTGGCTTCCATCATAAGTTGCAAGCCTAAATCTGGATGCCAAACGATTGGTGCTGATGTGAATGCCTTTTTTAACCATGTGAATGCATGCTTTTTCTGAGGTCCCCACATAATCTTTGAGGCATGCTTCGCCAAGAGTATAATGGGTTAAACAATATCTGAAAAAGTATCTATAAATACCTTATAAAAACTAGGAAAATTCAAGCACCTCTGAATTTCTGTCACCAAAGTGGGTGCTAGCCATTTGAGTACTGCTTTCATCTTCAACGGATCCAGCTCAATCCCTTTCGCTGAGATCATGAACCCTAGACACGCCACTGAGTCTACTTCGAATTAACATTTTTGTAATCTAATTTAGCAAACAACATGTGCTTACAGAATGTTTTTAGGCCTTTCACATGCCCCCTGTGGGCTTCCAAGGATTCTGAAAATATCAAAATATTGTTTAATTAAACAATCATAAAGCTGTCCAAAAAGACAAATGGCGTAACTACGTACTGAAATAGCCATACCTCATATTCAAATTTTATATATCTATTTATTTATTTTTCCAATTATAAAGCACATTAAACCCAGGGGCAGCAAGGCGCTGTTACATGAACCAGATACTTGCAAAACATACAGACAGTTAACAAATCAGGAATTACAGACAAAGGATCAGGAGTTTTCACATCAGTGTTTAAGCAAACAGACAATTCTTCAAAGATTTACAGAATGTCCCAGGATGATTGCTCGGCTCGCAAGGCCAGCAGGAGTAAGTTCCATTATTTGGCGGCGACAGTCGGAAAGCTGGAGCCTCCAGCTTTTGACCATTTTAATTTGTGTTGGACGAGCCGGTGGGCGTAGGCAGCTCTAGTAGGTCTGGACGAGTTAGATTTTGTGATTATTTGTGACTGGTAAGTGGGTGCCACATTCAAAATACATCTGTGTGTAATTGACAAGGTTTCTTATTTAATTTGTTCGCGAATGGGGAGCCAGTGGCCCTTTCTTCTTGCAGGGGTGATATGCTCACATTTGGGAATGTTGAGAGCTGCTCTAAGTGCATTGTTCTGGATAACCTGCATTTTATAGATGTTTTGCTCTGAAGTGCCTGAAAAGAGTGCGCTACAATAGTCGAGGCTGGATCCGATAATAGCTAAGGCAATTGTAAGGCCGCTGTAAGGGGATAGGAAGGGTCTGGATGCATTAATCATTGAGGGGGAGTAAAATTTTAGTATCATCAGCGTAGTTGGTGCAGGCTATGCCGATGGAGTCTAGTAAGTCAAATAGAGGCTTTGAAAGATATTGTACATGGTCGTGGAAACACATGACCCTTGAGGTATGCTGCAAGAGATGGGTGCTGGGGGACATTTGTATTTTCAGCAAACACTCTGATTAATCTGACCTCATTCTTAAGATCAAGCAGGGCTGATTCTCTTTCAGGTAATATTGAATTTATAAATATGCTGCTCTGTCCAGAATTTTCAGTAGAAAGGGGACCGTTGTGATTGGTTGGTAGTTGTTTGGGACTGAAGGGTCTAGCAACAGTTTTTTGATGAGTGTGAGTACCCACGCCGCCTTAAGGCTGGCTGGCAGGAACAAAGGCGTTGATAAAGGTTGTGGTGAATGGTGCCAGGACCTCAGAGCAATCTTTAATGAGGACGACTGGGCAAATTTTCCCTTTGCATCTTTAAGGTTTCAGCCCTTTAGAATGGTTTTGACTTCCGCCTTGATGACATTAGTGAAGTGGAATAAGGGACGGCCTTGGTAGAGGGTGATGAGGTGAGGGGTGGGCGGCAGCAGAGAAGAGTTTAGCATAGAAAGGTTAGCGTACATTTCTTGGTGGATGATGTTAATGTTAGTAAGCATAGCATCTTGGATCTTAGTGCACCATGTCTTATCTTTAGTAATGGTGGCTGAGGGGTTAGAGGGGGCTTCTAGTTCTCTCAAGCAAGGGTATATGCCCCCAGAAGTCTAGTTTTGGGAAATACATTGCTGTTCATAACTCCATAAGTACAGATAGAAGTGACAGCGGATACCGGGTTAGTACAGTGACCAAAGTTAAATAATGATAGTGCACACAAGGCATCAAAGAACCAATTGCTTTTGAAGCCCAAAAAATAGGGTTCCCTGCTGGTAATGTGACGTGCATGATTAAAGTTTTATTGAGATTTTTCTCAAGCTATTTTCTTAATTCTTTATCTTCTTTCACCGTTAAGGCATACATCTGGGGATTCAGGATTTTGAAGTCCAGCGCAAGCTCAATAGGGCAGACATATTCCCTCTGTGGTGGTCATTGTTCTGTGTTTTTTTCTGTAAACAAGACTCACAACTCCTTATACAGAGTGGGTATAACCGGATCCGTTAGTTCCTTCATAATTCCTATCATATGCTGTTGATAAATCGTGCCAGGTTGGGAACTACAATGTTTCCTACAATGCTAAGAGGATAAGGTTATGGTCAGTTTATGCCAATCAATACAAGGGTTGTGCTTTATGAGCAAGATGTGCCTAGGATAACTGAGAAATCTAATGAATATATGACCTCAAATCGCATTTCCGCTTTGCCACAAAGAATAATTCAATTTCTCTAAACACATGCCCTGATGTTAATGATCTCCCATCTACCATCCTAATGCCTTCTGGTCATGCCTTTTATGCAGTTGAATCCCATGTGTACTTATAAAATCTTGGTCAATAAAATCGCCAGTGGCTCCTGAATCTAAGAAGGCAACTACCACTAAAGGTCCTACCATGAGTGATAAGACAATGTGTAAGACAAAATGTTGTTTGCTTGGAATGGGGGAGAGACGTGTCTAGATTTGACCTATTTGCATTCTTCATTGTTGATCTTTGGCATTTTCCACCATGGTGGGGCAGTTTGTAACATAGGGGCTGTAACACACAATACATACTCAGATTCTGTTGTCTTATTCTTTATCTTCCCAGACCCTGAGATTGAGCCTGTTGATCAATCTGTAGTGCAATGGGTGAAGTTACAGTACAGTTACAGTAGATGGTCTATTAACTACTATGGATAACAAGTTCTTTAGTTCTTCCTTTAATCATGCATAAAAGGTGCAGAGGCAGACCTATTCATCCACCATGCTACTGCTTGGCAATTTATGAACCTAGCGCTGTAAGCGACCAAATCAAAGGGATATCTCAGAATGGTCATTAACATGCAGATTTTGCATTTTTATTTCTTTATAAAAATCACAGGGAAATTAAAAGGATCGCTTACCTATTAGTATATTAACTGGTATACTGCCCAACTACCCCTTGGGCAGAGTTTACAATCCTCTTCCTCTCCCGCTCACCTCTGGTCCCCTGAATCCTGAATGAGTTTGAAGGAGCCTTGAGGAAGAGATAGTTACCATCAGAAATTGAAGCTTTTTGGGGAGTGAATGAGGTAAATCATCAGAAAAAGGGAGAGTTTTGGGAGGTGTTTAGAGAAAGAGAACGTTACCATCAGGTGCAGAGAGAGATTTGTGGGGAGGTTGGGAAACCAGAACCATCAGGCAACCCACCACACAGCAGGGGGAATGAAGTGGGGGCCATTTACATTTTGGTCAATGAGAAAGGAGATAGAGGGGAGATACCACCAGTATACCAGAGGAGGCTGATATCCCTGCAAGCAAGCAAGAACAGGGAGTACAAATATTGGGACATATACCAGAGAAAAAACAAAACAAACAGAAAATAAATGTACAAGGGTAACATTAACCTAAGGGAGCAAGTTCTTCAAACAAAAGAGGAGTTCTAATGAAATGTACGAAATTACATCATTGAACATCACTGGAGGCATCGGTGAGGTCAGGTAGGGAGGATGGGAGGGAGGGGAGAGGGAGCTCCCTTTTTAGCAAGTAAGTGAAGTTAAGCTGAGCTTTGAAGAGATCCACAGTAGTGCTGGCTCTGATTGAATGGCCAGTGGGTTCCAGTGGAGCGGGCAGTTAGGAAGAAAGAGCGGCAGCTAGAGGAGGAATAGGGAGAGTATGGGACAGTGAGGTTGGGTGCATAGGACGAACAAGGGAACACGATGGTGAGTAGACTGAAATGCAATCAGACAGTTACTGAGAAGCAAGACCATATATAACTTTGTAGAATAGGAGAAGGGACTTCGAAAAAAGAGCAGTTATGCATGTAGAGCCAAACAGTATGTTGTCGTTAGGTAAGTAGAAGTGGAGGAGGATCTGGGTAGGTTGTAGAGAGTGCGGGTAGCAAAGTTGAGGACTTTTTCTAGATTGAGGAAGGGGTAGAGAGGAATACCAAGGAGTATGATTGAGCAGTAGTCCAGATTGCTGAGCACATGCGTGGAGATTACAGTTTTTGTTTTGTGGGTAGTAAGAAAAGGATACATTTGCCGAATGTTGCGGGGATTAACACGAGCAGCAGAAGCAGCATAGTGAGGAATTGTTGCAGTCATAGGTCGTTATCAAAGAGCACCCCAAGATTGTGAGTGTTGGGCGATGGGGCAGGAAGGTCAAGCAGGAAGGAGATAGGAGTGGGGGTGGTAAGGATGGCATTGAAAGATAGGAGAAAGTTGACTTCCGTTTTTGAAGAGTTCAGCATGATGCAGCCGAGAGCCATCCAATGGAGAATTGCAGTAAGACCGTTCGTAATTTTTTCTTAGAAGGCTAGGGTGAAGGAAGGAACGAACGAACGAACGAACGAACGAGGAAAAGTAAGAAAGGGGTTGTTTCAGGGACCAGGACACAAGAGCAGGGAGGCATGTAAAGCATACATTACTCTAAAAAGTGTTATCAGAAAATTAAGGTTACTATCCATAAAAGGTTCAAAATAATGGATGTTGGAAATTCCAAAGTTAACATTTAACATATTATTAAGCACTAAACATACAATTAATCCCACATTAAAACTAACATTGTTGGAACCGTAACACACGTAAACAAATGACATGTAAAAAGTAACAGACCCACCTTCGTATATCTTTACAATGTATACCAACAACAAAGCAACAAACATTGCAAATGTAGAGTACATTCTAAAAACACACAAATGTATCTATTTATACAAATAGGTATAATATATACACTATATAAAATTACTTAAAAACATGCACCCACAATTACATTTTATATAAAATTAACTCCAAACAAAATTGCTAAAATAACTAGATCACAACATTTACTAACATTTCACAGCAAGCAACTAAGGTTTGCAACCAATATGCAACATCAACATATGCACTAAAAATAAAAAAGTGTTAACACCTTTACAGTAATCCAAAACAAGAGGGTGATTTAAGTTGTCACCAGTGTTGGTTTTAATGATGTTTTAGTTTGTGTGTAGTTTTTCATTAAACCTTAAAGCTTAATGTTGGCATTCCCAAAATGTACATATTTTAACTTTCTCCTTCAACGTTTGTGGATGCATTTTCACCAGATTTGGCATGCAACTGATTATGGCCTATCCCAGGGTTGTCCAACTACAGGCCTTGAGGGCCGAAAACATGTCAGATTTTCACGAAACCCCTCATTAATATTCATGAGATAAATTTGCATAGAATGATTCTAAATGTATGCAAATGTCTTCTCATGTATATTAATGAGGGACATCCTGAAAACCCATCAGAATTCCGGCCCTCGAGGCCTGGATTTGGACAACACTGTCCTATCCAAGCACACTTGCCACACTTTCTTAATAATTCATACAGTGGTTCAAAAGTTATAAGAAGTCAAAAACACATTTTTGACTGTTTTTTTTACTTTGTTAGAATGGAAATACCCATGGGGAAAATATATTTTCTGAACATGATTTCTCTAAATAACATGCTTCGATTTTCAAGTTTTTTGACGTACATGTATGCTTTACCTTTAAGTGTTGTATGATTTAAAAATATGTATTAATAACTAGTGCAGTTGCAACAAGAATATATAAAATCACATCTCAGAAATAAAGACAGATATTTAGTTGGATAGACAGCTAGATAGAGGAACACCCACAAACACACACTATAACCATAATACATTTGGGAAATAAGACAGTGTACTGTATACACAGTAAACTGTACACAAGGGACATGATACACTAGACACGAGGGACATAGTCCACTAGACTAGAGGGACATTGTACACAATACATGAGGGAGATAGTACACTAGACACGATGGACATACTTCACTATAGATGATGGATACAATGCAGCAATGTAAGTAGCTTTCAAAAAGGTGCCATTGTTGAAGTGAAAGAAAGTATCAATGTCCGGAATCACTGTACACAGGAAGGAAACAGTCACATGAGAACTAAGGTTACCATTTCAGCACGCACATGTATTAGTGAAGCACACGTTATATTGCAATACATGTAGCTTTCCAAAACACATGCATTTTTTACAAAATAGCCTTGAAAGGAACACAGGATATACGAGACAAAAATATGCAGCCTTGAAACACAGGTAACAACACAGGTAACATTAATACCAATGTAGCTGCTGCATTTAAAGAAACACTGACATAGTTATCATTTGAATAATTAACCTTCTGTCTTATGTACCATATCATTCTTCCTGCCTACCTGATTTTGCATTTGCCAATGTATGAACCCTTTGTCTTGCACCTTTCCAGTGCAAGGAAGCGACTTCAGTGGTATCAGCGACAGTCAGGCGGACAGATGACCCTATCTTGTATGCTTGTCTGCCTAAGCTGATGCATTCAAATGCTGTGTGATGGAGGCAAAGGCACATGCATATACTGACAACAATAATTCCATCACAAGGGTCCCAAGGAAAAACTATTTTAGTCACAAGCATGCTCAATTAAGATGAATACATGATATACATAACAGCAAAAGAGTATTCACAACAATGGGTCCAGGGCACTCATTCATCGAATATGTACAGACAACAGACAAATCACAAATTATTAAAGAAGACAACCAACATATATATTTTTTTATACTTGGTTTAACTGTATTTTACCAGTTTTGACAAGTTGAGTTAAACTCATTGGGCCTCATTACGAGTTATGCCGGTAAGGGAAAAATGATGCCGGTATGTAAATACCGGCATCATTTAATGTTCCGTAGCATTCTGACCCACAAACCCGGTATTAACGGCACTGTTATTTACGGTGCCGCTAATAGCGGCATAGGCGCGTACACGCGCCTCCTCAGGTAGTAAATACCGGCATGCCGGTAATAGGGGGCAATCACAACCCAGGCAAACATGCAAATACCAGCATCGCGAACACGGTAATAACGGGCTGCATGATGCCGGAAAAACAGGCATCGCGGACCACCCGCAAACAGCAACCAAGATACAAGGCAGCTGCCACAGGTGCACACAATCCCCACAGGTGGAGTCAAAGGAGGCTGTGCCAGTATGAACTGAGCACACCCACACACCGCAACCCCCCCCCCGGCGTAGCCAATGCAGAGTTGGCCATCACAAAAGCCGCACAATGAAACACCACACCCCTTCCCACACCAAAATGCCACCACTAGCACCATCAAACATGGTGCAGGAGGACCCGCCCATAGTGATACAACCACAGCAGCAACAACAGGCAGCACAGAGGAGACGCAGGAGGAGAAAGAGGGCGAGACATGGCCAGCAATCACCACCAGCGCAGCCACCAGTGCCACGTAGGCAGCCACCAATCCCTTGCACCAGACCCAGCCCATGTAAACCAACCCCTGAGCAGACGCACACCCTGGACCGGTTGGACCGTGGCACCATCACCACCATAGTGGGCATGACACAGAATGACATTGCCAGCCACATCAAGATACGCACTGCCATCCCCCCACCAATAAAGGTGGGTACTGTGCAACACTTCCTGGCCCCAGGCACCTACCAACACACAGTGGACCAGCTGCATGGCATTTCACAACCACTACTCTCACGCATGCTGGGCCACGTGCCTGGCAGCCTGGTGAGTTGCACAACTGTCCCATGGCTGTGCTGTGGGGACCTGATCAGTGCAGATGCAGAAGGGGGGGGCTACTGCACCTGGGTGGCAAGGGGGGGAATAGTGCACCTGGGTGGCAGTGGCCAGTGAGTGGAGAGTGCATGCCGAGCCAAACACTCCAGACCTGAACTAGCCAAACCGAACCCGACACATCACTGGGCCACAAATGCCAAACTATGCATATGGATGACGACAAGTAAGAGCCACAACCAGGCCACCATGGCAATGTCAAGCAATGCAGGACTGAACAGGATGGTAACCCTGGCAATGTGGCCAGTGTGAGCATGCATAATTGTGAGCATTCATAGAATACACATCATGAATTGGAGGCCAAACATTGCCGCACTAACACAGCACATCTGCCTCAGCATGCATGTTTACACCCTACATCATCTATCAAACCACATCCAGTGTCCCACACCTCATTACAGTATCCATAGCATCTATATGACTATTGCGTATATGTACAGAGACATGTGCATGCCCACAGCAAATAGCTGCCGCCATGACTGAGTGCCCTGAAAGTTGGCAAGTCAGAGTGACACACACCTATTCCAATCTGCCTGCAGGTGATGGAGGATATACCTTCAGGCCGTGGCTACTTACCCCAATGCGTAACCGCTGAACTGGCATGGATAGGAGTACAATCGCGTGCACACTCGTACCCGTGTTCTGCCTGAGCATACTTTTGGCCTGTGAAAGCGCGGTTACGATGCCAATGCAGTTCTGGTGGTGCACTCCTATATAGGCCTGAGGGGGTGGCAAATATCACCATGGACTGTGTCATGCTGCACAACATGTGCGTCCGGAGGAATGTACCACTGCCAACTGACATAGACATGCATGGGCTGGGTGACCATGAAGGGGATAGAGACGGAGGCGAAGGAGCCCCCCTGCCAGTACATGATGCACGGGATGGCCATGCTGTACGCCAAGCACTAATCCACGTGTACATCTGAAACGCACGGACCATGAAAGGAATGTTCCAGTGACACACTGGCTGCATGTGGGCATGCACACTTGTATACTTAGCAGTTCACAACCGTACGCTATCACACATTGAATGTACATGCACAAAATTAAGAATGTCCAGCCATTGAATTGCTTGCAAACAACGGGTGTATTATTCACATACACGTGATAATATTAACATTCCCCTCTAAACACCCCAGTGAACCCCCCCTCCCACCCCACAAACCCTCCAAACACCCCAGTGAAAACCCTCTCCCTCCACACAGATGCTAAGTGTCCCCATGTGTGCATCGGACAGTGCTCCCTTCCACAATGTGTCCTGCCACAATGTCATTGTCCGTGCATTCATTTCTTTTGCATCTTGGTGTTGGGTGGTGCCATGGCCGGCCGTTGTGCGCTCCTCCTCATGTGACGCACCGGACTGGATTGGGCCGAGGTGGCAGGGGTAGTTGTGGCGGAAGTGTCAATTCTCAATGGACTGCCTGTGTCAAGGTGTGGCCGCTGCATTGGAGCGTTACCTGCACGGATGGCCTCCGTGAGTGTCCCCATGCACTCCTGGAAGGCACGCGTGGATGCCTCCACTGCTGCAGTATTGGCTGCTATTGCCCTCACGATGGCACTCATGGCCTCTCTGCTTGCTTCTACCTGCTGCTGCATGATCTGGAGCATGGACTCCTGCCGGGCCTCGACCCTTGTCAGGCGGGTCTCGAATGATGTGACGTCCACAGGTCTGCAGGTTGCTGGCAGGGTGGAGGAGGGCAGAGTGGAGGAGGGCAGAGAGGAGGAGGGCAGAGTGGAGGAGGGCAGAGTCGTGCCTTGCAGGGTGGTGGTAGGCGGCTGCGCGGAGCCATCCTCCGGGGCACTGTCCTCGAACAGCGCAGTGTCTGATTCACCGAGGTCTGAATCATGCAGGCATGGATTGTCAAGGCACTGAGACTCTGCTAGAGGTTGGGGGCTGGCAATTGGGCTTGGGGTGGGTGTGCCAGGCATCATGTCTGATTCCTCTTCCACCTCTGCGGACACAACGTCCTTGGTGGCTTGCGGCAGGGCTACCACTGTTGTGGTTTTTGGTTGTTGGTCAGTGGGTGCAGGTGTTCCCTGCAGGGTTGGTGCCTTGCGTGGCATGCTGGCTTTGGCAGATGACTTCTCCTTGGACGGTTGTGTTGGGGTGTCCCTGGACCCCTTTTGTGCACTGAACGTGCTCGCACCCCTGTCCACTGGTCTACCTTCATTGTCAGTGCCTGGGGGATAGAAGAGATGCGGGTCATCAGTGATGTGGTCAATTTACGGCTGTGATGTATTGTGGTGGGATGTGTCCATGCATTCAGCCATCATTTCATTTCTGGTTTGTTGCTTTGGGTGTACTGAGGGGGTATGTGGGGGATCAATGCATGGCTGGTGGTGTAGCATTAGTTTGGTCTCTGTGTGGTGGGTGCATGGGCATGGTTGGATCATGTGGCACCTCTGTTGGGATTGGGGTCGTCACTCTGCGTCCATGTGGTGCGGGAAGTGACGATGATTGATCTATGGGTATGTTGATGCATCGCCTTGCCCACTCTAACTTCCCCATCAGTTGGGCCACATCATGTGTCATGATACGTGGTTGTGATGGTACACTCACCTTCCTCTGTGGTGATTGCCGCCCCGACCTCCTGATCTCCGATCCCCTCAATGCTTTCGGTGTTGATGAAGCGACTTGCCGTCTCCTCCCATGGCATCAATTGGACTGGGGAGTGTGGCCCACCGCCTGTCGCTCTTGCGGCTCTCCGATTTTCGGACAGGGTCCTCCGGACACGGAGGCGGAAGTCGTCCCACCGCTTCCGACAGTCGCGCACACTCCTTGGGGCGCACCCCACTGCTGTCACTCTCTGCGCTAACTCGAGCCAGACCTCTTTTTTGCGGGTTTGGGCCGCATGCTTGAGGTCTGTGCAGCGTATTACGTCTGCATGCTCTTCCAGTGTGTTGGCGAGCATGGTGAGCTCAGCGTCCGAGAACCGCTGCTTCCTCTTCCACTGGGTGGATTTCCTGCTGGCCTTGGACATGGTGATGCTCTCCTGACACACGACGACACGGGAGGAGTGTTGGTTGTGGAGGATTGCAATGGATTGTGTTTTTAAAGATGGCCGCCGGCCCATTTCCCGTTCCTGTGCGATGACGTAATTTCCGGGTCCATTTTTTGCGAACACGGTAATACCGTGCTGGTATTACCGTGCCGGTATTTACGGGTTAGTGTGAGGCGGTAGCGCAATGGGCGGGCCCCGCGATGCCGGTATAGGGGGCTTGGAGGCCCTTTACCGGCATGGCGGTATTGCCACTACCGGCATGGGGGAACGCGCGTGCTCGCGCACTCGTAGTCACCCGCTATTGGCGGGTTCATACGTGCACGTACCCGCTCATTCCGGCATGCCGGTAATGAACACGGTTTTACCGGCAAACTCGTAATGAGGCCCATTGTGTCATGATTGTTTCTTCTTTGACCACATCCCACCTCGATCATGATTTTTATTCTAATGAGGGCAGAGACTTTTAGTTTTTTGTGGTCAAGATCAAGACTCTCTATAAAATTCCCGACTGCTATGACTGGTTTTCTGTTAACTCCATTCATTAGATAGGTCCACCAGGATTCCTCGTCTATACTACAATAGTCTGTAGACAGGTTGCCTAAATAAATCCTTCTGTTTAACGAGAGGCCCTTACATTTAAGGATCAGCTGTCTCAGTGTTTCAGTTACATTCGTCTGATTGCAGAATCTACACCAATTTGCCCTAGCTTTATCTCTGATAGCTAGGATTTCATTTGCTTTCAAGATGTTTAACCTGGATCTCATAATGGTTGAACGTAACCTCTTGTTCAGAAATTTAAACAGGTAACTTGCTGGTTCATTCAGTTTATGAAGGCAGTGACTTGTTGATTTATATCTTGCAGCTAACACATGTGTGTTACACCAGTCTAGATCTTTTAGTTTTTTCACCGTCTTCATTGGGTTGTTGAATAGTTCCTCTTTCGAGCTTCCGATTTCTTCCAGACAAGTCAAGTTTCTAAATGCCCATTTAGCAAAAAACAAAAAAAATTGGAACCCTTGGTCAACTCTTCATGAGTGATCCTGTAGATTCTTTCTTTTGATATTAGGATTTTCCTGAAGAGCATTAGGCCGTTAAGATCTACGGTGGCTTCTAAGGATGTTAAGCCTAATTCTCTCCGAATTAGTACAACTGGTGTAGGGGGCGGTCGGATAGAATGGCCCTCCATAAAGTACCTTTAAGTTTTTTCCAATGTCTGTTGGAATCGCTGGCATAGCCTCTACTCCATAAACAATTGCTGGCACTACTTTGGCTTTATAGAAAGTCAGGGCAGCTTGCAGAGAAAAGCAAGCAAATTTCTTGCCAAGCTTTTTCGTCTGACTAATCAGGCTTTTGGTTTTCGTACAGAGAGTTTCTTGCATCAGTGTTTCAAGGTTGCTATTACTGAAGGTGACACCCATGTAATGGAAGGATTTAACCTTTTCAAGAGGGACGCCTGTCTGCTTTTTCCAGGATCATTACTTTCATTTTGTTTGTGTTGATCACAAGTTCGTTGGATTCTAAGTAGGCTTGAAGGTTGACCAATTTCCTTTGTAGGCCCATCGCCGTTTGGTCTATGAGGATGATCTCATCGGCATATAATAGTCTGCTTATTTTTTCCTTACCCACTGTTGGCGGGAAGACTCTGATGGATTTCTCTGAGTTTTGGATATCACCAGTATATGCTTTGTAGAGCACCGGGGCCAGCGGACAACCTTGTTTGACTCCTCTGTACGTGAGTATGTTCTTAGAGAGAAGACCTGCTCCACTAAGACATACTCTCATCGAAGTGTCTGTGTAAAGTTCTTTGATCAGCACTAGAATCAAATCCGGGCAGTTCCAGTTGCTGAGCTTCGTCCACAGTTTTTCTCTATTGACTCTATCAAAAGCTTTCGAGAGGTCAATGAAAGCAAGTGACAGTCTAGGTGAACCTTCCATAACTTTGGCCTTAAGTATGCTTAAAAGCATAATGTTAGCTGATGTTCCTATGTTCTTAATAAAGCCAGTTTGGAACGGATTGAAGCCTGCTGAGGACGCAATCCAGCGTTTGAATTTGTCCAGGGGGAATGATCCAAAGATTTTCCCGGTGCTATTACAGCCTCCACCCCAGTGCACAGTAGAGGGAAAGGGATATAACATACCTGGCACGAAAGTGGTCCCAGTGTGAGGCACCAGCCAGCGACCACAATGAATCACAAGTAAGAAGCCGTGATCGGCTTAAGAGGAGTGCTGGATAAGCACAGGGCCCGGAGGGCAGATGACCAGATGGGGAATAAGTCGGGTGTGATCCAGTCGGCCATAGTGACGATAAAGAACATTGAGAACTGGAAAGCTTCCCGGTGGTGCTGTAAAGCATTGACTAATTTATTGAGGGACAAACGAGGTATGGCCCTAGCGCTTGGAAAGAGCCCTCGGACGTTACCTTATGAGGCTTGGTACATGAGGGCAAAAGGCATTCCAAGAAGAGGATAATCCTGGAACTCGTGACACAGAGCCATAACATATCTGCACCACATCAAGAGGATTCCGGAACCTCCCAAGAATATAGCATGGCACAGAGCTCACAACACCAAAGGTAGAGGGAATAAAGAGATCCACTCCCTGCCATTATGTTCAAGAACAATAGTAAGGAGGCATCAGTGGGACGCAAACCACCCCAGGCGCACCAAGAGATAAAAATTAAAAGCCTGTGGGGGAGACCACCAGCAGGCACGGACGCAGTGGCGGCCACTTTCATTGGGCGGGGGGGCGCCGCCCCCCCATCCAGGACGCTCCCCAGGGAAGAGTGTTCGAACAACTTAAGTTGTTATGTGTGCAGCAGAACAGATTCAAAAGAAGTTCTGATCTGAATCTGTTCTGCTGCATTTCGTGACAGTGAGCAAAACAAAAAAATATATATATATATATATATGCCAGCACCCACACTCGCTCACTGTGTGTGCGCTTCGTTGCCTTGCCTGCATATTCATCATGGGCCGGCTGCCACAGGGGCGCGTCCCTTTTTACGCAGATTCTTTCTGCAGTAAAGTGTGTGGAGCTCGTAGCTCCACGCACTCTACGTAACCCCATCAACTAGGAGGCTGGCGGGGCGATAGAGGGGTGGCCCCGCCAGCATTAATATCATGTGCGCAAACAGCGCAGTGGATCTGATCATTTCAGTGCTGCTTTCAGTTAGTCAGGGGACAAGGGCGCATAGCAACAGAAATGTGATTGGCTGTTTGCCAGCCAATGACATTTCAGTATGGGTGGGGTGAAGGGCGCATGGTGCGTGCGTGCCACACTGCCACCTTCATTTTGTCTTGGGATGGATCCTGACAGAGCAGAGGTGTTAGAAGCCAACTCCGACCGGGCTCCCTGGACGGCCACCGCTGTCGCTGCCGGTAAGCAACTTAACTTGTAGTGTTGCAGGCAGCCTGGCCTGGAAATCATTCCCCAGGACAGACTGCTCCAGGACCGGGAGGACCGCCCAGAGACCTGCCCTGGGAAATGAAATGCGGGCTTGCGGGGCTAGCAGGGCCTTGTTTTGTTGGACTACTTGAGACTTCGTCGCCTCTAGGCCAGGCGGCAGGCCGGTTGGCCCTGCATAGCCTGGATAGCACTTGTGTGTGGCTCTCCTCTCCTCTGACTCAGACCGGTGAATCACGACAGTGTGAGTCGGAGGAGAGCCCAGCCCGGGCGTCATCGATGCGGGGCCTCCTCGGCCTGCTGTCGAATTACATAAGGCAGTCCTTATGACCCCGAGTCTTACTCCATGGGGCTGCTGCGCTTCAGGTACGTGTTAGCGGAACAGTTTTAACATGCTTTTAACCAAAGCGAGTGTACCTAATAGACCACGGCTGTTGCTATATTTAGGAGAGCTGTAGGCTGTCAGTGTTGGAGGTACACACGATTTGGGGTGTTCTTCCTAAAGCTTTTAGAAAAGGTACCAGTTTTAATTGTGACTTTGATAAATTGTTTCTGCACACGTTTAGCAAAACGGCGAGTTTATTTCCCGGCTTCAATGAAGAAGTGGGGACATGTAGCCGCCATCTGATACGACATAGGGCATTTGGACTAGTAGATATGGTCCCTGTGGCTCGTCCGAGACCATCCCATGGCGAAGGCTGCAAAAGAGTGCCTGCTGCCAAAAAAGTGTTTTATTGCCTGTGGCTCTGCGAGTTTCCTACTGCAGGCCGGCTGTGCTGAGTGTGTACTGTAAATGTTTTGGCTCTGACCACACCTATGGGCCAGCACATCTGCAGGCCCCGCCCCAAACACGAGTCTGTCAGGTACAATCAATTCATAACATTCATAAGTCAGTGAAGGACCTGGCCATCCTTCACTGACTTATGAAAATGACAACGAAGAGGGACCAGCGGGCAGTTGCGGTTTCAGTTGATAGAGAATCCCTGCAATGAGTCTATTCGTTAGTCTAGAACTCAATTCAGACCGTTTCCATGTATGTTACCTGCCAAAATGGAACATCGAGAGCACTTCTCTCACAGTCGGAAAGAGCAGCAGCCATTCACCCTGCTTAAACGACCCTTTGCCATACTAATCAGTTTTAGGTGAGATCGGCTATTCGGCTATGCAGGGGTGTGTGCTTGTTTTTTTTGGGGAAAGGGCATGCAAGCACTGGTGCATTAGCAGGCCACCAGCAAGCAGTATGGGACTCCAGCCCAGTTCAAGAGTTCCCTCCATCAGGCTCGGACTAGCCTATAGGGCAATAGGCCCACGGCTGAACCAAAAACACAAAATGCTGGTGTGGGACACTTTTTTGGCCAATGTGGGCCAGTTTGATGAGTTACTTCACTATGTGGCTAGTAGCTTTGACCAGTGTTGCTGAATGTATATTCTTTAAAATGCACAATTTGCTTCACTTTTTATCAAAAAACTCTCCCTTTGGTACTATTCAAACAGTGTCACAAAAGGAATGAATAGCCTTTTGCAACTGTGGGCCACTTTTTCATTGGTGCCCGAGACAATTGTATGGCCCAGTCCGACCCTGCTCTCCATTGACCCCTGTGAACGCCTTTATGCACAGAAGTATTGCCACAGAAAAAGACGTTTGATCATTCCCCAGGAGGACAGTCCACTCCAGGACCGTCCGGAGCCCTGCCCAGGGAAATGAAATTCACGGGGAAGTTGATGGCAGAATGCGCAAACGGCAAAATGGTCCGAGTTCCTGGGATTCTAGTAGCAGTGCCAGGCAAATGCCTAATACAATACACAAGCCAAAACTTTTGGGTTTGCCAGTGCTTATTTTCAGAAGGAGTTCAGTGAAGGACAAATAGTGCTTCTAAATCGAGTAGCTGAAGGCAGACCTGGTAAAGACATTTTTATAAGACCAGTAGTGCGTTTAGAGCTCCAATTAAGTCATTAACTTAAGACTGCTTTGAAAAAACAATGGCAGGCACTTTGAGCACAAAGTCTGATGGTAATGCCGGAAAAAGCTATCTCAAAGAGCTCTCATGATGATGTGTTTTGCCCAGGGAAGGGCAGGACATGGGTGGAATGGCCATAGGGATTAGCTTGGCCATGGGCAGTCAATGGGTGGGTGAATAACCAAGCAACACCTACATACTTTCTATCCCTCCTCACATGCCATTTCTCCCTAGCTGTACAAATACAATGCTGTCTGGTTAGTGTGGTACTACTATATTTGTAGTTATTTTGTGGGTTATTTTAGAAAATGAATAAAATCACACCTTAACAAGAGGATGAACACATGTTTATGCCAGTAATAGCATGACAAAAAGATATTTTTCCATCATTACTGGCTATCTATATAATGAATGTCTTTATGCATACAGCATAGTACCAGATATTCTCAATACAAGCTGATGTAAAATACACCATCAGACTTGCACACGTAAGAATAATGCACCACATTTAGTACGTAAAACCTGATGCTTTTTATGTCGTATTTCTGTGGGCTTGGACAGTAAATTGCACAGTATGGAAGACATTTTTCAAAATATGTTGCGGGGGAGAACACTCACGGACCCCCTTGGTGTGGTGTGGGCTTGCTCGCTACACTCGCTCGCTCCCAAATTCTCCCAGAGAAATCTACGCCCCACCATCTTTCAAAGTCACCAGCCACCACTGCACGGACGTTATGGGTGCCTAAGCTATCGTCTCCCTCTCCAGGCACAGGGGGGACGGCGGGCCATCCCAGAATAATACGGTCCACAAAGCTCTCAGAACACATAGCACAAACCCTGAAAGGTTCGTACACACGGCGACGAGACCTGCAGAAGAAACGAGCCAGCACAGGTGGAGAACGTGCAGAGTAAAAATCTGTAGCGTGCTTCTACGCGAAGAACCGAACATGGCGCACGCTGACTGAGAGCCACGAGGACTCCTGTCAGGCAAGACTCTCCACAGAGGTGGCGGTCATAGTTGGATGACCCAAAGAACCCTCAGCTTGCCTGATGCTTGGGGGCAGACTCGCGGCTTGAGGAGAGAAGCCGAAAAGAAGGACCAGAGCAAGGCGTTCCTCATAACAGCAGCAGCTCCCGGCTAAACACTGGTTTGCAGTCTCCACGGTCCCCGACAGCACAAGCAGTGCGTAAAACACACAGGTGGGGCTCTCAAGGGGGCATTCAGTCACGTGAGGAGGACGCACTGGGTCAGTGGCACCAGCCCATTGTTATATATATTTAAATAAATAAGCTGTCATGCGCTGCACCTCTCAGAGCCCCAAACAGCTACAAAACACAGCGTAGGACATTGCTTGCACTACAAAACAGTACGGAGACAAGAACCAGCATACAATCACCCCTGCAGCTCCAAGCTGCGGGAGGGAGACATAGTAAGCACTGCAAGAGATGGAGACTTTCCAGGATGGAACATTGAAGGGAGTGAAACCTTTGCAGGGCACTGAAGCTCCACTCTCTGCACTCCCTCTAAGGGACAGGCAGCTAAGACTGTCGCACAACACAGGTGCAATCTAAATAATGAGTGCAAGCACGTGAAATCAAGACTTTCCAATGCACAGAGTCCCACGTGGGAAGCACGGCCAGCAAAGAGGTGCTGGGAATGCGCCAGGGTACCTTGGTGAAGAGATAACATAGGAATTAACCCAAAAATATAAGAAACAGAGGAAAAGAAACAAAGCCCGGACCCCACAACTCACCACTGAGCCCCCACACTAAACAGAGAAGTTCACATAGCGCTCTGAAAGGAAAAGTACTTACACAAGCTGTTGTCTGTCAGAATCAACAATGAACTTGTTGCCGTTTGGAGCCCTGAATCCGAACACGGTCTTAAAGCTGAGGAAGTATAGCCATGTTTCAACAGAGATGGAGCAAGATCAGGAGACACGCTTGCCAGAAATACCCGGGAACGACCGCGACAGCGCCACCAAGGCGGACATTGGAATCTTGCTAGGGGAAATCCGCCCGATAAAATCCGGCCTTACAGAAAGAGTCACCGCCTGCAGGACAAAATGGCAAAGATGGAAGACCGGATAGAGGCGGTAGAGAACAGCCAGCTGTCGGCAATCTAATTGTTATGAACTGCGCAGCCAGGTTTCAGGATCTAGAGCAAAGAGAGAGATACTGATTTGAAGCTCGACGACCTAGAAAACCGAGAGCGGAGATCAAACATATGGATTACTGCCCTCAGCGAAAGAAAGGGAGAAACACCATCTGGGCTAGAAGGTCGGGTAAAAACTCTGGTGATAACGCTCTTTGTCACGGCAGCTCCCGCTGACCTGGAATTCGACAGAATACACAGGGCTGGGGGCCACCCAAAGGGCTCAAGATCAGTCTTCGCCAAGTGTCACTACTACAGGCAAAGACAAGACATCCTACAAAAGGCAAGAGAGAGGGAACCCATAGACTTTGAGGGATCGAGGGTTAAAATATTTCAAGACCTAAGCTGCCGGCCACTGACGGCCTGGTTGCAGGAGCATGAAATCCGCTATCGATGGGGATTTCCTTTCGCGTTAAGCTTTGAACATGGAGGTGAGCGCTACCGAGGGACTACAGAGGTGGAACCCCAAACAGTGCTGGATGGCCTACAAGCAGGCACGTTAGGCGCCAACAGAGAGACAGCAAGAAAACCTGGGGCACTGATGCATTAAACCATACCTTCTTCAACGAGGATGGGCCGAGCCCCAGGAACTAGAAAGTATAAACAATATAATATGCCCTGAAAGCCTAGCCCCCTGGGGACGGTTCTAAGCCAACAGTAGTTGCCCAGCTTTAGTTTACATGTTTTTCGAGTGAGATAGGAAAGCTTGTACAATTAAGGTACACAAGAAGGATCAAAATGTTTGTGACAGTGATTGAGGATGGCCCCACCACCAAATCTTCTAAGTTGTTAAAGTTTATTATAACCGCCTGGAGAGGGGTCCCTGGAGTGAGGCCCTTCTTTTCTAAGGGCGTCTCAGGTGTAGAGGAATGCCAAGAGGGCATTTATTGTGGGCAAGGGGAGGGAGGGCTCACGCACCGGGAGAAAGGAGTGAAACACTTAGTCACCGTCAAAAGGGCACAAGCTCGACCTCATGCACTAGTCAACATCAGATATTAGATGCACACGACAGTACCTTACACCAAATTATTCTACCATAAAGGGGTTAAAACGCGAAAATCAATAAACCAACATAGCACTACTTGACGGGATAAAATTTGGGTCCCTCAATGTCAAGGGCTTAAATTCACTGCATAAGCATTTAATGTTAGCAAGGGAATTTAAACTCTCCAAACTGGATGCATTATTTGTGCAGGAAACAATGTTTGCGCAAGGGAAGGAATTTAGGATTGTAAGTTGCGACATAAAAGGGCACACTGTGGGCTTCGGGCGGTCAAAAGAAGGGAGGAGTCGGCATTATATACAGGAAATCGCTGGGCCTCCAAATAGACCCCATACAAAGGGAGGAGGAAGGGAGGTACCTAGCATTAAAGGGGAGAATAAGATTGCGCACAGTCACACTTTGTCCTGCTTATGCACCTAACCAAAACCAGCTACACTTCGGCGAGTCCCGGTTTGATTTTTTAGACAGTTGGAAGGAAGGCGCACTAGTGTGTGGTGGCGGTCTCAACATCATAGCGGACCCTAGTTTAGATTGGGATTCTATGAGACAGGGGGCAAATCCACCATGTAGCTCAACGGGGAGAGAATCTTAGGCTTACTGCGGGCAAACCACTTAATAGATACCGGGCGTACGGCACACCCTAAGGTGAGAGCTTTCTCTTTTTATTCCCCCCAACCTCACCTACTCCAGAATAGATTATCTCTTAATCGAAGCTGAGAATGAGGGCACAATATTAGCTGCAACCACTGAGATAGTGGCCTGGTCCGTTCATGAATTATGTGGGTTACAACTAGACCTCGACCCACCTGTCTATACAGAGCGCAGATGGCTCTGTAATGATACCCTCTGTAAAGACCTGTTATTTAAAGAAACCTTAACAGAAGCAATAAAAGACTACTTTGCGGTGAATGACACGGGTGAACTGCCACTGAACACAGTATGGGAAGCGGCAAAAGCCACAATTCAGGGTATCCTGATGACAGAGGGAGCACACAGGAATGGGATCAGGTTGAAAAGGGAGAAGGAACTGAAAGCCGAGATCACGTGCAAGGAATTTGACCTCTGCGCTCCGAAAAGACCTGAGAGACATATGGCAGGGCAAGTTGCTAACAGAACTGCGATATTTAAAGCAGAAATATTACAAAAGGGGCGACAAGGCACACACCATGTTGGCCAATCACCTGTGCAAACAGAGGGCAGAAAGGGCGGTCCCCAAAATCAAAAATGAAACAGGTATAGCCCCATCCGATTCTCGCGAAATTACATGGCGCTTTGCAATGCTCTGTACAACCCTATACACAGCTGAAGGGGAGGACACTGAGAGTGATATTGCGCGCTATATGTCAAGATTCGCCCACACACCGATCTTGCAGGCAAATCGCAACATGTTAAACGCCCCGATCACAACAGAAGAAATCCAAACAGCCATTAGCAAGATGAAAGCAGGGTCGGCGCCAGGACAGGTTGGGTATACTCCCGCTTTTTACAAAGCTAATAGGAATTCGCTAGTTCCCTTTCTAGTCAAACTCTTCAATTCAATCTTAGATACTAGCCAGACTCCACAGTCATTCACTGAATTGAGAATTATTGTAGTTCCTCAAGAAGGCAAAGATATTACTGAATGTGCATCCTACCACCCTATATCACTCATAAACGTAGATGCAAAGATCTACGCAAGCATTCTTGCTTGCCGTCTGGCCCAAATTCTTCCCCAGCTAGTTCATACAGACCAGGTGGGCTATATCAGGGGCAGGGTGGGGACAATGTTAGCAAAGCTCTTGACCTAATAGCTGATGTCCACGAAAGAGAGGACTGTCCTGTTTTAATGTCTATCGACGCAGAGAAGGCGTTCCAAAAGTACTGTAGGTTGAGATAGCTGCACCCTTGAGATGGATGGGGTGCAGATTTATTACTCCAACACCAATCAATAAGGACAACTCAATGGTTTGGCAAAGGGAGTCAGTTTAATAACAAGTACGAAAAACAGGGAGTCATGAACTTCATAAAAATCATAGAATTTATACTGAAAACTCGTCATCATTGATGTGTAACACTCAAACGTTAACATGTAATTCTATTGGTTAGGAAAAGCTAACGTTAATATAGGTACTATATCTGTATATGGCAACAGAGTGAGGGGATTGGGTAAAGACTGTCAGCCGGGTGTCTAAGCCCTTCCTTCAAGGATGACTACTGTAGACATCACTAAAAGTACGACGTTCCATTGGTTCTATTAACTATAGGACCCTAGATTATTTGGTCCATTGTGATTGGGTTGGCACCAACCCCATGCATAAATTTCCACTTTGCTTAGCAGCATGCAAAATGGTCAGCCAGGTGCAGGGTGCCGCTCCATTTCCCGGCCTTTCTCCAATTAAGGTTACAATCAATCATCACTTCAACAACTATGTGTCAATTATGTTAGTGTTGTTGGCCTCGAAACTGCATCTTCTGTCTAGGAAAGTTCTGATATCTCTTCCTGAGCGGATTCCAAGCGTAGGTGTGAACTCATGCTTCTCCTCGCTCGGATGGTCACGTGATGCAGACACCGTGAATATGCCTAGTTTCTCTCAATTTGTGCATTTGATTCTTATTCGGCTTGCCACCTGCCTACGCTTCCTTATCTTGACCTTTCAGAGACAGGATATTCTGTTCTTAAATTTCAATTATATGTAGCTACTGTTTGTTCCTTCTATTGGTATGACCTTGGTACTCCTGGCACAAGTTGCATCTGCCGAGTTTCGATTCAGCCTTCTCTTCTCGTTTTGTTAGAATATGAATCCCTGCTCATTCGGCCTTTAGTAACCTGGGTTGATTCTGCTTCTTGCAAAGTGGAAATTACACTTATAATACTGTTCTTCGTTTTGAGGTAGATTATGTATAATGGCACTTGCCGCACTATTCTTCTACTTAGCATCTGCAAGCTGCTTCGTTTTCTTAGCTTTCTTGCGGTTGTAAGCGTATGTACAATTGTTAGCTGGTTGATTATCTTCATCCTGTTTACAGCTTAAGCTTCTTTGTATTTCAACATCGTTCTCCCCTTTAGGTTCACGACATCCTTATTCATGGCTTTTCGTCTCTGGATGTCATTCCGGGTCCTCGTGACGTCACCATTCGTCTTCCATTAAGACCTTTTTGGTTTCTTCCGGGACTGTACTTAGGCATCTTCATTTCGTCTCATTTGCTGGTGAGGTTTCCTTAATGGATACCTCACTGTCCATGGTTTTCTTGGTATTGGTACTTCAATAGGTGTTGCTCTTCTGATAGGTACTGGGCAGAGCCCTACTGCGGCTCTCTGCTGATTTATCTGCTCATCATATGTCACATATTTTGGTGTTAACGTTCCTGGTACTGGAAGATGGGTGACTGGGGTGCAAGTTTTATTTGGGACCTCCTCTACACTACCCCGCTCTAGGCGATTCATCGACCACTTTCACCTCCGTCTTTGGAGTCAACTTTCTCGATTCTTCTGTATTTATCTTTATTCCATCGCCTGGGTTCATTCCTTCTTCACCTTTGGGGTCTATACATGATGGTTTGAAGAAGTGTCTCTTTGGAGTCCATATTTGTATTACTCCTTTCAAGCCTCCTGCTGTTCTTACATGTTCATCTTTATTCCAAGTCATAAATTGACATTGTCCATTTGGGCTGCAATAAACCCATCTTCCCACATCCTTTCTGTGCTTTCTGGGATAGAGAAACTTTGTTCCTTCTGGTGTGTGAATGCTGGTCTTCACAAAGTCTCTTATTTCTTCATCAGTCAGGTCTTTGGGCTTCCATCCTAGCTGGACATCAGTCATGATCTTCATCCCTAGGGCTTTCTTCGCAGTCTTCTGGCATTGCGAGATTATTATCTTGATGACACAAAATCCTAGCAATATCATCACTAGCAGGGCTCCCAGGAACTTGAATGCATCTGACATCCATTGTGGAACCCATGAAAACAGTGATCCAAACCAACTGTCATCATCAACCTTGTCAGTTTCATTGATCATTTGGTTCTGCAGGTTTGTCAGCATACGTATGGCCTCTGTTAAGGTTCCATTCTCCTCATCATGAGATGGTATAAATGTGCAACATGATTCCCCCTCCATGGCTGTGATCATGTCAAGGACATATCTGTTCTGGAGAGTCATCAGTCGGATGGCTCTTAGCTCTTCCTTGATCGCATTGAATCCTTTTATGGTCATATTGATAGTCTGCAGTAACTCCCATCTGGGTATCTGCAACCATTTAGTATTTACTCCAACTTGGATTCTTGGCATAAAAATCATTGTGAACACTGATGAGGTGAGGCTGAACAGCCTGTGTTCATATGGGATTGCATGAAAAGCTTCTTCTGATTTAGCAGTGAAGTAATTCTCTCTCTTCATCCGAGTTATTAGTTCCACCAATCTCTTCTTCCTCAGGTGAGCATCTGCTTTCGGGAAACTGTCAATATTCAGGTCACTTTTTGGGATCACCAGTGCTGGAACATGGACATTCACTATTGTGCATATACCTCCCCAGTCTCTTGGCAGTCTGATGTATGCCTTGGATCCGTATGCCCAATAATGATCAATAATTACTGCAGTTCCATGCACCATTCCTGGAGCATCAAAAACTCGCCCACAGTTCTGATTCTCTCCTATCTTTCTTGTGCCATTATTCCTTAAGCTGAATTTTGGGCTTTCTAGTGGCACTATCTGCAAGGGTCCTCCTCTGTCTTTGACCCATTTCAATAGTTTTGCAAGTTTAGGCCATACTAGCTTGCAGATATTCTGCACGATGTCAACAGTTTCTTTGTAGAGTCTAGTGATCACCTAGGCTCTGCAAATCATCACTCCTTTTTCCCATCCATCTGGTGAAAGCACTGTTCCCCAAATCTGCATTTGCGCTCTATTCTTCCACTTGCGAGCTTCCTCTGGAGTTTCTCCTTGGACATTTAATCTCGGGTTCACTTCCCATCTTATTCCTGGTCCTTTAACTCCAGGATTCTCAGTTGCCCATATTAATGAGGCATCACTACCCATGAACTGGCCTCTGGTCTTGCAAATTGCTATGTGTGACAGACAGTGTGCTGTCTGGACATCGATTTCTACAGCTACGACGATCTTGGATTTCCCCATACTGTATGGTAGGAGTGCACAAACAAAGCATTCCCCTTCTAATTTCATCGTCCAACTTCTTTCATATGCTGGTACCAAATGTTGTTTCCCAAATGTGATGTGCTGTCCAGGTAATCTTTCAGTTCATTGTCATCTCCATGCATACTTCTCTTGATTCTTAGTGTTCTTCTGTAGTTTGCTATAACTACATCCCTTAATGCATCTTTGTGGCTCTTTCTTGCTGGAGGATTCTCAGGTATCCTGGTCCATGGGGCAGGCTTCCTCATCTGCGCCATTTGAGTGGACAAACATCTGGCAGCTCTTTCCCTCTCTTCATGCATCCTTCTTCTGCTGGTTACAAATGCCCATTCCAACCATCCTGACGCTGGTCCGGTTTGTGGTTGTGTTGTAGAACTTGTACTTGTCCCTTGTCTTGGAACATATATGTTTGTTACTACTGTCTCTGGGGTTTTATTCTTCAATTCCTCTAGTCTTTTCCTTTCTCTGGCTAAGGACAGCCATGCTGCGTCTACTATCAGTTGTGCTTGGGAGATCTTCATTGAGTTTGTCTTTGTCCCCCTCAGTGTTGTCTCAGGAGTGGTTATCATTATCATTTCTGTTGGTTTCTTTTCCGATTCCTCTTGTCTTTCCACAATGTCTGTTGTGGAGTTTCTTGTGGCAAGCAATCTCTTCTTCTCTACTGTCCTGGCTTGTGGTTTTGCAGTCATTGACACTAGGCCTGTTTTGTATGCATTCAGTGTTTGCATGCGTGCGGTTGCAGTAACCTTTCTTCATTCATTCCTTGCCGACCCTGTTTCTGGCTTTTCTCTTTGTTTTTTACCACAAGTGTGTGTGTATCATTGCTACACACATCCATTTAAAGTTCATTCACTCCACCTTCAGATCTTCTAGGGACTGGAATGACTATGTAAGGTCTGGGTGTTTTTGTGGGTTTCATGCGTGCATCATTAGGTGGGTGCACTGGAATTGGAACGCTTTGGGCACCAATAAAAAAAGCAGTTCTAATCGTTAATGACAGTAAAACAATGATGAATATGATACATAAATACATTATGCCCCTGGATGTCAAGCGGCAGCATTTACTTCCAGAGAAGCGTGATTGCTGCTCTGGACCCCCATCTCGATCATTCACCAAATGTCAATTTTATTGTATTCCCTTAACCAATATCGTCTTTCAAGTTCTGTGTTTAAGTGTGTCAGGTGTTCCCCAAGTGTCCCCCCTGTTGTGAATGCTGAGTTGTATCTTATCTCAGGGTACAGTTCCTTTGCTAGACTATGGGAAAAATCAAATCAACTAACACCTCAGTAAATCTTTTACTGTGCATGTTCAAAGTAAGTAAGCTCCCAATCCACTCCTCGGATTTGCTTCAGTCCTGATGACATATTGTATGCAGGTCAGTATAAGGAAATAGGGACAAAATAACAACAAAATTTAGTAAGTGAAGTTCTTGACACTGCTTCCTTGATCTGTCCCTTGGCGGAAGGCTTTTAGAATCTCCTCAGATAGTTCTGTTGATGGTTCGAGAGCTCTATCTGTAACACGATTCCATGCAAGAGCATTCCCATCTGTGCAGCATTAGCTGGATCTCTGATAAATGTGAGGACGTCAACATCGATCGGTCTCCCCACTAGCTCTGGAAAGTCAGTGACTAGGCAAAAAAGGACATTGTGAGCTAGCCTGCTGTTACGCTCACCTGGTTCCCACAGTGGCGTTGATCGGACCCGGACAGCTGCGGTCTCCACCAACGTGATGCGTAGTGCCGAGATGACTGTCTGGACTGACCCGCCTAATCCCATCTGCTTGATCCGTACAAGTATTCTCCTGCAGATGGAGAAAGGGATTTAGCCACCCGTGGATTTTAGTGATGGCCCCTCCCACTGTTCTCGTTCTCCCCTCTTGTCACCTCCGATATCCCCTTTTAGTAACTTCACCTTATGTTTTTAAATGATGAGCTCCCCATCGTGTATGGCATGCAGGGGCGCGTAGATACCAGTTACTTCACTGGTTTGAATGTGCTGGAGGAGTTCCGGAGGAATATTGACTCTGAGGTTTATAAAGTTCAAAGAGTTCAATATGTCCGATGATCACTCTTATTCCATTCCCTTGTTGAATTGCAGCTGGTTCAAAAGAATATTGCTTGGAGGCAGCAGATGGCGTTCAGGTAAGAGTCTGTATTACCCAACACTGTCCGGTAAAAGTTGCATGAGTTTAACTTGTTGTTTTCTCCCTTTATAGGTGCGGCAAATGAAGATGAGGCGTATTAAAGGGTAATGCCTCCGGTGGTAAATCAGGTAAGCCTATGGTGGTAAGAGATTGTATTGGTCGGCTCTCTTACCTCACCTTGTTGTTTCTTTGTTTTCCCCCAGGTGCTGGAGTTCGGCGAAGAAAATGATGGAGGCAGCGCCGGATCGAAAAATGCTGTGAGGACTGGTGAGTATGGCACGGCGCTGCAGCTGGCGATGAGACGGGTGCAGAAATAATGTCCTTTTCAAGTTCGAAGACGTGATGGGTCCGGAATCAGCTAGGAATTGAAATAAGGTTGGTGTTCTAACCTTTCCTTCTTGTTTCCTCTTTTGCTAGGAGCTCTGGATTCGAGACGGGCGTGGCTGAAGACTGGATGCTGACTGCAGGCACGGTGAGCGTTACGCTGCTGGATGCAGAATAACGCGAAGTGTGTGTTGCTGATCGGGCGTGGTTTAAATAGCCTCAAAACTAGTTCCAGGTAAGAAGTTCCCCAGAACCACACCCGAGTAAAAAATAGTCCCTGTAACAAAATAGTCCCATCCAAGCCTCACGTTGGCTTGGATTCAGTTGCAGCATGGTCTGCATGAGGTAAGTAATGCCTATGATCCTGGCGCCTATGGCGCCAGGACTGATTTCTATTATGAGCCTGGTACCTAAGGCACCAGGACTGAACCCAGACAGCCCCTAGCCGGGGCTGCTGGGGTTTTAATAAATATCTGGATGCCTGCTCCCGGGGCTGATGGGCTTGATCCGGATGCCCGGGGGTAGGCATCATGACACCTGCTGTCTTCTAGTGACAGGGACATCCGTCCTGTTTTGCTGATTTTTTCAGGATTGTATACTTTCTCTTTAATGTAAACAATGTCTGCATTGTCCGGTCGCGTGGAGTGCGACTAGGATCACTACCTTATTTAGGAGATGGCCTAGGTGCTCTGCATTTGCTGGATCTAAAAGAAACGTGAGTGTATCTGTTGTTCTCCCAACAAGAGTTGGACAATCTTCGATTATTCAAAAGAACAATGTGTTGATAAGCTCATTTATTTCCGTCTGTGTTTGAGACATTTGGTTCCTTCTCACTGTACTCAGGAAGTAAGAGAAATTGTTCGGCAATAACGGAAAGCAATCTCTTTATTGTCTTTTCATTTTCAGGATCTTGAAGCAAGTCAGTGACATTGGTGAGCCTTCCCACCAATGAAGAGTACGATCTCAGCACTAGATCAAAATAGGTGACCACATCCGCTACTGCGGGACACCATAGGTGAGTCCGAATAGGGTCTTGGTGTAGAATGAGTCGGGATACTGTAGTTGCTTCCAATGTAAGTGTCCTCGGTCAACATTGGCATATTCTTTTCTCATTAAGGCTTAGGTATGCCTCAGTTCAAAGTTCAAAGTCATCAAACTGTGTTGTGGCTTATGTGTGCACTTTTCTTCTTCACCCTGCCACTAGGATGCACAGAGTGTCCGTTTTTTATGTCCTTATCCCCTTTTTTGCTCAGAGGAAATGTCTAAATTTAAGCCACAACTTGCACAAAAGTTCTTTATCTTTGTTCTGCTAGTCATGCGTCCTTCTTCCTCATCATGGATCTCGTGTGCACGTGCTGTGGTTCTTCCCCATCGCTCGTCGATTCCTCTTGTTGGGTTGCAGGCAGGGAGCCTTCTCCGATGTAGGGTTTTATATCACAGAGAAAAATCCAAGCTCTCCTGCCTTGTAGTTTTACTGCGGATGGAGTGCAGTCCTCCACCGTGAGGGACCGTTAACCTTGGCTCGTCCCACTTTTTCCTTGTATGATTCCTCACAAGGACGGTATCTCCAGGGAAGATGGATGGAACACAAAGTCCTTGAGCTGTGTCTGTAGTAGTATCTCCTTCTGTGTTCCATGCTGCCCTGCACCCTTGTAACGCTAACCTGATTCCCACAGAGGTGCTGGTCTAGGCAGGAAGAAGTCTGTGACTCGAAAAGTGATGTGCAGGACTCGATTGGCTTCTGGGGCTGAGCCTCTTCGCACTGTGTGTCGAACTCGAAGGGTGAGATTTCTGCAGATGAAAGAATATATGGGGTTAAAGATCTGGGCAATTGAGTGTCCTTCTCTCTCTCTCTCTCTCTCTCTCTCTCTCTCTCTCTCTCTCTCTCTTTCGTCTAAGCTTCTCCGTAGAGTCCCCAGGTAAACGTGCTCACCTTAGATAGGTGAATGCTGGGCTCTCCATCTGCGTCTGGTGCAGGGTGCCGTTGCCAGTTCCTTCACTGGGTGAAACGTAGGCCTCTTAACATCAGAGGATCGCAACCGCCGTTAACAGCACGAGCGGTGAGTTTCCGGACACCTTCTAGTCCATATAGTCTTTAGGTGCGTGGACACGTAAGTATTGAACAGGGCTCGGAATAATGCTTTGTTCTATTTGTTTTGCAGGGCTCTAGCGTTAGAAGATGGTAAGAAGAGAGCCAAAGCTGGAGCCAGAGCCTTGAAAAGAAGCGCTTGGAAATGCGTGAGTATATGCAAGCGCTTTAACTGTCTCTTTCCTTCACAGCTGTGAGTTCGTGCTGAAGAGGTGATGGAAAATGCCGGAGTGGTTGCAGGCGCTCTATTGTAGAGAGCGCGATGGGCGTAAGTAAATACCTGTCTAATGTCTCTTCTTTTGTCTTTCAGATGCTGGGTTGCAGTGTTGAAAACATCCGGAATTCGCGGATTGCCGGTAAGTAATAACTATGCTTTTGTCTCCACAGGCGGAGGTGCAGCTTGAAGAAATGGTCGCTGCTGATGGACCAGGTAAGGAATGCGTTGCATGTGAAGTCGTCGTGCTAACCTGTTGTTTCTTGTCTTTTACAGGCGCTGCTGAAGACTGGATACTGGAATGGTAAGTATTGTTCTTGCAGGTACAGGATCGGAAGAAGAAAAGCTGGAACAGACTCGGTGAGCGGTCTGCTGCAGATGCAGAATAACGCGAAGCACGCTTCATCAATCGGGTGTGGTTTAAATAGCCTAGGAGTGATGAGGCGTCTTCCTCCACGGCCCCGCCTAGGTAAGAAAAGAGTTCCTGTTCCAGAAGAGTTCCAGTGTTGTATCCAGGGCGTGGAGCTTGCCCCACCCAGGTAAGAAAATAGTTCCGGCTTACAGAGGATTCCTATGTAGCTGGTAAGTAAGCAGCATGGTCTGCTGCAGGTAAGTCCACCCAAGCATCTTCACACATATTATGAGCCCGGCGCTTCCAGTGCCGGGACCGATGGCTTTGATGAGCCTGGTGCCACCGGCGCCAGGACAAGGTCCAAAAGGTCCCAGTAGGGACCGGCTGGTGCCTAGGCTTAGGATTAGGGGCCTGCTTCCAAGGACGTTGGGCTGGTCCTGGCTCCTTGGAAGCAGTGATCATGACAGCACCCCCCCTCAAGGCCCCTCCTAAGTGGGTCTTCTCCGGGGGTTTTGACTTGTCGGGGTGAATCAGATGGAATTTCTTGACAAGACGAGGTGCGTGGACATATTCTGAGGGTTCCCAAGCTCTTTCCTGGGGGCCGTATCCTTTCCAATCAATCAGGTAATATAATTTAGATTTGGTGATTTTGGAGTCTAGGATGTTCTTTACTTCGAATTCAAGTTCTCCTTCTACCAAAACAGGTTCTGGGAGTTTAGTCAATCGGGTTCCTGGTTGTACTGGTTTTAATAAGGAGACATGAAAGACTGAATGTATTTTCATATGCGCAGGTAATTCCAATTTGACAGCCACCGGATTAACTATGGCAGAGATGAGATAGGGTCCAAGGTATCTTGGGATGAAGGTGCGGGGTCCTTTTAGAGGCAGGTGCTTAGTGGATAACCAGACCTGGTCTCCTACTGCGTAGTGAGGGGCCTCTTTACGGTGTCGATCTGCTCCTTTTTTGAATTGAGCTTTAGCTCTTTGCAGATGGGCAGTGGCTTCCTTAAAAGCTCGAGTGATCTCCGAGTGCAAGTAATCCACAGCAGGTGTTTCGAATTCTTGGGGAGGATCCAGGTTAGAGGTTCTAGGATGGTGTCCGTATAATAGGAAGAAGGGAGTCTTCCCGGTTCCAGAATGAGTCGAATTGTTGTAAGCGTATTCAGCGATCCAAAGAATATCCTTCCAAGGGTTTTCAGTTTGTTGGAGCATGCAACGTAGATATTGCTCTAAAGTCTGATTTGTCCTCTCGGTTTGTCCGTCAGTTTGGGGATGGTGACTGGTTGAAAGTCTTACATCAATTTGGGCTAGACGACAGCAACTTCGCCAAAAGTGGGAGATGAATTGACTTCCCCTATCGGAGACCAAAACCGAGGGAAAACCGTGTAACCGAACGATGTTTTCTAAGAATTCTCGGGCCAATACTGAAGCTGAAGGTAGGCCCTTCAGGGGAATGAAGTGAGCCAGCTTGGAGAATAGATCCACGACTACTAAAATGGTTTTATACCCTGAGCATGGAGGTAAGTCCGTGATGAAATCCATGGACAGGGTATGCCATGGACAGGGAGGGATGTCTAATGGGTGTAATAGGCCTGCTGGTTTCTCCTTCTGACTTTTATTCTGGGCACACACACCGCAGGAGATTACAAAGTCTCTAATATCCTTCTTCCATGATGGTCACCAGAAATGTCTTTTGATCTTTTCCATGGTTTTGGTAATGCCAGGGTGACCCTCCATTAGAGAGTCGTGATAACAGGAGATTACTTGTTTTTGTATTTTCTCACAGGGCAAGTACAATCGTCCTCGGAAATATGGTAGGTCTTGATCCACTGAGAATTCTTTTCCCTTTTATTGCCAGTCCTGCACATCGGCCGGATTTAGGAGTGATTTGACTGTAGTCTTGATGTCTTCAAAGGATTGAGCGCTGACCAAACCCAAAATCATTTGTTCTGGGATTATGGGTATTGGTTCTGGATTGGTCAAATGTTCATCTACTCCCATCCGGGAGAGAGCATCTGCTTTTCCATTTTTACTGCCTGGTCGATAAGTAATTATAAAGTCAAACTCAGCCAGAAACAGAGCCCAGCGAAGCTGTCTGGAAGACTGAGCTTTGGCTGTCTTCAGATATTGTAAATTGCGGTGATCAGTCATTACGGTGACTGTGTGTCTGGCTCCCAAAAGATAATGCCGCCAGGCTTTAAAGGCCGATCTGATGGCTAAAAGTTCCTTGTCTGTAATTGAATAGTTGATCTCGGGAGCCGAGAATTTGCGGGACCAAAAGGCTACAGGATGTAATTGGTGTGTGACCGGATCTCTTTGTGATAAAACTGCCCCCATAGAAAGACTAGAAGCATCCGTTTCCACGATGTTGGGGAGTTCTGGGCGAGGATGTTTTAGAACAGGTGCAGAAATGAATTTAGCTTTTAAGTCCTGAAAAGGACCACTCAAAACATTTGTTCTTCTTTAACAGAGCGGTGATGGGCTGGACTATCCGAGAGAATTCAGGAATGAATCTGCGGTAAAAGTTAGAGAAGCCTAACATGCTTTGAACTCCTTTTACAGAGGTTGGTGATGGCCACTTAATGATTGCATCGACTTTCTTTGAATCCATATGGACTCCGTCAGGTGACACTATGAATCCCAGGAACTCAACTTCAGTTACGTTGAAAACGCATTTTTCAAGCTTAGCAAAAAGGTTATGTTGACGCAATCACTCGAGAACCTCTTTGACGTGTCTCTGGTGTTCCTCTTCAGATGATGAATAGACGAGGATGTCATTGATGTAGACAACAACACACACATCTATGAGTTCTCTAAGGACATCGTTCATAAAATACTGAAAAGCGGCAGGAGCGTTACAAAGTCCAATATCACTTGATATTCGAACAGCCCATACTTGGTGCGGAATGCCGTCTTCCATTCATCGCCCTCTTTTATTCGTACCAAGTGGTAGGCTCCTCTGAGATCCAACTTTGTATAAATACATGCGGCTTTGACTTGGTCCAGGAGTTCAGGGATCAAAGGTAACGGGTATCTGTTTTTAACGGTGATTTGATTCAGGGCGTGGTAATCTATGCAAGTCCTAAGGTCTCCTTCCTTTTTCGGAACGAAGAACAAAGCCGAGGAAGCTGGAGATTTTGAAGGACGGATAAACCCGTTAGCTAGGTATTGGTCCAGATATTGTCTGAGGTGAAGATTCTCTGGCTCGGTGAGGGCATAAATCCTACTACAAGGAGGAGTTGTTCCGGGTATCAGGTCTATTTGACAGTCGTAGGACCTATGAGGAGGCAGGATGTTAGCTTGGTCCTTCCGAAAGACGTCTTGGAATTCCTGGTATTCGGGAGGTAATGTGGGAACCTCGGAAGAGATCGCTGCCAGTGAAACATCAGGCCGAGGATAACAAGTGGTAAAACATTCTGGAAACTGAACCGTCTTTGCTCGCCAATCGATCTGAGGATTGTGCTTCTCTAACCAAGGAATTCCCAGAATGATCTGGAACTGAGGGGCCTTGATTACATCGAACACGATTTTCTCCCGGTGTCCATCTTGGCTCACTAACGTCACTTCTTGGGTGGCATGCGTTACTGGTCCGGAGGCTATCTCCGTGCCATCCACTGTAGTAATGATGTCTTTTACTGCCTTAGGGACAAGAGGTAGATTCATCCTTGATACCATTTCACGGTCCACATAATTACCGATTGCTCCGCTGTCGATGTAGGCTTCAATTGCATGCAAACGATCCCGACGTTCTGGGCTAATGAGGACCATAGGCACCACGAAATGCGAGGTCACGGGACAGATTTTAACGCTTGGCAAGAGGACCTCTACACTTGTCGGGCTAGATCGTTTCCCTGCTCAGAATTTTGGGTACAGGTATCTGCGGCTCCTACGGCCTTCTTAGCTGGTTTCACTGGGCAGTTTCGAAGAACGTGCCCCGAGTTTCCGCAATAGAGGCATAATTGCAGCTGTCTTCTTCTTTCCCGCTCCTTTTGAGTTAAAGGTCCTTTCATGCCCCCTAGTTGGATGGGTTCCACGGTGTCGGCTCCCCTAGTAGAGGTCTGTGGTTTAGAAAATACTCGGGTATCAAATTTGGAACGATCAGCCTTCCTGTTCTGTAATCGGTGGTCTAATTGGACAACTAAGTCAATATAGTCTGAGCATTCTTGTGGAGGATTCACAATTTGAGCTAACACATCCTTGAGCTCTCCACGCAGGCCTCTGTAGAAAAGCGTTACTCTTTTATCCTCCGGCCATTGAGTTTCCACTAAAAGTCTATTGAATGAGGCAATATAAGTCAAGAGGTCTTGATTACCCTGTCGTAACGAAAGGAGTTCATTGTCCAAGGCCTGCCCCTGGGCATGTCTTGCGAACAGTTTCTCCATGCTGGACTGGAAGGCCTGAAAATCGTGAAGGACCGGATCATCCTGAGTGACCAAAGGGATCGACCAATCTGCGGCACTGCCACTGAGATAAGAAAGCACGAAAGCCACCTTGGTCTGGTCTGTTGGAAAGGCAGCTGGGCGACATAAGAAGTGTAGGCGGCACTGGTTGATAAACACTGCAAATTTCTTTGGGTCACCAGAAAAGCGTTCGGGTGGAGCCAAAGGCACATTACCGGGTAGATTGATTTGCACTGGATTTGAGGATGCTGAAGGGTAACTTACTCCTGGAGCGGGCAAAGGAGTCTATCCTGCCTGCGTTTGTAGTAATTGCCTAGCGAGGTGCTCCGTTCGCTCCTTGGATATTATCAGCTCTCTTCTCAAAGAGTTTGTTTCCTGACGAGCTGCATGTACCTCTGCTCTTAGTTCCCCAAGCAATCGGGCCAGTTGGTCTGTGTCCGAGGTTTCCATTGCGCCTGGGTAGGAGTTTTGTGGTGGGCTTCGCGTTCTGTAACGCTCACCTGATTCCCACGGAGGCGCTGGTCTAGGCAGGAAGGAGTCTGTGACTCGAAAAGTGCTGTGCAGGACTCGATTGGCTTCTGGGGCTGAGCCTCTTCGCACTGTGTGTCGAACTCGAAGGGTGAGATTTCTGCAGATGAAAGAATATATGGGGTTAAAGATCTGGGCAATTGAGTGTCCTTCTCTCTCTCTCTCTCTCTCTCTTTCGTCTAAGCTTCTCCGTAGAGACCCCAGGTAAACGTGCTCACCTTAGATAGGTGAATGCTGGGCTCTCCATCTGTGTCTGGTGCAGGGTGCCGTTGCCAGTTCCTTCACTGGGTGAAACGTAGGACTCTTAACATCAGAGGATCGCAACCGCCGTTAACAGCACGAGCGGTGAGTTTCCGGACACCTTTTAGTCCATATAGTCTTTAGGTGCGTGGACACGTAAGTATTGAACAGGGCTCGGAATAATGCTTTGTTCTATTTGTTTTGCAGGGCTCTAGCGTTAGAAGATGGTAAGAAGAGAGCCAAAGCTGGAGCCAGAGCCTTGGAAAGAAGCGCTTGGAAATGCGTGAGTATATGCAAGCGCTTTAACTGTCTCTTTCCTTCACAGCTGTGAGTTCGTGCTGAAGAGGTGATGGAAAATGCCGGAGTGGTTGCAGGCGCTCTATTGTGGAGAGCGCGATGGGCGTAAGTAAATACCTGTCTAATGTCTCTTATTTTGTCTTTCAGATGCTGGGTTGCAGTGTTGAAAACATCCGGAATTCGCGGATTGCCGGTAAGTAATAACTATGCTTTTGTCTCCACAGGCGGAGGTGCAGCGTGAAGAAATGGTCGCTGCCGATAGACCAGGTAAGGAATGCGTTGCATGTGAAGTCGTCGTGCTAACCTGTTGTTTCTTGTCTTTTACAGGCGCTGCTGAAGACTGGATACTGGAATGGTAAGTATTGTTCTTGCAGGTACAGGATCGGAAGAAGAAAAGCTGGAACAGACTCGGTGAGCATTCTGCTGCAGATGCAGAATAACGCGAAGCACGCTTCATCAATCGGGTGTGGTTTAAATAGCCTAGGAGTGATGAGGCGTCTTCCTCCACGGCCCCGCCTAGGTAAGAAAAGAGTTCCTGTTCCAGAAGAGTTCCAGTGTTGTATCCAGGGCGTGGAGCTTGCCCCACCCAGGTAAGAAAATAGTTCCGGCTTACAGAGGATTCCTATGTAGCTGGTAAGTAAGCAGCATGGTCTGCTGCAGGTAAGTCCACCCAAGCATCTTCACACATATTATGAGCCCGGCGCTTCCAGTGCCGGGACCGATGGCTTTGATGAGCCTGGTGCCACCGGCGCCAGGACAAGGTCCAAAAGGTCCCAGTAGGGACCGGCTGGTGCCTAGGCTTAGGATTAGGGGCCTGCTTCCAAGGACGTTGGGCTGGTCCTGGCTCCTTGGAAGCAGTGATCATGACACCCTTTTCGTCGTCGCTGCAGCTGGTCTAAAATTACAGTAAGGCAAGATGTCATGCAGTTCAGATAGTTTTGCATTTCAGACCCTAAAATTTCTCCTGTTGACTGGGCATCACACTTAGCTCTATCTCAGGGTGTCAAGGGAGTTCTCATTCTTCTTTCTGTGGCTATCTCGTGTGGCGTAAGATGATGGTCAGAACCGGGTTGGTTCCGAAGTGCATACAGTGCCAAAGGAAGGCAGTGCAACCATCCCTTTCTTAGAGTCAGCTTGAACTAGGCTATCCTTTCCTTTAACAAGCCGTTGAGCTTCTCACAGATTCCATTACCTTGCGGATGATACGCCGACGGGAACTTGTGCTTTATACCAAGCAGCAAGCTAATATGTTTGAATGTTGCATTAACAAAGTGAGGGCCATTATCTGATCTCATGACCTTGCATACCCCCCAGTGGGGGAATACCTCTCTCACAAAAGATTTGGCTGCACAGGTAGAGTCTGGGGGTGTACATGGACCTGCCTCAATCCATCTAGAGAATGGATACACCACCACAATTAAGTATCTGTACCCGTTACATACTTGAATCCTGTCAACGTAATCGACCTGCAAGTGCTGAAAAGGCCCATTTGGCCTTGGGATGACTCCTCTCATTACTTTTAATGTGTGCCCAGCCATGAATTGCTGGCAGATTATACAGTTCACTATAAAGAATGCAACGTGCTCAGCTAAATTCGGTATGAACCAGTCTTCAACGAGCGTTGCTGCTAGGTTCTCTTTTGTCATATGCACCGGATAATGTAACTGCTCCAGTGCTATCTTTAATAGGGCTGCAGGCTTTCTTCCTGTGGTGCCTCTCGTTGGAGTTCCATTAGCTGTGTTTGCCCCAAATTACTGAAACATTCAGGTGCAGTTTGTCTAACCATCATTTGCTCGTTGGCATGGATGACTTCCACTTCCTTGATCGTTTCACTTTTGGATGCCATACGCTTGGCTTCCGCGTCTGCTGCTTGATTTCTGCGTGAGATAAAATCTGTCCCCTTCGTGTGGGTGGTGCATTTCATGACTGCTATGCCCACTGGGAGCTGTAGTGCCTTGATCCGCTTGTCCAATAAGGCTGCGTGCTGCACTGGCATGCCATCCGCTCGGGGGTAGCCCCTCCTTTTCCAGCACGCTAAGCCTGCGTGCACTGTTGACGTCACATAGGCGGAGTCACTGTACACTGTTACTTCCTGGTCTGCGTGATTCTCAATGGCGAGTATCAATGCCAATAATTCTGCAGCCTATGCTGAATAATGAGATGGTATTCGCGCACTAATAAGTACTCAAAATTCTCCATTTGCTGTGCGCTTCATCACAGCAACGCCAGTATATCTTTGCCCGTCATTTTGATCGATTCTTGAAGACCCGTCACTGAAGACGATCTCTCCTTCTGCCAAGGCATTTTCCTTCACCCTGGGGATTTCATCATAGAATTCTTCATAGTTTGCACAGTCTTGCATTGGCTCTCCTTCAGTGACTGGCTCGGCTATGAACATAGCTGTGTTCATTATTTTGCATCGGACTATCTTAATCGATGGATTTGATATGATCACTTCATAAGCAGAAGCTCTCTGAGATGTCAATGTGCCCTTTGGTTTCTCTAGAATGGCAAATAGTGAGTACTTCACGTACAACGTCATGGAGCATCCCATCACAATGGTTGTAGCCTTCTCTATGGCGAACGCTGCGGCAGTTAAACTTTGTTCTCAAGGAAAATGACCTTTCATTACCGGGTCCAAATTCCCATTGTAGTATGCCAGGGGCTTGTACCCCAACGTGGTTCTCTGTGTGAGTACTGCCTTTATAATGCTGCAATTCCTGTGTGAGAACAGGTAAAATTCCTCTGCATAATTGGGGATCCCTAGAACTGGTGCTGTGCAAATAGCTCTTTTGAGTTCAGCAAACCCTATTTCCATGGTCTCAGACCATTCAATCTCTTCTTTCGTCAGTTGGGCCTTCTTTAGGGCCTGAAGTAAAGGCTTGGTGTAAGAGCTGTAGTCGAAGACCCATGCCCTAACGTAGTTGTATAGGCCTAGAAAGCTCTGCATCTGTTTTATTGTGTGTGGCTTAGCCATGTTCAGTATGGCTTCAGCCCTTGCTGGGGTCACCCACTTTCCCTCATGTGAGATCAGCTGGCCTATGTACAGCACTTCTGGTTGACAGCATTGTAACTTTTCCTATTCATCCTTATAACCTTTCTCAGGCAGTATAGTCAATAGCTGAACAGAATCGTGCCTGCATTGCTCTTCTGTGGTGCTGCAAATTAAGATGTCATCCACATATTGCAGGACGACACTCTTTAGTGTAATATTGCTCAAGTCCATCTGCAAGACTCTGTTAAAAATTGATGGAGACTCACAATACCCCTGTGGCAGCCTCGTGCTTTTCAGACACATCTGTCTGAATGTAAATGGCATCAGATCTTGTGAATCACGGTGCAACAGGATTGAGAAAAATGCATTTTTCAAGTCAATCACCATGAAATACTTTGCCTCAATGGGTATATTACATAGAATTGTAGCCGGGTTAGGGACTAAAGGGAACACAGTCTCAACAATATCATTTATTGGGCATAAATCCTGGATTCGCCACCAAGACCCCCTTTACGGAGCCCGAGAGCCCCAAATGGAAAAGCAGATTCAGGCAGACACAACGCGGCATTGCGGAAAACAACCGCGTTGTGTCTGCCTGAATCTGCTTTACCATTTGGGGCTCTCGGGCTCCCCACGGGCCCGAGAGCCCCAAATGGGAAATCAGCTGCAGGTAGAAACACTACGCGGCATGTAAACATAACCGCATGTGTTTCTGCCTGCTGTGGCTTTCACTTTGGGTCTCCGGTGCTCCGGAGACCCAAAGTGATAGCCACAGCAGGCAGAAACACACGCGGATGTGTTGGAAAACGCTGTGGTGTTAAAACCGCAGCATTTTCCAACACAATAACGTTGTATTTATGTTTGCGGTCGCTTTAAAAGCGACCGCAAACATAAATACAACATTTTTAAAATTGTGGTTTTATTTCTAAGTTTTCCGGGCTCCTCCAGCCCGGAAAACTTAGAAAAAAAAACGCAGCTAGTGCTTATTTTTTGTAAAAAAAATAAATAGCACTTACCGAGATTCAGCTGCAGCTTTCCTGCTCTGGTCTCCGGTCCGCGTCCTCCGAGTCCCGGCACTAATGAAGGGAAAGCCACCCAGCGGTAGACTTTGTTTACTACAGCTGGCTGGCTTTTCCTTCATTAGTGCCGCAAAAGCAAAAGCCAGCACAGGAGGGCCTCCATTTCACAAAATGGCCGCGCCCCCGTGCTTGCTTTTTCGAATTTTGAGCTTGAATAGCTCAAAATGTTACATAGGAAGTTTTAAAACGGAGGATGCTAGTATATTTTTTTTTATGTGGCCTATCTATTTTTTAAATAAAAGTTTTTACTAGACCATCCCTTTAATTGTGGTTACACCAGGGTAGCCTGCTCGCGCCCACACATTGTCTGCTCTCTCACCAAGTATGGCGATTTGGAGACCTTTGATATCCCCTATAGCTAACTGTGAAAACATAAAATTGATATGAGGCTTGGAAGCCGAAAGAAACACACCAACACAGGTTACAAAGGACATACAAGTGCTTTATTTAAAAGCTATAACAGTTACCAAAGTCAATTGACAAACGGATAGCTATTCGGCTCTCAGAGTAACGTAACAAACTTCAACGAGGGTTTGATGCATTAGTAGAGAGACCGTACATTGGAATACTTGGGTCCTTTATATGGTTTGTCCAGCCCTTGGCCAACCCTCTCGTGGGTTAACCATTCTTGGGATCAGGCCTAGGGTTCCTTGCCAGGTCAATCCTATAATTTATGCATTTTGATCAGTTTCGCTGATATAGATGTACATTTACACATGGGTCAGCAATAGGATAAGGTCTCAGGTCGCGACCCCGACAAGTGGCCTGCAGGCATATTAATTATTCGTGTGTATGGAGGTCACGAAGGCCAGAATCTTACTCAGAATTTCATTCAGCCTCCATTTTGATGTTCAGGGTGACTTCCACATTTACAAGAGAAATTAAAATGGCGGCTAAATCCAAGATGGCGACTTACATTACTTTCTTTAAGGTCGAGACCTTGCCGCGGAGTCTATTCGCATGATATTTTAGACAACTTGGCGTAGGCCAATACACATTCAATTACTGTGATAGGAGGCATAATATCATTTCGATTTCGACAGACCCTCCTTTTGGCCTATGCCAAGTGCTAATATCATTTCTAATACTTTTGCAAATAACTCCATGCATTGTCATCCATACATCCTGAATCATTGTCTGTAATATCTATAGCCATTAGATCGTTCATCAGAACCTCTTGTAACACGAACTCTTTAGATGCTGTATCTGGGGCATACATTCTGTGTCCTACTGTGCTCACTGCTTGAGCACAACATCCCCCTAGCATTACACATATACTCGGAAGACATTGAAAACAGCAACAAAGGAATAGCAAGATCCCCAAAATAACCAAAATGACAGAAAGCACCTTCCAGCCCCAAGATCGTAAAGAATCCCAAAACCAAGTGCTAAGATTCCAATCTCCTACAGGGATATGCACTTCAGAACTAAGGATATGCAAGTTCTGTATTGCTTTAAAAATTGTCGGCGAGGAATCTGGTACGAAAACACAGCAAGCGGACCCCACCAATTTGCATACTTCACCTCGTTCTGCCAGAATGACATTTAATGCCATCCGATTTTGGAGTGCTACCAATCTTATTGCTTTTTGTTCTAGCGTCATATTGTAGAGTATGTCCGTGGTCCGGTTGATCGTTCTCTCCAATACCCTTGCTAATCCCCTAATGTTCTCAGAGTTTGTTATCTGTCCCCAAAAGGGCACAACTGATTTTGCTATATCTCCCAATACTTGCCCAGGGGTATCTCCGTTCTCGTCTCGCCGTGGGCGAGCCTTAGAAACCTCCAATGTACTAGCTACAAATACCCCAGGTAACAGGATTCCTAAATAACAGGTTCCCTGCCAATCCTTGGGCAACCAGGGAAACGCTAAACAACCACAAACAAAATAAACAGCCCCCCCCTACATAGAGAGGCCTGTTTTCTCCAGTCAAATTTACAATGTTCATACAACCTTCAAAATCTCCCATTGGCCGAGTGCCATTTCTTTGTATACAAAAGGGGACTGAATCAGGGCTATTTTTTATAGAATAGGAAGGAGGCACGGCGTCCTTATTGCCTATCGGAGCCATTTTAAAGGAAATTAGAGTTTGAAAGGGAAGAGATAGTTTATCAGACGGCCTAATAGAAGCAACATTAGGTTTACTTCTATTTGCAAAAAGCGAGCATCCCAGGGGAGTTAATTCACGTTTCTCAAAATCATTCAAATTACTTCCATCAAAGTTCCCTGAGATGCTATCATTCCAACGGCCAAAGAATAGTGCTCTAAGAGAGGCATAGCAAGCAGTCGTTAAAGGTAAAGGGTGAATATACCATCCTAGCCCCTTGTTCCCATGTTGCGGTAAATGAGTGCGTTGCATTCATTACTATCATCAAAGTGTTATTATGATACTTTCGTCTATGTTGGCAGTCTCTAGGGGACAGAGTGTGAAGGTGTACAGAGGGAGTCAAAGCAGTAGGTGCAATCTCAATTGGCAATAGAGGTTTTAGAGGGTAAATTTCTTCAAAGTACCAAAGTCCTACAGCAGTAATTGCACAAATACCAATTATCATTAACAAAACACAGCAAAACATTTTCGGGGCCCAGGCACATTGTTCATTGTCCAAGTTGGTCAACCCCCTATTCACAAGTCCAGTGCAGGGAGCAGCAGTGGAGGTGGCAGGCATTGCAGTTCCTCAATCGACAACCCCAATGTTCGTTGCTGTCGACACTACGGTCGTGCGACTTCTTAGTCCTTCCCAACCCTAGCCAGCAGAATCCCTTTTCTGTTCCTTTTGTTCAACAGAAACCTTTTTATACAAAAGGAAACATTCAATCACTTCTCTTTTCCAAATGCACGGAAAAACCCGTGCCGTAGTTCTATTTTCTTCGTCGAAGGTTGTACCTGATGGTACCCAAGACCGTTTGATCGGGAAATAAGGTGTCGTCACTTCCTGAGGGAAGCGGCGTATCGGAGGCGACGGAAGTCGCAGAACTTGCAACAGTGTTTTCCGGAAGTGATTTTTCAGAAGAGTGCGGAGACGAAATGGACTGTTCCCCAAGCTCCACGGGCTCAGAGAAATTCTCCGACACACTCACAGTGCTGTTTGCTACTCCAGGATCAGAGATTGTAGCATCAGCGAGGGGTTCTGCTTCTTCTGTAACGTGTGGCGTCGGGTGAGGAAGTTTCTTGACATGCGTCGCGTGGATCCAATGTTTCTTCCCAGCCACCTGCACTGCTGCCTGGGTCACCAACAGCACCTGGTAGGGTCCCTTCCAGCGAGGACCGAGACAGGAAGACCTTTTGTAGGCCTTCACCAGGACCCAACTTCCAGGCTGTATATCGTGTCCTGGGCCCGTGAACCGTACAGGTAAAGCTGAAAAAACCTGGTGATAAATGAAATACAGGTTTTTAGTTAACTGGTTGCAGTAGTCTACAAGCAATACATTTTCCACCTCCCTCAGGGCTTTAGGCTTTGGGAGACCCCAAATGTTAGCAGGTCTCCCCATCACTACCTCAAATGGAGAAAGCCCAGTCTTAGTTTGAGGTGTGGTACGCATAGCTAATAATACAATAGGTAAGGCATCTGGCCATTTCAGTTTGGTATCGGCACATGTTTTCGCAAGCTTATTCTTTAAGATACCATTATGTCTTTCCACCAACCCAGCACTTTGAGGGTGTCTGGCTGAGTGAAATCGTTTCTCAATATGTAACGCTGTGCATATCTGCAAAATTACTGCTGCAACAAAATGGGGGCCATTGTCCGACCAAATTACCCTTGGGAGCCCAAATCGAGGAAAGAATTCTTTTACCATAGTCTTTGCAGTGGTCATGGCAGTAGCATCTTTAACGGGGAAAGCCTCGACCCATTTACTAAAAGCACAAATAATTACAAGAACATATTTTAGATTGTTACATCGTTCCATCTCAATAAAATCAAAGTGAATGACCTCGAAGGGAACAGAAGGGGGCCCAAAGCTTCCCCTTGGAGCTACTGTCCCCTTCCCCACATTGTGCTGTAAGCAAATCATACAGTTTTGGACATAACGTTGTGCAGTCTCCCGAATTTTGTTATTCACCCAAACTTGTTCTAACATTTTCATGATCTGCTGAGCACACACATGTGTAGGACCGTGTGCCATCGTAACCATTGCCTGTACATATGAATCAGGGAGCAACCATTTTCCTTCAGATGTATCCACCCAACACCCATCATCATCTAGTTTCCCCAGTCCTTGGGCCCACCTTTTAGACTCTTCTATTGTGGCCATCAGTTTGAATATCTCGCACAGAGCCAATACCTTCATCCATTACATAGGCATCTTTTGTTTCCCTTAGCGCATACATGTCCGTGCTAAGGTCTGTGGCCGTTTGCCTGGCTATCAGGTCCGCGAAAGCGTTCCCTTTTCCCACATCATCTATGACCTTACGATGTGCTGCACATTTCATGATCGCTAACTGCCTAGGGAGCGAGAGTGCCGAGAGCAATTGCACTATCAAGGGGCCATGCTGAATCTTGGTCCCATGAGAGGTTAGGAACCCTCTTTCCGACCAGAGCCTCCCGAAGTTGTGAACCACCCCAAAGGCGTACTGACTATCAGTATATATATTTACTATACGCCCTTCGGAGAGTTCACAAGCTCGGGTCAATGCTATAATCTCTGCGGCCTGCGCAGAGTTATACGAAATTCTCTTAGTTTCAACAACTGTACTCAACGTAGTAACTGCGTAAGCAGCTGTAGATGTACCATCTGAAAGTTTGAAGCAGGAGCCATCACAAAACAGCTCCCCTTCTGCATTGTCCAAAGGAGTATCTATAAGATCTATCCTGCCCTTTGTTTCTTGTTCAGTGGTATACAGGCAGTCATGTAATTCCTCGTCACCGCAAACAGTGTTTTGCGGGAAAGGTAAGAGTTCAGCCGGATTAAGAACACACCACCTCTTAATTTGAATATGAGGGGCAAACAGAATTAATTCATACCTTGTTAACCGTGCAGAGGTGAGGTGTTGCGTTTGGGTTTTGTTCAATAGGATATCTACAGAGTGAGGTACCATCAAGATCAAATCATGGCCTAGGACCATTCCCTCACTCTGTTTTACAGACGCAGCAGCAGCAGCACCAGCTCGCAAACATCTTGGCAAAGCGCATGCGACAGGATCAAGGGCGGAGGAGTAGTAGCCGCACGGCCTATTCTTCCCTCCGTGTTCCTGTGTTAACACAGCCAAAGCACATCCATCACATTCATGCACAAACAATACAAAGGCCTTTTCATAATTTGGAGTACCCAGAACCGGTGCAGAGCATAACACAGTTTTGAGAAGCTCAAATGATCGTTGATGTTCCGATTTCCATGGCAGTGGCAGAGAAATGCCCTTCTTCATCAAAGCCAACATCGGTTTTATCACTAGTGAAAAGTTCGGGATCCACAACCTACAGTAAGAAGCCATGCCTATTAAGGCTATGACTTCCTTCTGTGTATTTGGAACAGACATGCCAGAAATGTGTTTTATTCTTTCAGGTGTCAATCTTCTCCCCTCCTTTGACAGGAGGTAGCCTAAATAGGCGATCTCCTGACAACAATATTGACATTTTTTGAGCGAGGCTTTATGACCATTTTTAGCTAGATGAACAAGCAACAGTACAGTGCCTTTTTTACAAGCACTTTCAGAATCTGCAGCCAAAAGCAAATCATCGACATACTGAAGCAGTGTACAAGTAGGTGGCAATTCAAGGGTGTCGAGCAGCTGCTCTTTCAAAGCTCTACTATAAATGCTTGGACTCTCAGTATACCCTTGAGGTGCCCGAGTAAATGTAAATGAACGTCCCCCCCAAGGTAAACGCAAACAAATATCTACTCTCCTTATGTATAGGAATGCTAAAGAAAGCATTTTTTAAATCCACAACGCTGAAGTGCGTAGCCGTAGCAGGGATCATTGTCAATATCGTTGTTACATCAGGCACAATCGGAAATTGTGGGGCAACGACTCTGTTAATAGCACGAAGATCAATTATGAACCGGTATGGGATTGCATTGTATCTTTCTTATATACAAGCAAAATCGGACTGTTACATAAACTACCTGCAATCTCTTCGATCACCCCACGATGCACAAAATCGGAGACAATACACTTCAAAGCACGCTCGCCATCAACTGATATTTTATATTGCGGAATGTGTGGTAATTTAACTCCATATTTCAAAACTATTTTAACAGGCTCAATCTGTAGTACCCCGACATCATTGTCGTCAACCGCCCATAAACATTCCGGAACAACGCTAAACTCAGGAGGCAATGGTCGAGTCAGAAACTGAGAATTGGGAAGTTGCTGTGGTGAAACCGTCAGCCGTACTCCATCAGAGGAACAATGAATTACTGCATTCAATTTCTTTAACAAATTTAACCCCAGCAAATTCTCTCCACAGTTCGAAGTCAAAAGAAAGGGGCAATGGTCCGTAAAGGGACCCAAAGAAACAGACACCGGCAAAGAAACCGGACAGATAATTGGTATACCAGAAAACCCTACAGAAACATTTGTTTGCCCTGACAGTGGAATGTTTGGAACCCGAGAATGATCAATGGAGCACTTCTGTGCTCCAGTGTCTATCAAAAACTGGTGTTTCCTATTCCCCACTAATAATTCAACGTAGGGGCCTCTCTGATTTACGGGAATAGGTGAAGGTTCCAAACCCTGCTTTGGGCAGTCCTAATGAAATAAAGTATCGTCGGAAGGAAGCTCTTCAGCAAGGTAGGCAGCAGAAGGGTGATCAAATATGTTCCTCAAGTCCATACTCGAGGTCTGATTTTCCCGTGAAAAAGGTTGCTGAGGATCTTGCAAAAACTGACCTCTATCAGGGCCCCCTGCACCAGGGCGGCCCCTAGGTCGTCTACCCATACTCCCAAACGCACTGTTTGACCTTTGTCGAAGGACAGGGCACTGTGCTCGCCAATGACCTTCCTGGCAGCAATAAGCACATTGATTGATATTCACAGAACCCAAAGGAGCATTTCCTTTTGGGACATACTGACCTCTGGTCTGTGTCGTGCCTCCTCTGCGGTTTCTAACAATTTGTTGTAATAATACTTTAGTTTTCAAATATCCTTTCCTCTTCTCTATTTTCTCCTTCTCATTATTAACACGGTTCTCATAATACTGAGCCATGTGCAAAACTTCAGATTGAGATTTTGCCTGCCAAGCGCTCTCAGAGGACATAATCTGTGCCTGGATGTCAGGCAACAATCCACGTACAAATTTTTCCACAAACAATCTTTTTCCAGACTCTGTACCCAGGTCGTGCCCACTGAAGTCAGAAAATACCTGCTCGAATCTATTAAAGAATTCAGTGGCGCCTTCAGTTTTCCCTTGAACACAGGCCGTAAGCTTGTCCCAAATAATTATTTTCTCTGGAATTATAGTTTTTAATTTTGCAACAATTCTATCAGGTAAAGTAAGTATTACCTGAGGTGGTTTCTCACCAGCTGGTCTTTCCTCATCAACCCTAATCATATTAGCCCACGTATCTCCGGTATTACCCGAATTGTTCATTTGCAATTGTTCGAATGCACAATTGCACGAATTTAAAGAGTCACAATTGACCTTTTCACAATTGACCGCATATATATATATATATATATATATATATATATATATATATATATATATATATATATATATATATATATATATATATATAGAGAAGGGTTTGGGGCGGCTTTGGGTTGGGTAGGGGGTTGCGGGGGGTTTCCCCCCGCATATATGTTACAATTGACCTTCACAATTCGGTCAATTGTGAAAAGGTCAATTGTAATTCGAGCAATTTGGAAATGAACAATTCGTATACATCCGTATCTCCCAACCCTGGCACCTTGTCTATTGTCCGAACCTGCTTCCATACATCCACGGGTAGGAGTACAGGGAATAGCAAGCCAATATCGCTTAAGGTGAACACAGAGGACTGCAAGACGGACTCTATCTCTTTGTAAAACCCTGTCGGGTTTTTCCTGATATCGGGAACTGATTGTTTAATAGTGTTCACTTCCTGTCGTGAAAACCGGACGTGAACGAATTGCGATACATAATGCGCAGGGATATCCACAGCGGGTGCACCAGTCCCAGCGTTAGCGGGAATCTCAACCTTTGGGACAAATGTCGGAGGAACCTCTCTCATAGGCAACTGAGATATAGGTACCTCCGGCCGCTTACTAAGCAACAGAGCCAGGTCGAGCACTAAGGCAGCCAAAGAAGTGTCGGGCGAAAAAGCCCTTTTACAAATCCCCCACAACTCTATGGGGCAACTAACCTTCTTTCTTACACATTCTTCTTGCAGGTACTGTACCATTACCTGAATTACCTTTCTTTGCAGTTCTACTGTATACTGACTATACGTATCATATACTTCATCTGGCGGAATGGATGAATCCGAGATCCATCGAATCGCATCTTTGGTACAAATTCGTACTTCCTCAGGTGCCGATCTACGACACGGAAGGAACTGTTTCTGTACATACATACTATCGTCTTCATCATCCTCATCTCGTGACCTTTCAAAGTCCCTCCTTTACTCAAACAATCTTTCAACATGACCATATACATTCTGCTCTGTGTCCCTCGAAAGTGCCAAAGCATTTAGATCTCTTACCCCTTGTGGAAGATCTGAATTTTGTAATCTACCCCACATCACACATAAATGAGTCCCCAAACCTTTGATAAAAACATTTTTCTCGGGAAAACTGTTCAAATTAGATAATGTGGAAAAAACATCAACTTGATCACCTTTCTCCATACAGTGCTTAGCCCATGCAAACAATTCCCGTTTCTTATCTGCTGAAATAGTATTATGAGTGACAATCTTTGACCCTGCACCTTGATCAACTTGAGTCAATACGGGGCCACTCGGGAGCGGAGGTGCAGGTAAATTTAATAAGGGTGCAACTATCGGCGCAAGAGGAAGGGGCGGTGCGATAGGTGGAGAAACAACAACTAGAGGAATAGGAACAATAGGTTGTGCAGGGGGAACAGGAATAACAGCAGGGGCAACAGCAGGAATGGGCAGAACGCCCAAGAGAGGATCATACGGAGGTGGCGCAGAGGCACCAGGCCTGCGTTCGTTTAACAATTTTTCAATAAATTCTTCAGAAACATGGAAATCTTTAGAGGGGTACATTTTTTGGATTCCGAGTGAAAAAGCCCTATCCATATTTTTAACTGACTCTGGATGTTTTTCCTTATCATATAACAACGCTTTTTTGGCATTTGTTTTATGACTGCGTGCATGTTTATCCCTACTTTTAAGCTGCTGTAATGCTTCTTTTTTCCAATTCTGCAAAACATCCTGTGGTGCCGGCCGGCTAAATTCCAAAGATTGTTGATAGCTGCGGAACAGAGCCCTAAAGCAGCTAGACAATTTCCCAGGCATTTCACAAAAAATTGGTGTTACCTGATCAATAATTGTGTCTGCAGATACAATACGCCAAATTCAAATTGTCAGGGTTAAATTAAGAGCCTGGTCACGACTGCACCTGACCAAACCTAAGGAGGACCGTACGGTTTACCAAAGAACTTACCTAACGAATTTTACCTTGTGTTTGGTGGTTTCGACAAATCTGCCCGCCTCAAAAATGGACCCTCGTCAAGATGCTGTGTCAGACCACACGACTATCGTCCAAGGATCGGATCGTGCAACTCTGCCGAGGTATCGCGTCTCGTTCGGTCGGGCCCGCAGTATCACACCGTCCGATCCCGGTCCGATAATCTGCATCAACCTTCAATGATCCGGCATCAATCTTGAGGGTCCCTGTTCGGGCGCCAACTGTGAAAACATAAAATTGATATGAGGCTGGGAAGCCCAAAGAAACACACCAACACAGGTTACAAAGGACATACAAGTGCTTTATTTAAAAGCTATAACAGTTACCAAAGTCAATTGACAAACAGATAGCTATTCGGCTCTCAGAGTAACGTAACGAACTTCAACGAGGGTTCGATGCATTAGTAGAGAGACCGTACATTGGAATACTTGGGTCTTTTATATGGTTTGTCCAGCCCTTGGCCAACCCTCTCGTGGGTTAACCATTCTTGGGATCAGGCCTATGGTTCCTTGCCAGGTCAATCCTATAATTTATGCATTTTGATCAGTTTCGCTGATATAGTTGTACATTTACACATGGGTCAGCAATAGGACAAGGTCTCAGGTCACGACCCCGACAAGTGGCCTGCAGGCATATTAATTATTTGTGTGTACAGAGGTCACAAAGGCCAGAATCTTACTCAGAATGTCATTCAGCCTCCATTTTGATGTTCAGGGTGACTTCCACATTTACAAGAGAACCTAAAATGGCGGCTAAATCCAAGATGGCGACTTACATTACTTTCTTTAAGGTCGAGACCTTGCCGCGGAGTCTATTCGCATGATATTTTAGACAACTTGGCATATGCCAATACACATTCAATTACTGTGATAGGAGGCATAATATCATTTCGATTCCGACATAACGTGTTCCCTCCTGTCATTTTTTCTAACTCATGTATCCACTTTCCGGCTCCCGATGCCAGCATTGGAAGCTTGTTTTTCAAATTTTCTCGGTCCATGTGTGGCCATGGAATATATTGTGGTCTTACTCCCCCTATCTCGAGTAACGGAAATTAAGATGCCTAGCCCTCTCTCTCTTCTCTCATTGTTCTCCTGTCTATTGCTGGGGTAATATTCCCACATCGCCATCTGCCTGGTAGGGACCTAAGTCTGTCCACATAGGGTGGTGATGACACCCCCCTCTGACCGTGAGATACTTCTTCATGACGGTCAGACTGTGTGGCTGATTCTGATGCTCTTGGTGGAGACTCACTAGTGTCTGACCATCTTATTCCTTTCTCTCTTGGGAGTCGTCTTTCGCTCCATCTCTCTTCCTTATTTTCCTTGTGCTCCTCCTTTTCTGAGTCGGGCATTGTCTGTCCCCAATTCGTGCAGCTTCTTGTATCTTCCTTGTTTCTACTGATTTCTAATCTATCCAGGGATAGTTCCCTATTCCCACTACTTCGGGTGACATCCTCAGTGTCGTAAAGCTGAGTGCTCTCCAGGCGCTCGTCTTCCCCCTCCCCTTGGGTGTTTGTTCTAACCCCATTTCATCATATATTCTATCAATCGTTTCTCCGATGCTTCTGGTGTCGAAGTCATCTTCCATAACTGTCCTAGACGTGCCTGGTACTGAATCGTACGCAGGAAAGAATTCTTCGATGTCTTCCCAATCTACTACTGGATCTGGTTTTTTAACCTCTCGTCCCAGATATTCAAGATCGCGTGCTCTCTTTCTTTGCTTATGTTCTATATCATCATCAAATTCTTTGTGTTTCCTTGCCTTTTCTCTGACTCTATCTTCTTCCTTTTTCTTTTCATCTCTACGTTCATCTGCCCTTTGCATTTCCTCATCTCTTTGTCTCTTTATTCTTTTCTCACTTATCCTTTGCTCTTCCTCTAACCTCTGCTGCTTTTGTCTGTCTTGATCATTGGTTGCTTTTGGGTTGCGATCGAGCTGTCTTTCTTGCTCTTCGCAATATAGCTGTTCTCGCCTTTGTCTGTCTTTCTTTCTTATTTTTTCGTCTCTTAACTCCTTCTCTTTCCCTTTTCTCTGTACCTCATCTAACCTCTCCTTTCGCCTCGCGTCATCAATGCCGTTGCCATCAAGTTTCAATAAAATGTGTCCTCCCATCCATTCGTTTTTTGCAAATGCTATCTCATCAGTTCTGTCTTCGTTTCCCTTCCATCTTTTTCCTTCTCTCTCTTTGTCCAGAGATGCGCTTGTCTGTGCCTGATCCCTTCTTTCATCATCGCGTCTCCCCTTGTCCCGTGGGACTATGGAGGTAATATCCTTATCCTTATCCTTATCTTTCCCTTGATTTTCGTCACTACTGTGCGTAGGTGACTCGTATGCGGGGTTGCTATACCCTGTGGCTGCTTTGAGCTCTCTCAGTGGGTATAATCCCTCATCCTTACTTTCTTCACCCTTTATTTCGGATGGTGCGGGTTGCGCTTTAGGCGTCTCACCCCCCTCTGTGCATACATTAAGTAGCCAATCTATTGGCGGCTCCTCTTCCTTTCCCTGTTCATACATTTTCCAAAGTTTTAGAACAGCTATGCGTTTGTCTAACTTTTTCCCCGTATATGTAGCATGCAAATATTTCGTCATGTGTTGTAAGACAGCTTTAGATAAGGACCCACCCTGTGGCCATGGCATAAACATCTTGTGGGTGGTCCCTTTAACCCACTCTGTACTATATTTCTTCAGTTTGGGTGCATGTTTCGGCAACTGTTTGCACAAGTGTGTCAATGGAGTTTTTTTTTTGTTGAACATTTTATTAAATATTTAAACCAACATTACAAACCAAACTTGCAGTGTATACAAAAGCTTTACAGTTATACATTTTTGAATCGCGCTCACTGCATCCCTTGTCCCACCCCCCGTTACGAGCCTGCTTCTGCTACTGTTCTGTTTCTCCATCTTGTGATGGGGTATTTCTGCCCATGGAATCCGACGGGTCATGCATTGACCCAAATAGTTCTGCTATCAGGAGCTTCCAAGCCATCAGGGTCTCAGTCTCTTCCTCCCCCCCCAGCGCTGCTAGTCTCTTGCCATACCACAGCTTCCGCCTCCGCCCATTTCTGCAAGTCCATCCACCATACTTCCAATCGTGGTTTGTGGCATGTCTTCCACCCCATAGCACTTCTCCTCTTCGCAAGCGCATATGCCAGGTCCTTCAGTTTGCTGACATGCCTAAGTTTCCGTGGCCTAGGGAACCCCCCTTACAGGCAGGCCCACACGGTATCCACCACGATCTTAATGCCTTTTTCTGCCAATTTGTGCACAACCTCACCCCAGAAGCGCCCTATGACCGGGCACGACCAAAACATATGTACCATGCCTGCGTTTTCCTCATCACATTTAGGGCATGCCTGCATTCCCACATTTTTTAACTTGGCTATTCTATGAGGTGTCAGATATGCCCTATGCGTAATTTACAATTGCAACTGTTTAAGTCTTGCGTTCCTTGAGACTTTCTTATGATACCCTTGGACACCCTCCCACATCCCGTCCTCCATCGGGGTTCCTACCTCCTCTTCCCATTCCAGTCTCAATTGCAGTATCTCCTTCCCTACCATGGCCATCATCATCTCATATATTCTGGATATCTCGTGTCCCCCCTCTGCGATGTCATATAATGGGCCTCATTACACAGACGGCGGTAACCATGGCGCTATTAGTGCCATGGTTGCCGCCGCTATTTTACCGAGTCCGCCATGGTGAATGTCGGAATTACCGCCCTATTCCAAGGTGTGTGGGGGCGGTAATTCCCCATTCACCTTGGCCCTTCCCCATTCCCATTTTGCCTCCATAGGGCTCATTGGGAATGGGGAAGGCGCGGTAATTACGGTACCGCAAATTGCGGTACCGTAATTACCTTCTAGGTCCCTTTGCGGGTCCCGTCCTTAACGGCTGGTAAAACCAGCCGTTAAGGTAGGGTCCCACACAGGGACCTCGTAGTAAGGCGGTAAGGGATTACCGGCACTGGTACCCTTACCGGTACCGGTAAACCCTTACCGCCGTCCGTGTAATAAGGCCCATTGTGTCTATAATAGCATCTGGTTCTCCATCAAGCACCGGTTCAGGCCACCTTCTCTCAATCTTCTGCACCAGTCTATGGTATGTGATGTACTGGCCACTGTGTAGCCCAGTTTCCGCCCCCAACTCCTCAAAGGCTGTTATGGTCCCCTCTTGCCAGATATCCGCCATGGTCGCTATACCAACCGACTCCCAATGGTTCCTGATTATCATCCTTAACTGCTCTTCCGCACCTGCTAGTGCAACCAGTGGCACCTGAGGGGAACACGGGCATGGGTTCCTCATCAGTTGACAGGCCCTACGCCACATCTTCCATCCCAGCACCATCATCTTTGGACGCCCATCCATCTCTGTCTGGGACAACCACATGATCTCTTTCAGGTAAAATGGGGCACAGTCCCGCCTGAACAACCTAGTTTCGGTGGTTTCGTCCTCTGAAAGCCATTTTGCCACATATTGCAACTGATTTGCGACATAATAGACTTCATAATTAGGCAACTTTATACCTCTTTTCTCGTAAAAATTCTGTAGCTTCCAGAGGACCACCCTATTCCGTGTGCCATGCCACGGGAAGTCCTTGCACATGCTGGCCAGTCTGCTAAAGAACTTCTTTGGTATCATATACGGGATACTCCCGAAGTAGTGCAGGAGCCTAGGCAGGACCACCATCTTCAGCATTGCACTACGTCCCATCATTGCTAAAGGCAGCTTTACCCAGAACCGCATACAATTCTCAATTTTCCTGATGGCTACTTCCGTATTGCACTTATGCTCTGCCTCCACTGCGTGGTATATATCTATTCCTAGGTAGCGGAATGTATTAACCACCCATGAGACCTGTAACATTGATAGCTGATTCGGAGGGGTCCCTTTATATCCACCCAATGGAAACATGTTAGACTTCGGAGGATTCACCGCTATACCAGACATTTCTGCATAGTTCCCCATCACCTCTAAAACATATTGGAGGTTTTCCTCCGGATATTGCAAGTATAATAATATGTCATCTGCATATAATGATATCAAATGTCGCTCGCCACTCACAGAGATGCCTATCATGTCATATTGCTGCCTTAGATAAATCACTAAGGGTTCCAGGGCTAATATGTATAGCATGGGGAACCATGGGCAACCCTGCCTAGTTCCCCTACCCAGCCTCCACCTCTCCGATATTACTGTTCCTGTTTTCACTCTGGCCAGCGGTTCACAATATAACATCTTAGCCCACTGTAAATATCCTGGACCCATCCCATAGCCAGCCAGGGACGCCAACAACCATGGCCATTTCACTGAGTTGAAGGCCTTAATTGCATCCAGTGACACAACCGCCAGTTCGTCCTTTATTTCATTCCCATATTCAATGACCCTATGGAGCCTCCTGAGATTATGGGATATGTTTCTGTCAGGGACATAGCCCGTCTGGTCCAGGTGTATCAATTTACCTTTAACTTTCCTCAACCTATTTGCCAGAACAGCCGTCAGAATTTTACTATCTTGATTCAACATTGACAGGGGTCTATAAGAACTACAGCTATGCCCTGGCTTGTTAGGTTTGGGAAGTGGTATTAAGGTCGCTTCTCTAAGTGACTCTGGCAATCTGCCTAGCTCATACACCTCTTTCAGCATGTCTAGCAACGGTGGGAGCACCTCATCTTTAGATATCTTATAAAATTCACTTGGGAGGACATCAGTTCCCGGGGTCTTACTAGTTGGCAACTGTCTCACCACCTCCCCCAGCTCCTCTAAGGTAATCGGTGTGTCCAGCTCCTCTCTTTCCTCAGCACTAATCTGCGGCAATCCTATGTCCTCTAGGGTTTCCTCTATCATCGTGCGGTTCTCCTCATCGTCCCCATATAGCTGCCCGTAATAGTTTGCGAACTCCAGATTGACACCTTCTTGAGTATCAACCACAGTTCCATCTTCCCTTATTATTGATCTAATCGGGGGTCTAGGGGTTTCATTCTTGTATAGCCAAGCAAGGATCCTTCCCGGTTTATCTCCTCCGGCATGCTGTCTCTCTATGTACTTTCTATAGTTAAGGTTACATAATCTTACCCAGTGACCTGCACACTTTTGCTACAGTCTTAGAATCAGCTCAGTGTCTAGGCTGGTACTGTTCTCTCCCTTAAGTGCCCTTTCCAGTTCTTCCTTGGTTTCTTGCAGATCCACCAGGATCCCTCCCTGTAGTCCTTTTGATTTTGCAATCGCCACTCCCCTAATCACAACTTTGAAGGCCTCCCACAACGTGCCCGCTGAGTCCACACTGCCCGTGTTTGTCTCAAAGTAACTAACAATCTCCTCCCTCATGTCCTCCCTGAAGAGGGGGTCTCTGAGCGCCTCCGCTCTGAGGCACCATGTCGGAATTCTTGCTCTCGGGGGGCAGCATTGCCATCAGGATCAGGGGCAAGTGGTCCGAGAGGACTCTCGCTTTATATTCAACCTGCGTAATTTCTGTCAGTATCTCTGTAGTGGCAAAGACATAGTCCAGCTTTGTATGTAGTTGCTGAGGGGCAGAATAATGCGAATACTGCCTCTCATGAGGGTGGCACGCTCTCCACACATCTTCGAACCCAAAGTCATTCAGCAGCGTCTGTAACGCTTTAGCCGACGGGGTAGGCTTATCAATTTTTCCATCTGACCTGTCCACCCTAAGATCTAATACGCAATTAAAGCCCCCCCCAGATCACCGCACTCCCCACACACATGCTCATGTTGTTACACAGCGTTTTAAAATATGCAGCAGTATTTTGGTTTGGGGCATACATATTCACAATACTTATTTCCCTATTTTCCACTAATCCCCTCACCACGACCATCCTTCTATCCGTCTCCACCAGGGTGTGTAACAGCTGAAACGGGACATGTGGTACCACCCAGACGATCACTCCCCTGGCATAGGCCGAGTACGAAGAACCCACCACCGTCCCTTTCCATTTCCTTCCAATCATCTCCAACTTGTTCCGTGTCAGGTGCGTCTCTTGCAACAAGGCAATATCTATCTTCTGCCTCCGCAGGTATAGCATAACCTTGTTTCTCTTCAGGTAACTGTTAAGCCCCCTGACATTCCAGGTAACTATTTTAAACTCCTCCATAGCGTGTCAGGTTCCCACCACCTCCCCCACCCATGCAGTCCCATTCCAGTTGCTTTACTCGTCGATGTAGGCTCATACCCCAACTTAAACTCCCTCTAACTATAAACACAACAAACCCCTCCACCTCCATCCCACCCACTTCCCTCCCCTCCCCAAACAACACTCTCCCCAACTGTTGCCCAGCTCTATCCCTGGATCTCAGGCATCCCCGCATCTAGCCCCATCCAGCAAAGTCTGTGCCTGCGACTCAGCAGGGTAAAGTCGCCCTAGTGGTCGCCTTACTACTAACTTTTGGGGGTAAGAAGTCTCTATTCCATTGCTCCTGTTTGTCTTAAATTTGCTACGCTTAGCGCTACCCAGCTCACTTATGCAATTAGTGCACTATATTCCAGTCCAACGGAGTAATAGGGTCCGAAAGCCACATAATAACAAACAAGTGTTCCAAAGCTTCATACTAGGACCCCCCCGCTTATCCCGGCAATGTTCATGATACATTCTCATCACTAATCGTGCTTCTGGCGATCTTGCTCTTCGTCTTGCTCCGGGCAGCCCTGCAAGTCCAACCATGATGTCACTTCCTCCAGGCTGTCGGAAAAGAGCGCTCTGCCTTTATGCAAGACTTTCAGCCTCGCGGGGTACAAAAGCATGTACTTGATACGAGCTGTGCGCAGTCTTCTCTTAATCGCCACGTAGCTGTACCGCTGTCTTTGCACCAGCATAGTGTAGTCAGGATATGCAGTGATGTTGGTGGATGCCCTTTCTATCGTTGTGCCTTTCCGAAAATACTCCAAGATCTTCTCCCTGTCTTTATAGTTAAGGATTTTCGCAATTATCAGACGCGGTGGGGCCCCAGGCCGTGGTTTCCTCATCAGGGCCCGATGCGCAAGTTCAACTGCAAACCTCTGCGAGAGCTTATCCGCCCCTATCTCTTGCAGCATCATGTTCTCCACATAGTCTGTAGGGTACTGGCCCTCTTCTCCCTCCGGCAGGCCAACCACTCGGATGTTGTTCCGTCTCGCCCTTCCTTCCGCCTCTTCGACTCTGTTTTCAAGGTTAGCCACCTGCTGTTTAAGTACGTGGACTTATTTTGCGTTATTTGTGCAGATATCTGTGTTAGTTTTCATTGCGCTCTCTAGACCACTTGTTGTTTCCGCTAGCGCTCTAACGTCTTGTCGCAGCAGGGTGACTTTGATTCCTACTGCGTCAATTTTGTTCTCAAGGGCTGTACGTAGATCTGCCATTGCTGTGCCCCATTTAGTGCTCAGTTCTGTTATGGCCGCTAGGACCTGGTGATTTTCTCCTTCTGGGGCACTATCCGTGGAAGCCGCCATTGCACTCTGCGTCTGGGTCAAAGGAGCTTGCTGTGCCCTTGCAAAGGTCTCCAATGTCGGTTGCTTGGTTTTGGTCCTCAGGCCCTTCACTGACATCGTGCAATCCTCCTTGCGTGCCCGGCCTCAACTATACAATGTTATTTGAAGTCTCCAATTCGTCAAGTATTGGGGTATCTTCCTCAACTGTGTGCGCTATGTGGTGGCTTGAAGAACTGCGTTTCGAGTGGGCTGTGTCCTCCCACGTTTCTCCTTTAACCACTATGGCGTGTTTACTGAGAGCCAGTTAGTATTTGGCCGGTCACTCTCTGACATTTCCAAATTATGGGCACATACCAGTTTCTCCCTTCACATTGCACAGATCAGCTCGCTGTGTTATTCTTCTAGTGGGTGCTTCGTCACTTGTCCACTACCTTCTTACCCGCCACAGCTGGTATGCACCTGACCGGGTATAGTGCCTTGCGGTGTCCTCACGGGCTTCCGAGCCTGATCCAACTCTGCAGCCCATTAGCAGCTCCTTGGGCACCACCTCCACCCTGTGCGCAGTCCCAGCTATATTTTCCGGATGTGCTTACACTCACGTGGTACAGTCTTTTGTGTCGGCCAAACAATTTTGATGGCATATGTACTCGAGCCAGATGCCCTTTGTTTTCGCTTGCTGTACTATACCATGTATGTTGCACCTCTTTGGGCTGCACTGTCTGCTCGCACTGACCTGTCCTTGCCACACCAACAAGTCTTACTTTAACAGGCAGCATCCATTATGCCCAGGGCTCGCCATGAGTTGGTTTGGTCCAGCTGCAGGCTTATGTCTTGGGTGCACACATGTGCTTTTTGTCTTAGCCAGTGTGATCCGATCGTGTCTTGTATATGGAGGCACTCGCTAATCCCGACGGCTCCCCTGTAGTCCCTAGGACCCAGAGTTTCTTTATAGTTGTATCATTTTGTGTTCGTCATGACACCGGGTGTATACGTGTCAATTGCCCATCCGCCGTATCACTGTTTCGCTCGGCCTGCTACACACTCCAGAAGACAGTGCGCTTGTCAGAGCCCCGTAGTTAGCCCGCAGGCTCAAGCCACATGTTTTCGTCGACCTGCTATTCCCGCAGGCATCTTAGCCGGCGGGCATACCAGTCTCATGCGTATGCTCACCGCAGTTCCAGCTGCCAGGGGGCACCTGCCGTCTTTTAGCCCTCATAGGGGGCCGGGTCCGCTATGATCTTGCCGTGGTGTGCAGTCCGCCTTCCTACGCCTCAGCAGCGTCACCTCTTTTGCCTCGGTCTTCCCTGGTCATTGGGCCCCGCTCGCTTTGTTGTTATACACTCGCGGGTCGGGCAGGGCACAGTGTAATCCTCGCATGTGTTCCTGTGACGGTGGCCAGATCCTAGCTTCCTCTGCAGCTCATTCTGCATGCGCTCCGGTTTTCCTCACGAGTCTCTTTGTTCCTCCGAAGCCGCCATTTTGTTACTGTGTAGCTGCATTCGGTCCATGCAACAAAGTGTCATAACACACGTTCTCGTGGGCTGATTCAGTCGCGGGTGGAAGCTTCTTGTTCCTGCCAGTTTCCCACGTCCATAATGCTGTTTTTATATAGCGACCTGTAGTGTGGTAACACTAGCATCCCAGAATCGATCGTCGGAGCACGGAGCACAGTAGAGTCCCAGCCTACTCCATGGCTGCCAAGCCACGCCCCCCAAGTGTGTCAATGGAGTTATATCCTCCATGCTCAAAGTGGTTCCCCTTCCTCTAATATAACGCTTGTCAGTACATTCGCGTGGCTTAAACAGTCCCAACAATATGAGCGAGCATCAAACACTGCAAGCTCCAATCAAATTTCTTTTACAAAATGTTATACCTTCTAATTTACTCGAAAAACATCAATTCATATGCGATATTATCTCAGCTATTCAATCGCGTAAAATTTAAATCAATTTCCTCAAGAAAATGTTGTCGATGTAAGACTTCACAACAAAAAACATGTAAGACAGATGCTTAACAGACTAGATGAACACCACCTGGTCATAGATATCTCTGCCTCTAATCATTACCCCTTCATGGAGTCTAAACCTACCCCTTTCACAACGTCTTTAACCGTTGAGGCAGTCTAATCGTTCCCCATTATGCTGGACTCTGGGTACACGTTTCTTCTAACCACTTGTATTAAAAGCGTAGGAATAAGGCAAATCCTCTCACTTCTCGGGTGTCTTCCCCAGTATCCTCTCTCTTCTCGAGTGTCCTCCCGGGTAAACTTTGTTTTACTTAATTATTCTCAAGTCATTATTCCTTTATATATATATATACATTCTTCTCTACTTCTAACTATATTTTGTTTTTTCCCGCCTCCCTCTGTTACCTTTCCCCTTTTCTTGTTCTAAGGCATGCACATTTGCCAAAATATTCAATCTTTTTCACTCACCGTTGCATGGTTCTTCTCTGGACCTTCGGGATCACCGCCTTTGTTACCGCCTTCTTCGGCTTTTCACCCGCTCATCTGCCCGTAGGAATGGGAAGGGATGTGTGGGGAACACAGGTCCCTTCAAGCCCTGGTCTGCAGATTTTCTTTTTATACTACCACTGTCTACGGGGAGCTTCACGGTCTAATCAGCCAAATGGCAGAGGACTTGTGATATAGCCGAAGACATAGAGTTACTTTATGTCGACGGTCAATGGGTGTCTTATTCAAATCAAATAATCGATAATCAATAACCATCAAATCTCTACTACCAAGTGTACTCCGGACACCCCCGGCGCGCCCGTAGAGCCGAGGCTTGCTCCGAAAGTACTTTAAGACGAGATAGCTGCACCCTTGAGATGGATGGGGGTGCAGATTTATTACTCCAACACCAATCAATAAGGACAACTTAATGGTTTGGCAAAGGGAGTCTGTTTAATGACAAGTACAAAAAACGGGGAGTCATGGAAAACAGCAGTGATGCGATCGTCCTTCTCGCTTGAACTTCAATGAACTTCATAAAAATCATAGAATTTATACTGAAAACTCATCATCATTGACGTGTAACACTCAAAGGTTAACATGTAATTCTATTGGTTAGGAAAAGGTAACTTTAATATAGGTACTATATCTGTATATGGCAATAGAGTGAGGGGATTGGGTAAACACTGACAGGTGGGCATATAAGCCCTTCCTTCAGGGATGACTACTGTAGACGTCACTAAAAGTACGACGTTCCATTGGTTCTACTAGGACCCTAGATTATTTGGTCCATTGTTATTGGGTTGGCACCAACCCCATGCCTTAATTTCCACTTTGCTTAGCAGCCTGCAGAATGGTCAGCCAGGTGCAGGGTGCCGCTCCATTACCCGGCCTTTTTCCAATTAAGGTTACAATCAATCATCACTTCAACAACTATGGCCCTCATTACGACCCTGGCGGAAAGTGACTGACCGGAGCGCCACAGCGTAAATAGCGTTTCCGCCATTGCACGAAGGAGCAAAGTGCGGACCATTCCGACCCATCGGGCACGAGCACCACGCCACGGCGGAAGTGCAAAGTCCGCGATGGCGGAAATGACCCCAAAACGGCCCACACCGCCGCCGTACGGCGCCCTAGGTGCAATACCGCCACCCCTCTTAGCGGTCACCGCAGTGTGCGCCTACCGGAAAGTACGGTGACCGGAAATATACGGAAACGGAAGTAAAAACATGGGCCCGGAACGGGAAACATCCCGGCGTACACCTATAAAACCACTAAAACCACACAACCACTAAAATCACTACCCTGAAACACACCCCAACCCGTCACCCACCCTAGCGAAACCAAGACAAATGGGAAAAGTAGCGAAGAAAGCGTGCGACCGCAAGCGGCAGGTCCACTTCTCCCGCGAGGAACTCACCGTGCTAACCGAGACCCTCCAGGAGAATGCTGCCGTCGTCTTCTCCACGCAAATGACCAGAACGGCACTTGCAAACAAGAAGACCATATGGGCTCTGGTGGCACAGCGGGTAAGTGCGGTGGGGACCGCACCCCGCACCCCACAGCAATGCCGCAAGCGATGGGACGACCTGCGGATACGCGTCCGCAGCATACTCTCTGCCAACCGCAACATTGCCACAGCCACCGGGGGAGGTCCTGAATCACCCATCAAGTTGACCCCCTGGGAAGAAATCTGTGCCTCCACCATCGGAATGGAGAGCATAGAGGGAGTCGGAGGGATGGAGAAAGGAGTGCAGACATCCGAAGATTCAGGTAGGTGTACCAGATAAAACAATGCCAAATCCACACAGTCCATCCATGTGAAGTACCATGCGTCCACATAGTGCAACAGAAACACATGTCCAGGAGAACGGCCACACACATCGGCCTGATAGCGCACGTAAAAACCCACAATAAATACATAAATAATTAAAAACCCCTAATACACGCACTACACGTGCAGCAGGCACACCCTAACTGCAGGCTGCCAAACAACTGCACCCTCACTCCACACACAAATCAAAGCACCTCCAAGGACCCGACCCAAATCACCCTCAGGTACCACCCCAGAGCATGTGATACAATGCCATTCCAATTCCCACAGACCCATCATTAACCCTCGCCCTCCTTTACTCCACCACAGGGTCCGATCCAAACGACGAGCTACAGGACACCCCTACCAGCACACCTGCAAAGAGGGCCAAGACCAACGGCCAGAGAACCACCACCTCAGCTGCACGCATCAAGACACGGCAGCAGCACAAATCAGGTGGCAGCACAGAGGAGGGAACATCAACAGGCACCCCAGCAGCCAGCATGCCCACAACACCACCACCACAGGTCCCCCCAATGGATGCCACAGAAGGCACTGCCTCTGGTGGCAGCAGCACCATAGGAGACACCCCATTGATGGCAGCATGCTCCGACACAGAAAACGGGGATGTCGAAGTCAGATCCATCCATGACCTGTCCCAATCCCCCTGTCTGTCCCATCCCGTACAACATGAGGATACCACGCAGGGGCACCCACAAGACAACGACTGGCCATCCCCCACAAGCCCTGTGGCAAGGCAACATGAGGACAACAGCCCCTCTGTGACACCCCCGCAAATGGGCATGGCCCAGCAGAGGCAACAGTCCCTCGACAAGTTAATCGTGCAACAGCAGCAAATGGCCACGCTCCTCAAGGACCATGCCGATGAATGTGGGGGCACTAAGGCAGACATAGAAACATCAACTGAGACACTTAGGGCAGAAATGGAGAGAGGCACAGAGACGCTAAGGGCACAAATGGAGAGTAGCACCGAGAGCCTGAGAGTCCAAATGGAGAGAAGCACCGAGAGCCTGAGGGGGGAACTGCATGCGACGTCCAAAGACGTATGTGCCGAACTTGCCGCAGTGCGCCGTGTGCTCACTGAGCTCTCGCAAACCCTTAGGGACATGCATGGACGTGAGCAGGCAGACACATCATCCGTTGCAAGTTCCGTCCAGGGCAGCCCCCAACGTAGATCTGGAAGGAACCTGCGCTCCACAGGCAGGGGTGCCCCTGATACCCGCAGAGGGGGCTTGCAATAGCGACAGCCCACTGACAATGAGCATCTTTGGACACTGGGGTTCGGGGGGGAGGTAGGAGGGTGGAGGGGGTGTGTTGGGCTCACTTGGGTGGCGGGTCGATAGGGTGTTCAACATGACATCACATATGCCATAAAAAGTGCACGATCAACCAATGAGATGTGTGGACATTGATTTTTGTGTACTAGGCCATCATAGGCGTACAGTCCATATTGTGCATGTCCCAGACACGCACAGTGCCACGAGTCCCGTGTCCATGTATCAGCCACCAGGCGTGAGTGCTAGAAGCATACATCAATGAGATGCTGACGAATGTCACGGGCCTCCGGTGCCTCGCAGACTCCATGAGGTGCTGCCACATCCCCACCCTCATCATGACCATCATCAGGTGCTTGCAGTTCTGCGTCAGGGGGCATGGGCACATTTCTACGTACGCACATGTTGTGGAGCATGACACATGCCATCACCATCTTTGCAACCTTCTCATGGCGGTACAGGAGTGCCCCGCCAGACCTGCTGAGGCAGCGGAAACGAGTCTTCAGTAGGCCGAATGCCTGTTCAATGACTACACGGGTACGTGAGTGGGCATGGTTGTAGTCCTCCTCATGCTGGTCCCGTGGGTTCCGGACTGGTGTGAGGAGCCATCTCTTCAGTGGATATCCAGCATCACCTGTATGTGGACGAGAAACGTATGATGTGGAATGCCATTGCTACGTACGCACACCCCCCCCCTTCCTGCCAGGTCATTGCCAAATCACATTCCCCACATAATCATGCATGTAATGAGACTCACCGAGTAGCCAGGATCTGTTCCCTGCGTGTCGCTCCATGTAGCGTGGTATTGTAGAGTTCCTCAAGACCATAGAATCATGGGTTGATCCAGGGAATCGGGCACAACAATGTGTAATGATCCTGTTGGAGTCACACACCATTTGTACATTCAGGGAATGAAATTGTTTTCTGTTGCGGTACTGGGCCTCCATGGCATGTGGGACGACCAATTCCACATGGGTGCAGTCGATGGCACCAATGCAACCCGGTATGCCGGCAAGTGCATGGAATCCCACTTTTGTGTTGGTAATTTCCTGCTCCGAGCGTGGTAGAGAGATGTAGTCGTCTGCGTGCTGCAGGAGGGCATCGAGCACTTGCAATAGTGTCCGTGAGAACAGTGGCTGAGAAATGCCATGCAACTGTCCGACTGTGTGCTGGTAGGTGCCTGTGGCCAGGAAGTGGAGTACAGACACCACCTTCAGTAGGGGTGGGATGGCGGTTGGGCTATCTATCATGCTGACAAGGTCAGCCTGTGTCATGTCCACAATGGCGGCTATGGTGTCCCGGTCCAGACGGTAGAGGGTGTGGATCTGCTCATCAGTGAGGTTGAACGGATGTGCTCGGAGGCGTGGGATTGCGGGCTGCCTGCGTGGTGGTAGTGGCTGTGCTGGCGGCCCTTGCTGGCCCTGCCTTGCCCTCCTCCTCCTCCTGCGTCTCCTTCGTGCGGCCGGTTGCAGTTGGTGTTCGTCTTCTTCTTGGAGTTGGAGTACTTGCAGTGCTATCAGGTCCCCCAGGGCCAACATCGCGAGTCCTGCCGGTAGCATTTCGGTGTGGTTGTGGGAGGAGACAGGCTGTGCAATTTATGTGTTTTCAGGCTGTATGGCCTCCACCTGTGGTGATTAATTCCACCTGTGCAAACTGCTCTCCCCTTTGGCCGAGCACGTCCCGCGCACAACGCTGCAAATCGGGGAATGGCATCTTGCTATTGCAATCATGTATTTGTACCCGATGGCCGTGTAACATTGGTTGACATGTTCATTCTGCTGTGGTCCCATTGTTGCACATACTATCTGTGCAGTCGCGAACAGACTTGTGAAGGGTCAGTGGAACGTAGTACTCGAGTAACGGTGGGCCCTCATGCATCACTGTACCGAGTTGCAATGACGGGCGGGGCGTCCCATTTGTGGGTGAAGGCAGTTGCCATTTTCACACACAGCCGCACTAGATGGATTAATTAGTGATTTCAAACGGCCACAGATGCCTCTTCGACGTGATGTTGCAAATGTGGAATGCGAAGGGCGGCGCTTTCGGTTTCCAGCTAGCGGCGAGGAGATGCCCACAGGTCTGACTGCAAATATAACGTTCTGTTGTTCAATGTCCTTGAGACAGGGCCCATGGCGAGGAAGCAATGATTGATATGAATAGTTTGGGATGCGCAATTGCTACGTGGGCGATGAGGCCGGCCGTTCCCAAATACATGTTACTTCACAACACTGGAATTACGGGCTGGGGCACTGTGGATTTTGCAGGCTGCATAACGCACAGACTCAATGGATGTTTCTAATGTTATGTGAGTAATTATTCAGGCGTTTTGATTCCGGGATGAGGGAATGATGAATGGATGCATGGGCAGGTGATTTGATACAGAGTTTGCCATGTACAGGGCTTCTTGGGATCTATCCGCCTCCCCTACGCTATGTGATGCAGGGCTGCCATGGTGGGACCATCGTCTATCTGGCCTTGTTGAGCCCTCCCTGTCGCGACACGCCCTCAGACACTTGTGTCCATGCACATTAACATTCCCATCTGATGGATGCTGTTTTGACAGACGCATGCACAGGTACACTCGTTTGTGATGGTGTTTGCACCTCGATATAGATGGTTATGAGTCGCAAGTGGTTTTGGGGTGGTGATGATCCTTTGGAGTGGGCTAGCATGCATATGGCTGTGGATTTCGTGTGATCATTGAAGTGAGTTGTTGGAATGTAGTTCTGATGGCCATTCTGTTCTTTTTCTTTTCTTTTGGTTGACAGGTATCTCCTCCCCTTTTGCCACTGCCATCTGTATGCCACTCCTGCAGATGGGTTTTACTCCCGACACCTGCTGCTTCGTGTTAATCAGTGGAGCAGCATTACGATCTTATGGGACGATCACCAATGGCCCACATGCCCTTACGCAGTACTGGTGGCTCGGAGCAACATTTCGGCCTTTCAGCTGGACTAGTGCCTCCCCATTGGGACGGCCCTGCGGTTCTGTGCGCTTCCATGTTGCCTTTTCGTACGTGAATGTGGCTCTGTGTACCATGAGGGAACAGGACGACACACAAGTAGTGGCTGGTCATTTCTTGCGGATGCAGCCCACAATGGTGATTGGTGTTTAGGAGTTCATGGCCTGATGGCTGTATGGGCTTGGTGACTTTGATGTGCATTAAATTTCTATTCTGATTTGGCCCGTGTAGCGTTTTTCTTTGCAAGTGATGTGGCATATGCCTATTTGGGGGGCGATGTATTGTGAGGAGATCTGCATTGGGTTCCAGCTTCGGAGTTTAGTTGCGTGGTACTGTACTGGGCGCGTTTGCCTACTAAGCCCGTGAGGTCAGGGATGGGGGCTGCCAATATGACAGTTTGAATGTTGTCATGCTCAGGGGCGGGGGATTGGGTTTTGTGTAACAGATGCCGGTCAGCCAGGTGGACTGGTGGAATGATGTGATTCTCGGAATATGGCTGGTCACAGGTGCCTGTGTTTGCGTGCGTTTCTTGGTGGGGGACTGTGGTCATGTCCATTGGGATGGCTTCTGTATTCGTGCCATCTGTGCCCTGCAGCTCCCATTGGCCCCTCTTGTGTTTCTTTTGTTCGTTGCCATGCATGGGTGACTTGTACATTTCAATGGTTGCATTGTGGCTTCATTGCACCTACGGGGAGTTGTACTTTGTGGGCAGGGAGCGGTGTACAGGCACTCAGTGGGGCCGTTTACGGTTGATTCGCGAGGCCGTACTTCTCACCATGGCGGAATGGTACATTACGCCATGCCTGATGGCGTTAGGTACATGTCCGCTAGGGTCGGAATTGGCGTACCGTTGCGCCATGGTGGTGTTTGCGGTTTCGCATGGCGCGCGCGCGCGTGCTTGGTGCAGTTAGCGTTGGCGTTCACTACGGTGTCGCTAATGGCTTCGTACTTTGCGGTGACGGGTCATAGTCGCACCGAGCGCTATTCGATGGCGGTATTGCATTTCCGCCATCGTTTTCCGATTTCCGCAAGGGTCGTAATGAGGGCCTATGTGTCAATTAAGTTATTGTGGTTGGCCTCAAAACTGCATCTTCTGTCTGGGAAAGTTCCGATATCTCTTCCTGGGCGGATGCCAAGCATAGGTGTGAACTCGTGCTTCTCCTCGCTCGGATGGTTACTTGATGCAAACTCCATGAATTTGCCTAGTTTTGATTCTTATTCGGCTTGCCACCTGCCTACGCTTCCTTATCTTGACCTTTCGGAGACAGGATATTCTGTTCTTAAGTTTCAATTATATGTAGCTACTGTTTGTTCCTTCTATTGGTATGACCTTGATTCTCCTGGCACGAGTTGCATCTGCCGAGTTTCGATTCAGCCGTCTCTTCTCGTTTTGTTAGCATATGAATCCCTGCTCATTCGGCCTTTAGTAACCTGGTTGATTCTGCTTCATTGAAAAGTGGAAATTACACTTATAATACTGTGCTTCGTTTTGGGGTAGATTATGTATAATGGCGCTTGCCGCACTATTCTTCTACTTAGCATTTGCAAGCCGCATCGTTTTCTTAGCTTTCTTGCGGTTCCAAGCGTCTGTACAAGTGTTAGCTGGTTGAATATCTTCATCCTGTTTACAGCTTAAGCTTCTTTGTATTTCAAAATCATTCTCCCCTTTTAGGTTCATGACATCCGTATTCATGGCGTTTCGTCTCTGGGTGTCATTCTCGGGTTGTCATTTCTTCTACTTGTACGTCAGTCCGGGTCCTCGTGACGTCACCATTCATCTTCCATTAAGACCTATTTGGTTTCTTCTGGGACTGTACTTAGGCAATCTTCATTTCGTCTCATTTGCTGGTAAGGTTTCCTTAATGGATACCTCACTGTCCATGGTTTTCTTGCTATCAGTACTTCAATAGTTGTTGCTCTTCTGATAGGTACTGGGCAGAGCACTACTGCGGCTCTCTGCAGATTTATCTGCTCATCATATGTCACATATTTTGGTGTGAACGTTCCTGGTACTTCATGATGGGCGACAGGAGTGCAGGTTTTATTTGGGACCTCCTCTTCAAGAGGACTGTCCGGTCTTAATGTCTATCGAAGCAGAGAAGGCCTTTTCGGCACACGGTTATGAGGTGGGCAGGATTGAGTGAGTTATGGATATCAGGAGCATCAACTCTATTACGTAACGCCACTGATAAAGTTCTGATTAATGGTGTTGCATCAGAATTCTTCAACCTAACACGATACCCACGAAAGGGCTGTTGCCTGTCTCCTCTCGTGTACGCCCTGGTGGCCAAACCACTGGCACAGGCAATTAGGACAAATAATCACATTCACGGGGTCGAGATGGGAGGGAAGGAACTCAAGTTAGCGCTATTTGCCGACGATATTTTAGCTTACATCTCCCAACCGCTGGAATCGGTGCCTGCCCTCTTGACTACCCTGGAAGAATATGGCACATTATCGGGATTCCGAGCGAACCTAAATAAAACAGTTGCATTGACGCTCCAGCCAAACGCAGTTCTCCCTCAGTTGGTTGCAGAGTGGTGCTTCCAAATACAGACAGAGGGGATAAAATACCTAGGAGTAGAGATCACAAAAGATTTAGCAAACCTATTTGATGCAAACTATTGGCCTCTTTGAAACACCATTAATGCTGATTTAGAGGGATGGTCAACATTGGCACTCTCCTGGCCTGCCAGGTTCATGTCCATTAAGATGAACATACTCCCTAGGTTTTTTTGTTTTCAGTCACTCCCAGTGGGCGTCCCAGAAGCATTTCACACAGAAGTTAAGCGGTCCCACCTAGCGTACTTGTGGGCAGAAATGAAGCCTTGGGTATCGTATGCCACCTTGATCACGCCGAAAGACAAGTAGGGTACAGGGTACCCGGATCTCTTCGAATACTATAGGGACTCTCAGTTTCGCATCTTAGCCGACCACTTGTGGGAAAACAAAGAGAAACAATGGGTTCAACTAGAAAACAAGCTATTTAAGGCAGTAACCCTGGGTGAATGGCTATGGGTCCCATACCGGACCATGCCACATAGAATCCGGGAGCACCCAGTCTTAGCGGTACTGTGGTCCCTTTGGCATCCCACACAATAAATGAAGGGGTAATATTCTGGCCATCACCCCTCAATTGCATATGGGAACCTCCCATCAGGGATCAATTAATAGATGTAAGCTGTTTTCAGCCTCAATACGAAGAGGGCCTGGTGAGAGCTGGGCAGATGTGGAAGGAAGGCTCCTACCTGTCAAAGGAAGAGCTTGAGGAGGCACAGAAGGGTACCAAGATTGCACCACTTCCTTACTTGCAGTTCAGGAGTGTTCTGCCAGACCTGAGCTGGGGAAACTCCCTTCTGAGGCCTCTTACGGAGTTTGAGGGTATCCTGAGTGTACACCGGGGCACAAGAGGGTTGATTGCCCAACTCAACTATATAGTGCATTACTCACCAGAGGGCATCTCGCACAACTCAGTACTCAAACTTAGTGGGACAAAGAACTAGAGCTTCAGGAGCAACCAGACACATGGGCGGTAATATATAGGGCAGTGTGGAGTACATTTATATCCATGCAATACAAGATGCACAATGGGAGACTATTAATGAGATGGTTTGCAAAGGTAGCGGGCGCCCCTCTCTCGACAGAACAAGGCCTGATAACCTGTTCAGTGGTTATTAACCACTTGAGAGTTCGCAGCCACTGCTTTTACTCACTGTGCCTTTCACAGATGGGAAATATCCATTTGCATATCAGTCTTTGTCCTGCCCAGTGGCAGTCCAGCACCGAAATGCAATGGCAATTCCAACCTGAACGAGAGTACCACCAGCAACCCCATACACGTGTTTCACCCTTGTTGGGGATCATCAGTGAGGTGAAGCTGATGCCTCTCTAAGCACAGTGAGAGGGAGACCACGTCTGGTTGCCCCCAGGAGACCTAGGGTTACCAATCCCAGGTTCCTTAAAAAATAGTTTTACAAAGGTAGCGGGCGCCCCTCTCTCGCAAGAACAGACATGATAACCTTTTCAGTGGTTATTAACCACTTGAGAGTTCGCAGCCACTGCTTTTACTCACTGTGCCTTTCACAGATGGGAAATATCCATTTGCATATCAGTCTTTGTCCTGCCCAGGGGCAGTCCAGCACCGAAATACAATGGCAATTCCAATCTGAACGAGAGTACCACCAGCAACCCCATACACGTGTTTCACCCTTGTTGGGGACCATCAGTGAGGTGAAGCTGATGCCTCTCTAAGCACAGTGAGAGGGAGACTGGGCAGGACAAAGACTGGTATGCAAATGGATATTTCCCATCTGTGAAAGGCACAGTGAGTAAAAGCAGTGGCTGCGAACCCTCAAGTGGTTAATAACCACTGAACAGGTTATCATGTCTGTTCTTGCGAGAGAGGGCGCCCGCTACCTTTGTAAAACTATTTTTTAAGGAACCTGGGATTGGTAACCCTAGGTCTCCTGGGGGCAACCAGATGTGGTCTCCCTCTCACTGTGCTTAGAGAGGCATCAGCTTCACCTCACTGATGATCCCCAACAAGGGTGAAACACGTGTATGGGGTTGCTGGTGGTACTCTCGTTCAGATTGGAATTGCCATTGTATTTCGGTGCTGGACTGCCCCTGGGCAGGACAAAGACTGATATGCAAATGGATATTTCCCATCTGTGAAAGGCACAGTGAGTAAAAGCAGTGGCTGCGAACTCTCAAGTGGTTAATAACCACTGAACAGGTTATCATGTCTGTTCTTGCGAGAGAGGGGCGCCCGCTACCTTTGTAAAACTATTTTTTAAGGAACCTGGGATTGGTAACCCTAGGTCTCCTGGGGGCAACCAGACGTGGTCTCCCTCTCACTGTGCTTAGAGAGGCATCAGCTTCACCTCACTGATGATCCCCAACAAGGGTGAAACACGTGTATGGGGTTGCTGGTGGTACTCTCGTTCAGATTGGAATTGCCATTGTATTTCGGTGCTGGACTGCCCCTGGGCAGGACAAAGACTGATATGCAAATGGATATTTCCCATCTGTGAAAGGCACAGTGAGTAAAAGCAGTGGCTGCGAACTCTCAAGTGGTTAATAACCACTGAACAGGTTATCATGTCTGTTCTTGCGAGAGAGGGGCGCCCGCTACCTTTGTAAAACTATTTTTTAAGGAACCTGGGATTGGTAACCCTAGGTCTCCTGGGGGCAACCAGACATGGTCTCCCTCTCACTGTGCTTAGAGAGGCATCAGCTTCACCTCACTGATGATCCCCAACAAAGGTGAAACACGTGTATGGGGTTGCTGGTGGTACTCTCGTTCAGATTGGAATTGCCATTGTATTTCGGTGCTGGACTGCCCCTGGGCAGGACAAAGACTGATATGCAAATGGATATTTCCCATCTGTGAAAGGCACAGTGAGTAAAAGCAGTGGCTGCAAACTCTCAAGTGGTTAATAACCACTGAACAGGTTATCATGTCTGTTCTTGCGAGAGAGGGGCGGCCGCTACCTTTGTAAAACTATTTTTTAAGGAACGTGGGATTGGTAACCCTAGGTCTCCTGGGGGCAACCAGACGTGGTCTCCCTCTCGCTGTGCTTAGAGAGGCATCAGCTTCACCTCACTGATGATCCCCAACAAGGGTGAAACAAGTGTATGGGGTTGCTGGTGGTACTCTCGTTCAGATTGGAATTGCCATTGTGTTTCGGTGCTGGACTGCCCCTGGGCAGGACAAAGACTGATATGCAAATGGATATTTCCCATCTGTGAAAGGCACAGTGAGTAAAAGCAGTGGCTGCGAACTCTCAAGTGGTTAATAACCACTGAACAGGTTATCATGTCTGTTCTTGCGAGAGAGGGGCGCCCGCTACCTTTGTAAAACTATTAATGAGATGGCACCTGACTCCACAGGGATATCACTGCATTGTTGGGGCAATGGTGGGGGCGGGGTGGTGTAAACGTGTAGATGTACTGGAAAGATATCATCTGTAGAGAGTGCTATTTAGACTGCAAAGGAGCCGACTGAAAGAGAGAAAAAGTTAAATGTTTTTTTTTTATTTGGATGTTGTTATTGATCCTATTACCACTGCCTCTGTGATATAATCTTGTGTATGGTGATGTTTTCGTATTTGTTGAAAAACCAATAAAATATGGTTTAAAAAAAAAGCTTGTCGGAATCGGGAACACCCCCTCAGGCAGCGGGTAGAGGAGAAAGGCAAGACATGTTGCAGCAGGAGTGCAGAGAGCAGGGGTCATCGAAAATGAGGAAAGAAGATCTGCAAACCTGGTTCAAGGAATTCCAAAACAATTCATGACATCTTTTCAGTCCAAGTTCAAGGTTTTAAAGGTGGAAATTAAGCAGTTGTGCAGGACTTGAAAATTGATGCGGTAAAACTCGAAGAAAGGACAGACAATGGAAAGGGTTCTCCAGGGTATGGAGGAGGACACGCGGAAGAGGGATGAAGCTCTTGAACGTTTCTCTCGTCTGTCGTACAACTTGGAGATCCAATGCGAGGACTTGGAAAAGTGATCTCGGAGATCCAACATTAGGACTAAGAATCTATCGGAGTCAATCGCAGATAAAGACCTGAGGGACACCGAACAACAACTGTTTGCAGACATCTTGACAAGTACCTCGGAAGAACCGGTCCAGATAGATTGCATACATCGGGTGGGCACACAGAGGTCGAAAACTGGGTCACGCCCTAGGGATTTACTGTGGCAATAGCATTTTATAGCAAGAAAGAGCAGATTCAAAGAGCAGCGAGATCATCGGGCCCAAAGAACATCAATGGAATCAAAGTGCAGCTATACCAAGATGTAGCCCACTCCACACTAAAGAAAAGGAGAGTGATGAGATTCTTGGCACAGAAAAAGATTAGGTACAAATGGACTTTTCCCTTCGGCCTCCTGTTCTCATGGGAAGTTCATCAATATACGATCACAAACTGCGATGAGGGATACAGATTTTGGTACTGCCAGAGGAAGCTACGGAGGGTCACGATATCGTCAAAGGAGAGAAATGTTGCACAGGGGGTTGGGGGAATTGAAGACAATAACAAAGAAAGGGGGAGACAAATTGTAAGAAGGTAAGCAGTCCCCATACCAATGACCTTATCTCGCAAATCAAAGGGGAGGTGCCACCGTGGACTAATGTTGACATTTGAGAGGGGGGGATTATCCATTGCTTCAAGGAAGGAGTCACACGCGTTTCAATGCAGAATGCGGCCCAGGGACTACGCCTGGGTGGCAGAAGACTAGGAATCTGAGTGGGGTTTAGTAATCCCCACGACATGTCTCTGGGAATAAGTCAGGGCCAGGCACGGCGGGCAGTACGTTTGAGCGATCCTTGGAACTTGAGCCCCCCTCAGGGAAGGGGTTGGGAGGATATGGAGTGGCAGGGGGGGAAGAGGGGACAACAGTGGGTTCACAGAGTTAAATGTTGGGGAAAGCTGGGAGAGCGAGGGGGGCAAGGGGGAAGTACCAGAAGTGAACGACACTGCAACGGACGCTTGTGGGGCACAGGGGATCTAAAGGTATCAGAGGTACTATGATGGTCTTCAAGGTACTGTCATATAATGTAAGGGGTATAACTACTTTTTTCAAGAGGCAGAAATTGGAAAGGTATTTGCGGGTAGAAAAACCCGACATTGTTATGCATCAGGACACCTACATACGGAAGAGGGACAAGGAGAAGCTTAGGATTAAGGGGTCCTCTCAGGGATTTCAGGCGAATGCGTTGGATAACACAGCCGGGGTGCTTATAGCACTGCAAGATAGGCTGGGGGGTCCAGGTCCTGAATTCCCGATCTGACCCAGAAGGCAGGTCCCCATTTCTGAACATAGCAATTGATTCACATGCGTACACACTGGCCACAGTACACGCTTCCAACATAGGTCAGAATGGGTTCCTAAGGAAGATGTTGTCAAGACTGGAGGATTTTGCGAAAGGAGATATAATTTTGGTGGGAGACTTTAACATGGCATGGGTTCCCCAACTAGATAAACCACACAACAGGTTCAGGGCCTATCCAAGGCCCTTAAATCAAGAATGACGACAGTGCGCCTTATAGATTCCTGAACAGCAAAAATGGGACATGCACAGGGATTTACATATTACTCACATGTACACTTGTATATGTACAGGATAGACTATATTTGGGCCTCTATGAGCTTGATAGGGCTTCTATAAAGCATGGAGCTGGGGACCATATCCCTATCAGATCATGCCCCTCTCACGATTACGATAATTTTGGGCAACACCCAGAGGGGATTATGGAAATGGAGATTTCCAGCAGGGGTGTTACAATATCGGGTTTTGATTGAATCGATGTGAGATCAATTAGATGTGTATTTTTGGGGAAATTTGACACCAGAAATTCCCCCAGAGATCGCTTGTGATGCATTTAAAGTGGTATTGAGGTGCCAAATAACAGCTCTTAAAGTGGCACGGGATAAACAAAGGTGGCATTGGGAGGGGGAATTGGAGGTGAAACTGAATGAAATATAAGGAGAGCTGACAAAAGGGCTGAATGGGAAGTTGCAGAGAACTCTGAGGCATATTCAAAGCCAATTAGAGGCACTACATATGAAACAAGCTGAGAAGGCCTTACTCTATAAGAAACAAAGATATAACTTGAAAGCAAATAAAGCAGATAGGCTGCTGGCTAGACAACTGAAAGATAAAAAATGATCCCGGAGGGTTATGAAACTTCAGAATTCAGAATGGAACATGGAGACAGGGAATGAGGTGAAAGTGAACATATTTCAGGGGCACTACCATAGAGAACCCTCTGTCGGATGAACAGGCAATTTACCTGGAGAAGATCCCGCTTCATCTGATTTCAGAGGTGGAAAGAGAGCACTTAGATGAAGATATACAAGAGGAAGAAGTGAGGAGGGCAATTAGATTGCTGCCAACGGATAAGGCACTGGGCTCGGATGGCTAACCAGCTAGCTTCTATTAACAATATGTAGACACTCTATCCCAACGACTCATGAAGCTTTTTAATATATTCAAGTCGAAGGGTACAATCACACACTCCATGAATGAGGCAAAAATGGTGTTCGATAAACAGGGTAAAGACCCTACATTTCCAGTATTATATAGACCCATAGAGCTGTTCAATAAAACTGTACACCAAGATCCTGGCAGGCAGACTTACCCAATTAATGCCCAAGCTTATAAATCAAGACCAATCAGGGTTTATCGCAGAGAGACAAATGCATGACAACACCCACAGAATTTAGCATTTAATAGAGGAAATGACCAAGATGCAAAAATCCGCAAAGCTGGTGGACTTAGACGCGGAAAAGATAGAGTGGAATGGTCCTTTTTATTTCATATGATGGAAAATATAGGGTTTGGTAAAGGGTTTCTTCAAATGATTAGAGTCAATTATAGATCACCAACAATGCGAATAGCAGTGAATGCAGTGGTGTCTGGGAATAGAAAGATTAGTCGAGGTACTAAACAGGGCTGCCCCTTGTCTCCCTTAATGTACGCTATTTACCTAGAACCTTTATTAGCTACAGTTTGCATTGCAGAAATAATAAGGGAGATTGAAATGGTGGGGGAGGACCATAAAGTTGTAGCATTTGCTCACACTATGTTGATTGCGCTGGCGGACCCGGGGAATTCTATCCTGGAATTAATGGAAGAATTAGAGGAGTTTGGGATAGTGTCAGGAGTGAAAATAAATAATCAGAAATCAGAATTATTGAATTCATCAGTGGACATGGATACGCAGATCAGGTTGTGTTCTCAAATGCAACTGAAGATAGCGGAGAATGGTATTTCATATTTAGGGGTAACCCTGACCAGAACACTGGGACAGCTCCATGGGGCAAATTACCCCCAACTAATTACCAAGATCAAAACTGACATATAGAAATGTAGCCCCCTTGTTACCTCCTGGATGGGGAGAATAACAGCGATAAAGATGGTAATATTACCTAAGCTTTTATACTATTTCCAGGCACACCCGATTCAGGTCCTAAAGGCATATTTCCAATCCCTCACAAAAATCTTGTCAGTATATTTATAGCAAAACAAACCTCTGAGGGTAGTGATGTCCACCTTGATGGCGCCAAGAACTCGGTGGGGGGGGGTTGTTACTCCATTAAGATATTTTGAAACAACTCAACTACGGGTCGTGAGAGAATGGTTTGCAGAGGGTGTCGACAGAAAATCGGAGCTAGACAAGATAGGGAGTGGCCGGGGCACCCCTTTCGCGATTCTTGTGGCTAAATAAGAAGCATTGACATTCAAACGTTCAGGCCAGTGAAATAGTGGCACTGGGGGCAGAGGTGTGGGATTCTGTAGTGAGAAGGGGGGGCCCTATCCGAGAACTCCTCCCCATTCCTTGCAATGTTTGGAAATCCAGATTTTCCGCTGAGGAAGGAAAAGGGGGCATTTAAAGCGTGGAGGGAGGTGGGATGCCAAAAGATTCGGGACATGTTCCAGAGGCAAACCCTTTGGACATTCAAGGAATGCATTAGGATTGAAGGATGAAGATAGATTTCAGTATAATCAACTGAAGCACTGGCTCCCGGCCCACTAATCAGAACAGCGGCCACACGCCAGCTGACCTCATTCGAAACATACATTATGACCATACGGGCAAGAGGAAAATTATTTATACTCTTTATGGGTTTCTTAATGACCATACACCTCTAGTCCAATGGAGGTACATGAAAAAGTGATTAAAGACACTAGGAACTGTCTTACCGGAAGAACGCTGGGTTAATGTGTGGGGGTAAATCCCAAAGTTAACACGCTCCATACAATTGAGGGAAATGTGGCTTAAAGTATGACTACAATGGAATTATACTCCGGAAAGGCCCGTGCTTTGTATCCCTTAGTATCAGATCTCTGCTGGAGGAAATGTGGGGCAGTAGGAGATTGGGTGCATATTTGGTGCAGCCATTCTGGGAGGGGGTGAAAACACAGATGAGGGGAAAGTTCCAAGAGATAGACTCAGTGGACAAGAGGGTTTGGATGGGTGGCATGTGGGACCCATGTTGAGAACATATTTCAAGAAACAAAAGAAGGCCTTCATGACCCTAGTAGTAGCTGCATGGCTCACAATAGCACAACAATGGAAACAAAGACTGAGTCCTACAAACAAGGAGTAGCTGCAGAAAGTGTGGAGTTTCGTCTTAATGGAATGGGTAACCTACACCATTCCGTGGGAAAGAGACTCTTAAGCAGGACTGGGGAATTGTTTAGATGTACCTACCTAGAGATTATATGTTACAGTGGTGCCCACATAAGATAAGAATTATGGACATATTTTAAAGTCACTGCATTGAATTGTGGTACAAAGGAAGCAGTTCATACTTCTGGTGAAGGGGAGAAAGGAAAGGGGTCGGGGGAGGACAACAAATCCTGTTGTTTGTTGTTTCTGTTTTGAAAATAATAAAAATAACTATTTGTTTTTAAAAACGTTCATGCGCGTATAAGGTTGTTGCCTAACCAACCTCAGCACACTGTAAAACATACATAGAAACAACACAGACAGATGATATGTGTAATGGAGGAACAAACACATACACACTACCGCATAAGGTACATATGCCTACAAGACCACACAAAGAAGAACATGAACACATCACCCAGGTAGATAACAGACACAAATGTTTTGAAAAACAGCGAAAATCAGTACACTATGTTTCAACACTCATTTGCAGTCACCCTTCTTCGGGTAGACTACCATTAGGTCTGTTTCTGAAAGTTATCCTGATAGCAGCTTGCTTCTTCTCCCTCTTTTTCAATATTTTCCCCACCATCTCTTTGGGATTTTGACAAACCTAACTGTGCTGCACTCAAGACGGGGTGTCCTGTGACTCCACCGAGATACTGCTGCAGCAGAAAAAGGCACCATAAACAGACCAAAAATGTAGATTGCTTCCCCAGTCCACAGCTAGAATGGTCACATAACAGAAACGTTGTGGGATTGCAAGGTGTGAAAGGTGCAAAGAAAATGACTTACAAGTCAAGCAATTTTAAAGAATGCGAAATGTTCCAAATTATAATTGTTCTTCCATAACGCGCTTAATATCAAAGATTGATTTTGAAGAGCTGGATCGGATTCGAACCTGTGTTGCACAGTCCAAACGCATTGCCCCAGGGATATTCCCCCTCACCAAGTTATGTGAGGCTACAGGTTGTTGTTAAACCTATGCTAATTAAACCATTATTCTGTAATGCTTGGAATCCCTGTTGGGGCAGCCTCCCCCTCGCCCCAGCAGCGAGGTGAGTGCAGGATTATCCTCACCAGTGGGTTGTATGCTTTTGTGTTTTAAAGTGAGACTATTTTGTGAAGGCTGTGCCGCGGCCTCTATTTCTAACCACTGAATGCGTACATGAAATGTGACCCAGTTGCGATAGTGAAAGGTTTCGACTGTTAGATGATACAGTAGTTCTAAGGAAGCTGCGTTTGCCTGTTATTCGTTTGGGTATATCTGAACAGGTCTTACTGGCCGAATTGATGATGGACTATTGACAGATAGGACAGTCAGAGATTAGGAGGAGAGATATGATAGGTTATTTATAACACGCCTTAATACCCAGAGGTTTCTTAGCACGGATCCGGGAAAGAATTTGTGTTGCTCCGCTCCGTGTCATCTTGCTTTCAAGGCAAGCATGTTGCCCCTGTCAGGGTTGGCCTAAGGGTAAAGGGGTGCTCACTAAGCCAAAGTGTGAAAAAGGACACACAAGAAGCTGAATTATAAGGAGTCCCTATAGACAAGAAAGGATAGGCAGCAGAAGCTGTGAACAATAAAGGGGCAGGGAACACAAAGATACAAACAAGCTGGGTTCCCTCTTGGGGTGTACGCAGAAATGGGAAAGAGTGTTCCACTGACCTTTGGAAACTCCAGCCTTCTGCACAGATTGCTATAACAGGGGCCAACTCTGTATGCTCATGGCTGGGAACAACAGCAGTGGGTGTCTGTACCTGAACCCTAAGGCATGAACAAGGTAACAGTACGCACAAGACTGAAGCCTGTACGGGTCCAGCAGGAACCAAACAATGACACGAAGCACAACACTGAAAACGCATCAAGGGATGGGGCAGAGGTAGCCTGCCAGAAACCAACATTCAAGCTCTGTACAAAGGATTTACATAAGACACAAGTGAAGACAAGAACAGAAATATCCAGGGAAAGGAAGTCAAAGAGAACAAGGTATAGAACAGAATCTGGAAGAAAGGAAGGGAAGAAACCTAGTATCTAAATGTAGGGAATGGCGACCGGAAACTGTACACGGAATAGTAGAACAGTAACTGCGGGCTGGAAAGACAACAGAAAGCTAGCAGAAGGAAATGAAGGAAACAGTATAACTGAAATGGATAACCTAAGGGGAGGACTGAAGACTCACGGAAGGGAAGATAGGGATCAAAAACAGAGGGCTGCAGAAAAGGAAGAGAGCAAGGGAGCAGTAGCCAGGAAACAGAGGGCTTAATAAAGAAAGGAAGCAAGGGGGCTGTAGCCAGGGAACAGGGGTTTGCAAACAAGGAAGAGAGCAAGGGAGCAGTAGCCAGGAAACAGGGGGCTGCAAACAAGGACGCAGGGCTGCAGTATGGAAGGCACAAGGGAGCAGGCAAAAGGCAAGGGAGAGATGGCTCAGGGCAGCAAGGCAGGAAGCACAGGGCTCTGGAACAAGAGCAGGAACTGGAAGCCACAGGACACAGCAAATATCCAAGCAACAGGGCAACAAAGGGCTGGTAGAAGGCTCAATGCAAGAGGCCTGTGCTCCTGCAGGCAGCTGCTTAAATATTGAGCTGCCCTGTGCTGAAGTAGTCTAATTAGCAGCACCTGGAGCAGCACAGCTGAATGTAATTGGCCTCCGCCCTGTCTAGTCCTCGGAAAGCGAAAGCTGCACTGTTCTCTAAGGCTTCTGGGGATTGTAGTGCCAGAACTGCTGTATGGGAATAGCCAGGAAATGGGAACTGCCACAGGGTGCATTATGTGACGTGTAGTTTGTAAAAGTAAATACGGAAGTTCCAAAGCCTTGCGAATTGAAAGTAGAGACAATAATATGAATAGATGTTGTCCAGGTAGTATTACGGAAGCAATTGAGTCCCAAATAGTCCACGATGGGTGCCAATTGGTGTGCCAGTGGCATGATCGTGACAGCCCCTGAGCGCAGGGGTGGGTATACATTGAACCATGTTGATCACTTTCTCTTTGATCTCTCCCAAAGGTATACAATGTATGTGTTTTTTTGCACATAATCTCATTAATTTGATGTATTAGCACTGTCACCTTTATATTCATAGTGTACAGTAAGTAAAATGTGTTTTATGCGGTGGCTTGTGTGTTACAGTGCTTGTTGGCATGAACATTGTCATGATTCCTGTCCCTCATGTCCCCAGCCCTCCAAGATGTCAGGCTGGAGCCAGGCCACGATCACCTACGTGGCCCTCAAGGGCCTCTCCATCCCTCCAAAGACCCACCTGGAGTCAGATTTGGCGCTTGTGGCCCCAGACTCACTCACTCCCATAGGATAACATTGGGGATTAGATTTGTAGTGCATTGATGGGGACAGGATGGATGCCCCCACATATTGCGGTTCCCAGCACTGCATGTGCGGTCTAGTCTTTTGGGTGTGGTTCAGCCCAGAGACACCTGGGATACCCAGAGAGTATTTAAGCCACACCCAGGCTGAAAAACATGCTTTGCGTTTTCTGCACCTGCAGCGTGACACTCACCATGTTCAGATCGGTCTCCAGTAGGCCTGCATCTTTCTCCTGCGCTCTGCTCCTGCAAGAACAAGAACACCGTTAGGAACAGCCTTACCTTGCGGCGCTTCTGCCCATCATTCATCGCTCCTTCTGTTCTGCGGGCATCTTCGGCGGTGTCATTCCCATCCCGGCACGCCGCTTCCTAAGGAAAAGGGAAAAGAACAGAAAAAGGCATTAGTAAGCATTCTGCAAATCTTCGCTTATTTTTAAATACTGTACGAGCTTCAAACGCTTACCTGAATCCCAGCTGCTCTGGGGGAACTCTGTCACCAGAACTTCTCATCCATCTGCAAGAGGGAAAAGACACTCCAGGTTAGCGTGGAAACATCTAGAGGCGCTGCATACCGTGCTTACTCACCGCATTTGTTCTTCATAACCGGCATCCGCGCTGAAAACGTTGCGGCACCTAAAAGACACAGAAAAAGAACTCAGTTCAATGCAAATACGAAAGAGATGCATCGCGCATCGCGCTCTCACACATCTTCAGCGCTACTCATCTCAGCAGCACACTGCCATCCCCGGACGCCGGCCATCATCTAAGGAAGGAAAGGAACAAAGTTAGAGAACTGTTCAAAAGGCTCATTATACTTACCTGTCAGACTCTTGCCAGTGAAGTAACTAAGAAGCAACAAGCCTGCATCAATCAACGCACCCCTGCGCTGAAAGCAGGACGGAGAGCACACTATCCAAGAAAACAAGGTGAGCTGTGGATCAAAGGGAAGGGTTGGACCCCGGGGAAGAATGGGTTAAAGCATACAGAGACAATAGGGAGTTAAACTCTACCAATCCTGTGTTTCAGGCCCAGTCTCCAGTCGAATAGCCACCAGGGAAGGGTTTGAGGTCGTAAGAGGTCAAAACAGGCTGATTGACGTCCTCGTGGATACCAGGTGAGCGTTACAACATAGAACGCTGAGTCTAAATAAAGGAATACTCTTTACATATTTCCTGTCTAATAAAAATGTATGCATTCAGCTTTCTTTGCAGCTAGCCTCAGGATTCTGTGCTTAGAAGCCATACAACAAATGTAAAATATGATTCGGAGGATAGTAAAGGGAGGTGAAAGTTGAGCTAAGGCTATTGACATTCAGGCAATAATCTATGCGTTCATGAGGCTTGACCACCCCTTCCTCCCCATCCCCCCGCACTGATATTTTCATAGTGGGACCCAGGGGCTACGGATTAAGAGGTATGCTCTCAGAGTTAAGCAGTGTTTACTAAGTGACCCTTCCACTTTGTTTCTAAGACATATAGCCCGAGTGGAATGAAACATCCAACACTGGGAGTTGGATGTATTAATTGCAGTGCAAATGTCATCTTGAGCAAAACCTTTGGCCTATATTGGGTAAATGTTGGCTTTCTATTCACTACCATCAATCGCATAATGTCTGGTGAGATGCTCTGCGAATCTCCCCAGGCAAGCTCCATACTATGGGGCCACCACATGCCTCCCCTCCCGCATCCCATGCAAAGAAGTCACTCATAGAAAAACGGCCATTGAGATGGCCGGTATTTTTACTGTGATGAAGGATCATATTATGAGGTCTTGGAATTATTTGGTGAATTAGTGGTTCCTACCACAACCGTTAATCACTGCTACAGTGGGACAGTAGAGACCTCCAATTACGGATGCCTAATGGTGACGGTTGGAGACTCCCACTGGAGTGAGGCGCTGTGCATTATCGCCAGTGTATAGCAAGCTCCACTCCAGGTACTGCCAGCTCTGTATACCCAATTCAGTGATATAACTAGGATTTTGAGAGGTCGTTAGGATTTTGAGAGTTCATTGAGCTTTACACCATGAGGGTACGCAACAGATCCTTGGAGGAATAATAGATACTTTGGACAGCAACAAGATTATTTGCCAAACAAAGACAACACATTTTCCTAAAATTACCTTGATAGGCCAGGGCTTGTCTACATAACAGTGCTAGGTATATCATTGCCAAATTTGTAAAAACAAATCCAGCCCGGTCAAACATTTTACAGATTTACAGAAGGCTTTAGTTGGTCTAAGTCTAGGGGGTCTTTTTGGGCCTCTCCAATGTGTCTCCCAGATACTGGTTCCTTTCATCCAGTAATACCTGGGAGTGTTAGAAAACGGGCCACTCTGCCATTTCTCCTGCCTGCCCAGGATAGGATCCCACTCCACTTGTCTTCTTTTTCACCAGTAGGAAAATTTGCCACATACCGAGCAGGACGGTAACAGTTTAATTCTAAGGTCCTTTCTGTTCTATTTAAATCCTTTACTTGCCATATTAAAAATGTAACATGAAGTAGCATAACCTCCTTCTGCCACTGTGGTGGCCTTGCTGTGGAGGGACTCGCCAGAGAGGAGGAACTGGGGTTGTTAGTGGGATAGAGGGAGAGGCTGGCGCAAAGTCCTATGGTGTCGATGGGTGTGGGCCGGAAGTACCTGGTTTCTGAGTGCCACTCTGATTCTTTGTGTTTGGCTCTGACACTTGTTTGACTGGAAGGGGAATGCCAAAGACCCAAAATATTACAGCACTCGCCATCTGGGTAAGACACTGATGAGTGGGATGTTGTAGCTCAATTAATGTTGATGTGAAAACTGAAAAGCCTGAGCTGACGCTGTGGACGGATTTGTGTGTGTAGTGTATGATGGTAATAGATGGAGAAGAGGAGGTAGAGAAATGGAGGGAACATGAATAGTGCTGGGGAAGGTTATGATGCCAACAAGGGAGGGGAGACTGGCATCATTCCTAGTACTTGAAACACTGATCTCTCTGCACCTCTATCAATGCACCCAATCAGGACATGCAGTATCCCTCAGTAGTCCAAAATTAGGATGTATCCACAGCCCTGCAAAGACACCCCAATCTTTACATGCATCATACCCTATTATAAAGGGGACCTATACACAACCTTGCCAAGGCATGGCAATCTAGACATGCATCTTCCCACAGTGCATCATCCCACAGCAGCCTGGACATGCTTCCCTCTAGAATTCCAAACCTAAGACATATACACTGCTCTGCTGAGGTACCCCTATCTGGACATGCATAATCCCGCAGCAGCCTGGACATGTTCCCTCTAGAATGCCAAACCTAAGACATATATGCTCCTCGGCTGAGGCACAACAATCTAGACATGCATCATCCCACAGCAGCATGGACATGCTTGCCTCTAGTATTAGAAACCTAAGACATGTAGGCTGCTCTGCTGAGGCACCCATATATGGACATGCATCATCCCACAGCAGCCTGGACATGCTTCCCTCTAGAATGTGAAACCTAAGACATATACGCTGCTCGGCTGAGGCACCCCTATCTGGACATGCATCATCCCACAGCAGACTGGACATGCTTCCCTCTAGTATTACTAACCTAAGACATATACGCTGCTCGGCTGAGGCACGGCAGTCTAGACATGCATCATCCCACAGCAGCCTGGACATGCTTCCCTCTAGAATTCCAAACCTAAGACATATACGCTGCTCGGCTGAGGCACCCCTATCTGGACATGTATAATTCCACAGCAGCCTGGACATGCTTCCTTCTAGAATTCCAAACCTAAGACATATACACTGCTCTGCTCAGGCACCCCAATCTAGACATGAATCGTCCCATAGCAGCCTGGACATGCTTCCCTCTAGAATTCCAAACCTAAGACATATACGCTGCTCTGCTAAGGCACCCCTATCTGGACATGCATCATCCCACAGCAGCCTGGACATGCTTCCCTCTAGTTTTACAAACCTAAGACATATACGCTGCTCGGCTGAGGCACGGCAGTCTAGACATGCATCAGCCCACAGCAGCTTGGAAATGCTTACCTCTAGAATTCCAAACCTAAGACATATACGCTGCTCGGCTGAGGCACCCCTATCTGGACATGCATAATCACACAGCAGCCTGGACATGCTTCCTTCTAGAATTCCAAACCTAAGACATATACGCTGCTCTGCTGAGGCACCCCTATCTGGACATGCATAATCCCACAGCAACCTGGACATGCTTCCTTCTAGAATTCCAAACCTAAGACATATACGCTGCTCTGCTGAGGCACCCCTATCTGGACATGCATAGTCCCACAGCAGCCTGGACATGCTTCCTTCTAGAATTCCAAACCTAAGACATATACACTGCTCTGCTGAGGCACCCCTATCTAAACATGCATCGTCCCACAGCAGCCTGGACATACTTCCCTCTAAAATTCCAAACCTAAGACATATACGCTGCGCTGCTGAGGCAACGCAATCTAGTCATGCATCATCCCACAGCAGCCTGGCTATGCTTCCTTCTAGAATTCCAAACCTAAAACATATACGCTGCTCTGCTGAGGCACCCCTATCTGGACATGCATAATCCCACAGCAGCCTGGACATGCTTCTTTCTAGAATTCCAAACCTAAGACATATACGCTGCTCTGCTGAGGCACCCCTATCTAGACATGCATCGTCCCACAGCAGCCTGGACATGCTTCCCTCTGGAATTCCAAACCTAAGACATATACGCTGCGCTGCTGAGGCACCGCAATCTAGACATGCATTATCCCACAGCAGCCTGGATATGCTTCCTTCTAGAATTCCAAACCTAAAACATATACGCTGCTCTGCTGAGGCACCCCTATCTGGACATGCATCATTCCACAGCAGCCTGAACATTCTTCCCTCTAGAATTCCTAACCTAAGACATATACGCTGCTCGGCTGAGTTGCCCCTATCTGGACATGCATCATTCCACAGCAGCCTGAATATGCTTCCTTCTAGAATTCCAAACCTTAGACATATACGCTGCTCTGCTGAGGCACCCCTTTCTGGACATGCATAATCCCACAGCAGCCTGGACATGCTTCCTTCTAGAATTCCAAACCTAAGACATATACGCTGCTCTGCTGAGGCACCCCTATCTAGACATGCATCATCCCACAGCAGCCTGGACATGCTTCCCTCTAGAATTCCAAACCTAAGACATATACGCTGCGCTGCTGAGGCACCGCAATCTAGACATGCATCATCCCATAGCAGCCTGGATATGCTTCCTTCTAGAATTACAAACCTAAGACATATACGCTGCTCTGCTGAGGCACCCCTATCTGGACATGCATAATCCCACAGCAGCCTGAACATTCTTCCCTCTAGAATTCCAAACCTAAGACATATACGCTGCTCTGCTGAGGCACCCCTATCTGGACATGCATCATTCCACAGCAGCCTGAACATTCTTCCCTCTAGAATTCCTAACCTAAGACATATACGCTGCTCGGCTGAGTTGCCCCTATCTAGACATGCATCGTCCCACAGCAGCCTGAATATGCTTCCCTCTAGAATTCCAAACCTAAGACATATACGCTGCTCTGCTGAGGCACCCCTATCTGGACATGCATAATCCCACAGCAGCCTGAACATTCTTCCCTCTAGAATTCCAAACCTAAGACATATACGCTGCTCTGCTGAGGCACCCCTATCTGGACATGCATCATTCCACAGCAGCCTGAACATTCTTCCCTCTAGAATTCCTAACCTAAGACATATACGCTGCTCGGCTGAGTTGCCCCTATCTAGACATGCATCGTCCCACAGCAGCCTGAATATGCTTCCCTCTAGAATTCCAAACCTAAGACATATACGCTGCTCTGCTGAGGCACCCCTATCTGGACATGCATCATTCCACAGCAGCCTGAACATTCTTCCCTCTAGAATTCCTAACCTAAGACATATACGCTGCTCGGCTGAGTTGCCCCTATCTAGACATGCATCGTCCCACAGCAGCCTGAACATTCTTCCCTCTAGAATTCCTAACCTAAGACATATACGCTGCTTGGCTGAGTTGCCCCTATCTGGACATGCATGATTCCACAGCAGCCTGAATATGCTTCCTTCTAGAATTCCAAACCTTAGACATATACGCTGCTCTGCTGAGGCACCCCTACCTAGACATGCATCGTCCCACAGCAACCTGGACATGCTTCCCTCTAGAATTCCAAACCTAAGACATATACGCTGCTCTGCTGAGGCACCCCTATCTGGACATGCATAATCCGAAATAGCAGGAATCAGAGATTTTGCTACAGTAGTTTTAATCAGTGGTCGAAGTGAGCAGGAGCGGTGCTCCTCTACTTTTTTTAATTAAGTTTTACCGTTCCTATACTTTTATTTTTTTTAAAAAACCGTTCCGGAATGCTTTTGTTTTAAAATAAAAGTGTAGGAAGAAGTTGAAACTTGCAATTTCAGTGCACTGCACTAAACGTTCCCTTGAACAGCATGTGCATGTGTTTGGAGGTTTGTATTGTGTGTGGGGGGGGTATGGTGATGGGGGTTGTGGGGAGCAGGTGCAGGCCAGCAGGGAACATCGTTCCACTACTTCTTTTCATACACTTCGACCACTGGTTTTAATCAAAGTAGATTTCATTGAGGTTTTTTTCTAATAGATATTGCCGAAAATATTTGTGGGGGGTGGATTTATGTTAATAATAAATGTACGGGAGAAAGGGGCGTTGTGGGGGTCCCCCCCACATATATTGTTGGCAAAATCACCCATTCAGCACAACAAAAAAATGGATGAAATCTACCTACTTGAGCAAAAAAAAAAACTCGGCAAAATCAAATGGAACCCGATATAGCAACTCCTAACTTGCCAGAGCAAGAATGAAAAGCATCATTATTATCTGGTCATAAAGCAAACTGCATTCGCTTTTTTTAAACTGACACAACGGCAAAGAATTGTCAATCCTGCATGCCACATGCCCCCTTCTCTACTGCAGTGATATTGTGAAACTGATCAGCGCATTTGGACACTGCCAAAATGTTGGGGGAACTTTTCCCCCAAGCCTGTTGGTTTATATTCTCGGACCAGCTGGACAGATTCTGCCGGAGGTTTGCGTGCAGCGCCAGGCAGGATTGACAGCAGAACAGCAACACCAAATTAGAACTAGTTGCTGCCAAAACTATTGCATTCCCAATTTGGAAATGGAGCAACATCGAAACATCCTTCTGTGCACACAAAGTCACTAAAATACGGTAAGGGAATTCCTGCTGATGCTAAAATACGGTAAAGGATTCCTGCTGATGGATTCTTAGCTATTTCTTGCCACTATGAACCCACACAGCATGCAGTCGATGCCTATACTGAGCTCATGGCGGAACGCTCTGTCTCCACCTCCCAAGTCCATAGACCGCCATTGTCCCCTTTGAGCAGTGCTAATAGGCATGATGGCTCCCATTGCCCGGGAAACTCTTTGCACCGCCCTTTTTTTAAGTATCTTGAACAAAATCCTTTTCATCAGGCTGAGAACCTCAGTTACTAAGACGTAATGGCTTTTCAAAATGCAAGACTCCATTGAGCTGATTTTGTGTGAGATGCAGAGTAATGTCGGGAAATCCCATGCCATTGCAGCAGCCAAGGCCCCATAGGAACCGTTTCTGCGGGTTTACATTCCATGCGCCACCAGCAACAAATCCCTGCCTCAAAAACGCACCCCATAGAATACATAGAGGGTGCGGTGACCCAGGCATTAATGAAAGTTCACCAATTATTCATTCCTTCAGTTGCCACAATGAGTTAAAGTCACTATTACCTTGAAATGGCTTGATGTGACCGGTTTCCAGTGAATTGGGATTGCATCAGGTTACCTCCTAGTAGTTGGTGGTAGTAGTGGTGGGTGAACAGATGCTGATGGCAAATAATAAGGAAGGGTGCTTTTATTAAAGCAGGGCACAAGGTACTGAAATGTACTGAAATGCATCTATTGTATAGAAATCAGAGCCAAATTTGACACCACCAGTGTGAGGGATTTGAGCATCCGCACGGGGAGTGTGCGCTCGCCTTGGCTTTTTTTGAATGATTATTTCGGAAATTGTATAATGGGAGATCAACCTCCGAAATTGTGTGGGTCTAATCCGCACACGTTTTCTAATGCTTGTCGCACAACAAAAACATATTCCAGTGTACCCTGGGAGACACAGCCTACAGGCGCAGTTCTCCCTTTCACATTTATTTGACAGGTGACAGAGAAGGGTGCACGAAAACATCCAGAGGAGAAGGGCAACACCTTCCTCCTCCCATGGCAAGCCAAACCAAATATCAAAGGTTTCATGGAACCGCCCTGTTCTTTTGTCTAGGTTCTGTGTGGTGACGGCACATACTAACGAGAGTTAATTGAAGCAGGCCTGCAAATAGTTCTGGTCACAGAACTTAAATAATGGGCAGGAAAACTAACACCTGTTTGATATGCAATGTGTCACCTTGAAGCTAACTCCCACCCCTCTGTATGAAGGACCGTGAATGACATGTATGGGTCCAGTATTTACAGTAAGCAACCCCTGCAGAGCAGACCCGTTTCAGAGGGACAAAGTATGTGATTTGAGGGAGACAGAAGTCTATTCTCAATAGAAACCTAAAAGAAGACCTGCATTTTGATCAGAAGACGCATAGGGCTAAGTTAACTAGACAGACACTTTGATCTACAACAGATAGGAAGATGGGTGGGCCTTAGGAGTGCTTGTTGTCACCTCTTACGTTTCCTGTTGCAAAGCACTCTGGTCCTGACCTCACGCATAACAGAAGATTGTTGGTGGGCACCCTGTATTGGTTCCTTAAGGTAGGCTTAACCTGCACCAATCACTGGGGCACATTTGGCTTCAAAAGAGGGCTGAGCCACTCTCTTAGTGGTTCATCTGGAAAGAAGAACTCAGCATTGGACCCTAGCTGAAGGTGCAGTCTACCTTACAGCTTCCGCCAGTGAAGGAAGGCCAGGAGTTCCAAGAGGGAAGCAAGATCCCTCTGCTAAAAATCTCCAAGGGAACAGAAGGAGAAAAGAGACTCACAGGACCCGTCCAGCAGCTCCAAAACTGGTACCCAGCCTGCACACAAAATGCCATGCTAGGTTCTGCCAGCAACCTTCCGAGGTGGGAAGTACCAGAGACTCTCTGAACAAAGGACAAGGCCATCGCCTGCAAACACTCTCCTCAGCTTTGGGTCCTCAGTCATGAAAGGATGCCACGAGCCCTGTCAAGAATCTAGGAGGAGTGCCACACAAGCATCAACCAGCATCCATCTTTAAAGGACATTTTCACGGCAGGTGAGCCCTCGAGCCGTGACCGACAGCACCACTGACTGTTGACACCCTGCAGTCACTGAAGCCATCCGAGACGCCTTGATTATCATTCCAGATCCGCCAACCAGCACAGAGACAACGATTCTTGACCCTGACACGCCGTATAGGCCAGCCTGCAGCTGTCCGTCCAGCCTTGCTTGCGGAACTGCCTGCCGCCTGATACCCACAGCTGTCTCCCTTCTTGAACTCTGAAGCAGGAGATGCCAAGCGTCCTGGAACTGCCCTGACGCTGTCGAGCATCAAAAATGTCTGAAGCACCAAGTGCATTGTGGTTCTGTCCCCCTGGTCCTTCTCCGACGTCCCAGAGTGACATTTACGACCCCTTTCTCCCTTGGTGCTGAAACCAAATAACCTTGAACAGTTAAGACGGATTGCTTTACCGACTACCCTCCTGTCAGTATCCAGAGTGCGTCCCTTTCCTTCATGAAACTGTCCGTCCCCTGTGTTCCTTTGAAGTGTGGGTTGTATTCTGTAGTCTGCTAGAACTGTCTGTTGTAATAATAAAGTAGATATTTTTATAAACCTTGACTGGACAGTCCCTTTTATCATTGGGTAATAATTGTATTATCGCTGTGTTGCAACTGACCAATGATCCATGACCTTGCAAAGTTAATCCTACCTTTCCGTCCATGTTACCAAAATTGGACAAGGAGGTTTATAATTGACTTCTGTTCCAATCTGTTTGGATCACTTCTGGTGTACTAGGTGTACTAGAGGTGTGGGGCTGATAGATGGTTTAGAAACCAATATTCATCCCTGGACCACTGGTGCTCCGGAAGTTGATTCGTCACATTGGGGGCAAGCAGTCAGATCAGTTGGAGCCTTGCGCACAGCTTAGTCACCCAACGATAAAAGTACTGTTGCAGGACACGTTTAGTCACTGCTAGGTGTTAGTAATAGTCATGGAGCTTGACATGGAGACTGTAAAAGGCATGACCAAGGATGTCCTGCACGTCTTATGTCAAGAGAGGGGACTTCCCCAGAGCACTAAGGTTAATAAACCTGAGTTTCTGACCAGCCTCGAAGCTTGGGTAGAAGCGAGGGCGGTTGGGGGGAAGACCCTAGGGGACGGGTTAGGCCCTGTGTATCCGAATGGACAAGACCTTCCGGAGGGAGTAAGTGATGAGGATGACCACATGAGCAGTGGTTCTCGCCAATCATCCTGCCAGGGGGGCAAGTGTGGTTTCTCAGCACTCGAGAGTTTCAGTGAGGACAGGGCTAGTGCGGCATCCCGCAGGTCCCAAGCCTCAGCACAGTCTCTAAGTGGCCCCGTAATTGTATCTGCTGTTAATGAGGTAGCGGCTAGAAAGCTCCTGCTAGAGGAGTGGAGACTAGCTCTAGAGGGACAGAAACAGCGGGACAAGGTCACCATAGAGCTGGTGCTTGAAGAGCAGAAGGAGGCCAACAGATCTGTATCTAACAAAAGCAGCAGTAGTGGCTCAAACCAGAGTGCATGGTATAAGCCCTGACAGCACATCCCCAAAGACTTAACACAGGTTTATGAAGTGGGGAAGGATATTTTTGACTGGTCTGAAGTGCTCGAGCTGGCTTCCTAGCTACAGGAGGTGGATGAGGTACAGTGGGGTGGAGCCCTGATGAGTCGATTACCGACACCAGGGACTGATGCAATTTTTCAGTTAACTCCTGAGGAAAGGCCCGTTTATGAGATCATGAAGGCAGCCCTCCTCAGGACATTCTGTAAAACCCCAGAACAGTATCTCAAGAACTTCAGGGAGATCGGAAAGAAAAGTGGGTAGACATTTGAAGCGTTCACACACTTGTTGTTGAAATATCTGAGCGGGTGGGTGACTTGTAACAAAGTTGATACACTTAAAGGGATGTACAATTTGATTGCGTGTGAGCATGTATTGAAAAATTGTGAGGTTGACCTACACCAGCATCTTGTGGACAAGACTATCACAGACCCTAGGGAGCTTGCAAAGTCTGCCAATAGGTTTTTGAGTACTCAAGTCCAGAAAAAGGCTCAGGCGAGCACACCCAACTCGAAAGAGAAATCAGCGGACAAAAAAGTAAACAAGGATGGGAAGGACGAAGGTCCAACCCAATCCTATTCGAAGTCAGGTCCCCAAAAGAACAAAGGGAATTCCCAAAACTCTAGTTCAGCTGTGCACACCGACAAGAAGAGAGCAGGCACCCCTAAAAATGGGAACCTGGGCCATAGGAAAGGGGATCCTGCTTGCAAGTGCTTACCCAAGCAAGCCATAATGAATGTTGCACTTGTGTAAAAGGCCATCATTAGTATGGGCCTCTTAAAGGAGGACTTCCCACTAGGCGAGGGAGTGGCCAAATGTGGATTGGTTACGCTGAGTGGGAACCAAACCGGGTTTCCAGAAGAGATCCCAGTTCCCAATAAGACTCAACTGTATCTAGAACATGTGTTTATCAATGAACACAAAACTCCTGCGGTCTGAGACACAGCGCTAGCGCCACTGCTGTCACCCGGCAGTGGGTACAGCCAGGCCAGTATATTGATGTGCCTGATTGTAGCGTAAGTGGGTTTGATGGAAAGAGTAAGTGCTCCTTGGCGATAGTAGTGTTCAGCTGGTGAGCTGAAACAAGCCAGCGTTGTGTAGCGCTGAAAGACTCCATTATTGTCCCAAGATTGTTGGGTAATGATCTTCCTGATCGCAAGATAGTCACAGCAGCTACCTGATCAAGGGCCAAAGAGATTGCCAGATTGAACATTCTCAGAGCCTTAGGGCCTGGAGTGCTTCGAAAGGGCATGTTGGAAAGACCGGTATGGACGGCAGCCCCTAGTCCAGTTCCACAGACTACTGAGTCACCTACTCCTGCGGGAGAGGCGTTAGTAGCCACTGAGGACACTACTTTGGTATTAGGGGACACAGTGACTTCAGAGTTGCCTGGTGCAGCACAGGAACCTGAGGTGTAGGACCAGGTGGGTGCAGATCTGAAGGACCTGCCCAAGCTGGATGAGTTCGCATCAGTTAGGGGCTCAGGCCACACTGACTTCTTCACAGCCTAGAAACAGTGTCCCACTCTGGCGGATCTGCAGAAGCAGTCGGAGGAGCAGGCTAAGAGCGATGCCCCTGGACTGTTCAAAGTGTACTCGTAAGATGGACTCCTATACAAGGAGCCAAATGACTCTAAGGGCGAGGGCACCAGAAGGTTTGTGATTCCCCAGTGCCACAGAAAGTTCCTTTTGGATTTGGCTCACCATCCCTTTAGCAGGTCACTTGGGACAGACTAAGACATCAGACCAGTTGTCTATGTGCGTTTACTGGCTGCAGTTCGGCATAAATCTTAAGGAATTTGTCATGTCTTGCCTGACTTGTCAAGCTTCTGGCAAGTCAGGGGGTGCCACAAGGGCTCCTTTAATTCCACTTTGCGTGGTTGGGTGGCCATTCAAGAGAATAGGCATGGATATTGTGAGTCCTTTGGATCCTCAAATCAGCTCAGGGAACAGATATATCTTGGTGGTGGTAGGCCACACCACAAGATACCCTGAGGCTGTCCCTCTGAGCAGCATCAAAGCCCTCATTTTTGTGAAGGCTCTGATTGGGATATTCTCCCGTATTGGATTCCCCAAGGGAGTCGTTTCTGAGAGGGGATCAAATTTCATATCAGCGATTATCAAGGCTATGTAGAAAGAGTGTGGAGTCACCTACCAGTTCTCTACATCCTTCCATCCACAAACTAATGGACTTGTTGAGACGTTCAACAAGACCCTGAAAGACATGATAGATGGCTTGGAAGAGCACCTTATGAGAAAATGGGATATTCCCCTGCCATGCCTTCTGTTCACCTACAGGGAGGTGCCACATAACGGAGTAGGGTTTAGCCCCTTTCAGTTTCTGTTTGGACATCCTGTCAATGTCCCTTCAGTCTAGTGAAAGAGGGATGGGAAAGCAAACATTCATTCCCTACATGAGATGTGGTGGACTATGTACTCGGCCTTCAGTCTAGAATGGCAAATTACATGGAACAGTCAACAAAGAACCTAAATGCCAGTCAGGAGCTGATGAAGCACTGGCACGACCAGAAGGCCAGAGTGACAGTCTATTCTCCAGACCAGTGGGTGTGGATTATGGAGCGTGTCAAACCCAGTTCCCTCCAGGACAAGTGGACTGGGCCTTACTGTGTGCTGGAAAACGTCACTGAGGTGAATTATCTCATTGACGTGAAAGGACCTAAAAAGATGTGCAGGGTCTTTCACGTAAACCGGCTAAAACCCCATTATAGCCGGGGTCACTTGGTCATGGCATTACTGACGCAAGGAGAGACTGAGGAGGAGACCGATCCCCTCCCGGACCTCTTGAACACTGAAGCCACAGATGGGTCAGTTAAAGATGTCAACTTTGCAACAGACCTGCCAGAACAGCAACTGACAGTCTGACAGACTGGAACTCTTCCATAGGGACGAAGTATGTGATTTGTGGGAGACAGAAGTCTGTTCTCACTACAAACCTCAAGGGAGACCTGCGCTTTGATCAAGAGCCGCAGAAGGCTCAGTTAACCAGAGAGACACTTTGATCTACAACAGACAGGAAGATGAGTGGGACTTAGTAGTACATGTTGTCACCTCTTACGTTTTCTGTTGCAAAGCACTCTGGTCCTGACCACACGCATAATAGAAGATTGTTGGTGGGGAGCCCGGATTGGTTCCTTAAGGTAGGCTTAGCCTGCACCAGTCACTGGAGCCCATTTGGCTTTAAAAGAGGGCTCCCCTAACTTAGCAGATCATCTGAAGGCTTCACCAGAAGCAGGAAAGAATAACTCAGCATTGGACCCTGTCTGAAGGTACAGTCTTGAAAACAACAGGGTAAACTTCAAAAAGCTAGAGGGCACGGTACAACCGTGTTCGTCCTTTTAACTGTTAACAAGGAAAAGTCTGGTAGCACAACAACAACGGTTTGTTAGGAAGGCAGGTATTCAGGGTGCATCTAAAGTATGCGAACAATTGGATCAACTCGAGTGCTCACACTCAAACGCAAAAAAAGGAAAAAGGGGCCACCCGGCTCGGCGTACCTTGCCCTAAGGAAGAACACCCTATCCCTGGCGAGGGTGCCTGTCCCTGGGTAGCGCGTGGTGTATCGCCTTATCTAACAGATATAGAGGAGAGTACTATCCCTCAACCTTCTATACTAGTGGCAGTGCCTGTAGGCAGACACGGTTGTCCAAAGGAGAAAAAAATCTAAAAAGGGGTGTTCTCCAGTAGGTGTAGCAGTGTTCAACAAAGTCGTAGATTAGATCTTGTGGCTGCTAGATCTTGAACATGGGTACAACCTGCGTATCAGGTCAACTGTTTATAATCCATCCAAGGTGTACAACTTTAATAGTGCCCTTAGGTCACCGTGGTTGGGGTGCGAAACAGTACTGCTGGAGAAACCACTGGTGGGTGAAGCAGTAAAAATCACAGCCTAAAATTTGGCTCTTATAAAAATATTCAGCTCACTCGGTAGTAAAGAGTGTGCTACAGCGGATGATTTTCAGGAAATAAAGTCTCTTGGTTGGTATGAGAGAGATCAAAAGTGGGTCATGAGAGCCCTCGTGACCAAATGGGGTCGACCGGTTTCAATGGCGTAGGAAAATTCGGGCCATTTTCATCAGGACCGTGATTTGAAATGCAAACTGGGTTGCCGAGGTTCAGAAAATTGCTGAACAAGATGAGAATTGCTATTGTCTCCTGTGGAGACAGAAGGGAGGGGAGGGAAACATGAAAGAAACAATCAAGGGGGGGAAGGCAATTGGTAATGGCTAGCAATAGTAAATAATTGCAGGCATTAGGGTGGGGATTTCCATGCGTAGGGATGAGCATGTGGGAGCAAGAAATAACATGGGTCAATAATTGCAGGAGAGGTGGAGGTGCCTGGGCACCTGTGTGGGATCTCACCGCCAAATGGTGGGGGATAATGGGTGTGGGGAAGTACAAGGAAACGTCTCGTGGGATGACTGGTGAGCACCAACGGAGGGTGGAGGGCGGCGTGCACACAGTTGGTGGTATGTGTGCAAACAGGGCAAATATGGTGACCCCTGTAAGGTGGAAGGTATAAAAACAGGGCAGGTACGATGAACCCCTGTCTGGTGAAAGAAGGGGTTGCAGGGAACGCGATCTCTAAAATAGGTGCAAATTAAGTGCCAGGGGGGAGAGAGCTAAAATCCATACCTCTGGGCAGGCGTCCTAAATAGGAGGACAGGAGGTGATCAGTGATCCAAGGATAGCTCAAGGCACCGAGTTCAAGGTTGAAGAACAACACCTAGGTTTACAGGTCAGTCATACCTGAGAAGAAAGGCACACCACAATCAGATGGTAGAGTGTGCAGCAGAATGCATGGAAGGACAACATTCTATCAGGCACCCGGTGCATGGGTGTGGGCCATACCTGTAAAGGGGTGCTGCTTGCCTCCGTCGGAGTGCTGTGTCAGGGTATACAGCTCCGGACTGGTGATTGTGTTGGAAGAAGGCCCATCGCCTATAAAAAAGGCAGAAAAGCGCGCTTGCGCAGGCGTCGGAATGACGCAACTGATTCCTTGGCAATGCCTCGCGCGTTGCAGGAGAAAAGGAAAAAGGAGCCCGGAACTACGGTACCGTTATTGATCCCAGAGTCCCTTTGCTGGTCCCGTCCTTAACGCCTGCTAAAAGCAGGTGTTAAGGAAGGACCCGCAAAGGGAACTCGTAGTAGGGCGGTAAGGGTTTAACGGCACCGGTCTCGTTACTGGTGACCGTTAACCCTTACCGCCCTACTCAGAATGAGGCCCATTGAGTTCTCAAGGTAATAAAACACTTCTGAAGCCGGGCCCAAGTCTTGTGCTTCAATTGTAAAAATAAAGGACCTCCATTTCATGAATTATCTAGGAAAGATACACATTCCTTTCATCCAGCAGTCCCAGCAAGGTATTATCTTGCACAAGTTTAAACCCAGGTCACATCCCAATGGTTTTTGGGACTTCTATCTGAAATATGTGAATTTGTATAAACACTTGTTCCACTTTATAATGCTTTTTTCTTATGTGCACCTGCTTCTATGAAAAACACCATTACTGTTTTTGATCCAGCAACAACTACATTTTCTTTCTTAAAAGAATTACATTTAAAGGAGGTGGAAAATGTACCTTTACATTATTTTAACCAGACAATGTTTGGGAGGTAGACATCTTTGAGGCAGTGCATTTATTTTGGCAACGCCCTTTTATCAAATGTTTACATGTGCATACATTTGTACATGACTCAATAACATTACAGTGTCCCTTCCTTAACCGCCATCCTGCATCTCTTTGTCACTTCTATAACAATCCTAATTTCTTGTGCAGTTCCAGTGCAATCTCCAGAGCTGCAGAGGTTGGTGGATGTCATAATGTAAGATCACAAAGTAATAGGCCTCTGACCGGAACAGTTTAGTGTCCCAGATCCCCTCCTCATAGATAACAATACCCAGAAATTAGATTCTTTATTGTCTCACTCCATGGTGAGTTTGAGATGTTCCTCCATCTCATTTAACCATTAAAGCCAAGTCTGATATTGTGCATAATTACCAGTCCAGACATTCAAAATATCAATGTATCTTTTCCTCTAAATGTGATTATGGAAGGCGTTATGGACAACTTTGCTGCGGTGTTAAAAGGCTGTCATGTACAAATAATCCCCTGTGAAATCGTGGGGCACTGGTCTGTTGTACAACAACCAGCTTCTGGTCAACCTTATCTAGGTCTTGCCCAACTGTCCTTAGCAGGGTTCCCAGATACAAAGTTGGGGCTACAAGCAAAAGCAACAACCTATACACAGGGGATGTTTCTCAAAAAATGTGAGAGCTTAGATTAACAGCAGTTATTAGATACAATGTTGTGTGAAAGCAGGTATGCATGAGTGGGCAAATACAGTATGTTTGAAAAACAATTTGGCATGAATCCTTTGAGATTAACAGAGATGGCATGATGCCTTGAATAGATGAAAAAATCACTGTGCATTTGCGGGGCAATGCTTTGAACTAAATGTAACCTCTTAATTTGCAATTTTAGAAGTCCACAGTAGATAATGCAAGACATGACTACAAAGATCGTATGTGTTAACCTTTGGGGAAGGGTGGTGGGGGGGAGGGGAGAATCCCCCAAAAGGCAGATACTTTGTGGATCTTTGTTTAGATCATCATATTTATGTTCAGAATGAAAGAAGCATTGGCCCAAGTTCAGTCCTAGCTTTATTACAAATTGTAACAGGATTGGAGGGGATCTAGGCCAGGAAAATAACCCATAAGGACAAGGGATGGTGATATGTGGCTGTTTAACACAAGCCCTGTTCGTTTGGTGTTAAAGTTCAGTTGAGACATTTATTTGGCAATGTTTGGAATTATGGGATGGACCTCGGCAGGACCGATTTGGCTATTATTTCCCAAAAATTTTTGTCATGGGCCCCATTTTGGGAAGGATTCATTAAGAAATGAAAATGGCATGAAGAAAGCAAAAAAATCTATGTTTGGACTACTCCCATTCCTTTTCCCAGTGAGAAAAAGTTCACATTTTATCAAATGAAAAACTACTTGGGTGCAAATCGTTGATTTGATTTCCAGGACATGTTTGGGGTAAATCCGTCCAGGAGTTTAAAAATGTTTGACGGTTGTAGAGGAGGTCGCAAATACAACCTGCTCTCCAACCATCCATTTTGAAGTACCAGGAACGTTCACACCGAGATATGTGACATATGATGAGCAAATAAACCAGCAGATGGCCGCAGTGGGGCTCTGTCCAGTACCTATCAGAAGAACAGCACCTATTGAAGTGCCAGTACCAAGGAAACCATGGATAGTGAGGTACCCATTGAGGAAGCCATATCAATCAATAAAACGAAATGAAGATCGTCTGAGTACAGTCCCGGAAGAAACCAAAAAGGTCTTAATGAAAGATGAATGGTGATGTCACGAGAACCCGGACTGACCCACATATATAAGAAATGACGACCAGAGAATGACGTAAAGAGATGAAACGCCATGAGCAAGGATATCGTGAACCTAAAGTGAAAGGACGATGTCAAATGTAAGAAGCTTAAGCCACGAGCAAAATGAAGATATTCAACCAAGGTTACATGTGTACATATGCCTGGAACCGTAAGAAAGCTAAGAAAGTCATGCGGCTTGCTATGCTTAGTAGAAAGATAGTGCGGCAAGCGCCACTATACATAATCTACCTCAAAGAAGTACGTTATATAAGTATACTTCCACTTTGCACAAGAAGCAGAATCAACCAAAAGGTTACTAAAAGGGCACACAAGAAGAGTTTCATGTTTGGTGAAATCGAGGCTACAGCGGCAGAAACGAAACTCAGCAGAGGCACAACGTGCCTGGAGAATCAAGGCTGTATCTGTCAAGATGGACGAACAGTGGCCACAATTCATCGAAGCAAAGAACAGAATACACTGCTCTCAAGGGCCAAGATAAGAAGCCAGAGGCAAGAGATGGGTGAAACGAAAGTCAAACACACAAATTGTACAAATAAGAGGCAAATTAATGGTGTCTGAACCACGTGACCAGCCGAGCAAGCAGAAGTAAGCCTTTCACACCTACGCATGGAGCCTTATCTTACCCATCCTCCTTAAACTTTCTCGGACCAAGTGGCACACAAGGCAGTAATTGACACACGCCCACTGAGGTGAGGAATGGCTGAAACCTACATTGAAGGAAAGCTGGGTTACAGGCTTACTCCCTGCACCTGGCTTCATTATTCTGCATGCTGCTAAGCGAAGTGGAAAAGTACGGGTGGGTTGGTGCCAACCCAATCACAAGGGACCAAGTAATCTAGGGTCCTATCGTTAGTAGAACCAATGAGACGTTGGACTTTTAGTGACGTCTACAGTAGCTATGTTGAAGGTAATGCTTAGATGCTCCACCTAACAGGGTTTACCCAATCCCCTTACTCCGTTACCATATATAGATATAGTACCTATAGAAAAGTCACCTTTCCTGAACCAATAGAATTGTATGCCAACTTTTAAGCGTTACAGTCAATGATGACGAGTTGTCAGTATAAATGTTATGATTGTTATGAAGTTTGTTGGAGTTGTGAAGCAAGAAGGATTCACTGATATTCATAAGACTCCCCGTTTTTTGTACTTGTCTTTAAACGGACTCCCTTTGCCAAACCGTCGAGTTGTCATGTTGATTTGGTGTTGGAGTATTGAATCTGCACCCCCAACCGTCTCACGGGTGCAGCTATCTTGTTTTAAAGTGCTTCTGGTCAAACCCCAACTCAATGGGCCGGTTGGGGGTCCCGGAGCACACTTGTTAGCAGAGGATGTTTATCGATTATCGATTAGAATAAGACACCCATTGACCGTCGACATAAAGTAGCTCTAGGACCTCAGTAATATCACAAGTCCTTTGCCATCCTGTGGAGTAGACCGTGAAGATCCCCGTAGACAGCGGTAGAATACAAATAAAATCTGCAGACAAAGGTCTGAAGGGACCTGTGCTTCCCCACATAACCCCTTCCCACTCCTACGGGCAGCTGAACGGGTGAACAGCCAGTGAAGGCGGTGACGAAGGCCGTGATCCCGAGCATCTAGAGAGGAAACATGCAAACAGTGAATGAAAAAGACACAATGCAATGGAAAAAGTATCTACCTTAGAACAAGTAAGGGAAAAGGTATCAGAGGGAGGCAGGAAAACAAAATTTAGTCAGAGATAGTGTAAAATATGTATATATATTACATGTCCACGTTAGTTATGTAGTTATGGTTAAGTTGGTGTTTCCATAGGAAGAGCACTTTTTGGGCGGCTTATAAGTTCGCTCCCCCTGGACGAATCCTCACCAAACTTTGCAAAAAAAAGTATATGGCCCATTTTGAATTTTTTTTGCAAAGATTGGTGAGGATTCGTCCAGGGGGGGAAAAGTTATAGGGGGGTCCCAAAACTTTTTTTTTAGTGATATCTGTGTTCGCTTCGCGGACGGACTTCCCTGTTCGCTCCGCGGACAGCACCCCGATTGGCCCATGGCCTTGCGTCATGTCCACGGACATGTGACGTGTTCGTGATTGGACGGCGAGGGGCGTGGAGCGCGTCAGATTTTCTGTGGCACCCGCCATCTTGTATTCGCCGTCGACCGCGTACAGCGCGGTGAAACGTCGATAAAAAATTGTATTTAGTGCCCCGTGTTGGTGTGTAAGAGTGTTTGGGGAGGGTGGGGGAGTATGAGATAGGTTCAATGTTTTGTTTTTTTATGTGCTAGACGTTTTTGTTGCGTTCGATGTGTCCGCGGAGAACACGGCTGTTCTGACATATTGTAAATAAACTAAATGGTGGGGTGTTTAGAGGACGGAGTATGTGTCATTTTTGTTCGCAAGGAAGGTAAATATGAGCTATGAACACTTGCAGTGTACTTAATTGTTCGCAAATACACAAACTGGGGGTGTCCTCAGGACGCTGTCCGTATTGTAATCTGTCTAGTTGAATGTGTTCTAAGAACACTCGCGGTGTCCCGAAATGGTTGCAATTACACAAAATGGGGGTGTTCTGAGAACGTTGTTTGTATTGTTCGTTGTCAGGGTGAAAGTGTTTTAAGACCACTCCTTTTGTCCGCTAATAGTACAATTTCCTATGGGCGTCAACTGACTTTTTGTCCACTAAAGAAACGATAAATCCGGCTGGTGTGCGCCGACATAATGTGATAATCCTATGACTGGCGCTATTGACCTGGCTGACTTGCTTTTGCGACACTAAATCATATCTCCCGCCGCTAAGCCTGATATTATCAAAGCATTCATATTCCCCGCCGCTCTCCGTGACGTTACAGGGTGCGTCATCAAACGCACCCAGTCCTCTCCAGTCCTAAGTGACTTTACACAGAACCCGGAAGACAACACATATTATGTCACAACACAGCGTGCCACAATTCGGAATATGAAACAGTGATTTAAAAGCAAACAGCAAGATTGTAAATTTTGTAAAGTACATTTATTTGACATCAAATGTTTAGAGAATATTCAGCAATTTGCATTTGTCTTTGTTGTCGATCCGCAAAAGTTCATGTTGAGGCACGCGATGTTCCTTTGCGGAACAGAGGGTGTTAGATCAGCTTACAACTCAGTGCGCCACAATTCGGAATATGAAACTGTGGTTTAAAAGTAAACAGCAGGATTGTACATTTGGTAAAGTGCATTTATTTCACATGAAATGTTTAGTGAATATTCAGCGATTTGCTATTGTCTCTGCTGTCGATCAGCAAAAGTTTATTTGGAGCCACGCGTTGTTCCTTTGCGGTAGATAGGCTGTTGGTTTATGATAAAAGCAGTAAATGGTCGCTCTGATAATTGGAAGGTTGCTCCAAAAACGAGCCATTAGACCACCCTATTGGTTGGTATGTTGTTTGTAGCCGCTAGCACTGCGTAAGGGCATATTGGTCCTTGGCGATTGTCCCATAAAATGGTGAGGGTCATGAAGTTGCATATTTGGACCTGCACCTGGCAGTTGAAGACCCCATCCGCTGGAGTCTGTAAATTGTAACATAGGCAAAATGGGACCACATACATGTTTTAAAAAACATAAATTAGTCTCACCTGCCGATCTTCATTAAAAATCATCATTTTATTTATTACTGCGTGAAACTATTTGCTATCGAAGATAGTGCAACGGAGTATGTTAATAATAAAATTATAATATTTTCCCATTCATATAGCGCTAAGAACCGTGAGGTATCTAAGCGGTGCTTATTATTAACCACGGTGTGTGGTGCTCATTTATCCACCACGGAAGGATGAAAGGCTGAGTTTGGCCTTGCCGGGATTCGAACTTGCGTTAGCAAGCTGTGCACGGATGTCAAAGCGAGTGTTGTACTCGCTGTGCCACTTGACAGCCTACAGTGAAGTGGCACAGCGAGCAGAGCGCTTGACCGCCTATAGACCGGTTAAATTATTTATATTAACCCACCCTGTGCTGTCTGCCTTTTTCAGAGCCCTCTAAACAACAGGGGATCAATTCAGCGGTGATAGTGCACGGTAGAAAACATTATAACACTTTCAACTAACAAGTTCAACTTGAGCGGTCTTTAATGCTGCGCTATTGTAATTATATTTGGTATAAAATAATCTAAAGGGTTATTTACAGTACAATTGCAATTTCCATTGTCTATGAGTGGTGCAGTCCCAAAATACGACTCCGCGTATGCCAACGATCTTTCGCATAGTGATATAATATATAAAAGTGGTTTTGTTTCATAAATTTCATCCTTATCTTCTCTTTCGTTTTAGCAACACTCCTTCAAGAGAAGTCTTTCATCACAATCTCTGTCTGTCAAGGTCAAAACACAATACAATAGTCCGCTTCGTGAGCCTCTCCGGGGCCCGAGAAAAAAATGGAAGCAGCTGACCTTCACTGTGAACGAGCATTGATTCTTACTTTGCAACATTCTGTGTAAAGCCATCTGTAGAAGTTGGTTTTTGCACGCCATGTTTGTATATTGTTTGCGTGATATTAAAAAAGTTTGTTTAAAGGACGTTATACTTTTAAGTACAGCCTAAAGACCCCTGAAAATCGCAAGTTATGGTAAGCTATGAAAAATAACTCGCGCCACCACCGTGCACTGCTAAGACTAACACCCAGGACATCAAAGATGACATCGCAAATGTCATTGATGAAATCACTGATGACATCACATGTGTATGTACTTTTCATGGAATTTGTGTACTAGGGATTTTTATTATAATGTTGCAAAAAAAGTGTCAAGGATATGGCAATAAATATCATACCGTTATTAGTGCTTTGAACGATGCATTGATATAAATAGCATTGTATTATGGGATTCTATCTAGTATACTGAGCTACTAATGGAGAAACATAGCATTGTGTGCAAAGTACAAGATGAAAGTATAATATTTGTAATGTTAATATGTTGAATAATGAAATGATAATTGTCCTGAAATGTTCGAAAATTCACAAAATGGGGGTGTTCTGAGGACGTTATTCGTATTGTGTGATTGCTTAGCTGTATGCAATGAGGGAATGGCACAGAGAGTAAAGTGGACGCCGTCCGCGGACACCGCGGCTGTTCGTGGACAAGGCGTACTACATCTGGGTTTTTCCAGGAAATCCAACATGGAAAGAAGACTGTACGGATTAGCCAATCAGATGTCGAGGTTGTGGATTTGTGTTGAAAGAGACTCTTGTGTGGTGAAGATGGCAGAAGTGGAGAAAGTCAGGGTTTGGGTGCTCGGAGATATGTTTGTGCATGGTTTACAGCAGTACGCTGAATGCAGGCATGTTGCAAAGAACTTTGATGTGAAAGGCGTGAAGGTGGTGTGGAGCACTGTGCCTGATTGCAATGTACAGGGAATTGTACAAGTTTGTGAGGATATGGCCACGATGAACAGTCCGCATGTGGTAGTTTTGCACTATGGTGCTTTCCATTTGGGCAACGTCAGTGCCCCTACTTTGTTGGCTGATTTGGAACTGTTGGTTCAAGCCGTAATGAAGATCCTTCCAAATGCGAAGTCATTTTTTCTGGATTACTACCTAGGGCAATATGGGACAATAGTTCAGTTATTTGTCCTCAGCAAAACATTGCTAGGTGTGTCATCAACCGAGGCATGTGTGCCTTCATGCTTAGAGCTGGTATGTTCTTCTGTAACAATGAGAATATTGATGCCAGTAATGCTGTTAATTTTAAAGAAGATGGCATTTCTTTATCTTTTACAGGAAATGCCTTTCTATTTTGGAATTGCTTTGGAGAAGGTTATGTAAAGATTTTAGGAGTAAAGTAAGAAAAAAAAACAAGAAAAAAAATACAAAATAACAGGTGTCTGTCAAGCATCTGTAAAAAAAAAATGCTCTTTTCAGAGCCAACTTCAAAGGGAAAATGGGGCACACTATTTAAATTTACAGTCACCACGCTCAGATTTTCGATGTGTCCGCAGACATGGCGGTAGTCCGCGGACATGAAAATCACTACGAGGGGGTTAGTATGTTCTATGTTACATGTATATGAAGTCAGGGATATTATGGTTAAGTTGTGCTACTAAAAACCTATGAAATTCATTGAAAAAACTTTGTTAAAGGGACGTTATGGTTAAGTTGCGCTACTAAAAACCTATGAAATTCAGTAAAAAAAACTTTGTTAAAGGGACGTTATTGTTAAGTTGCGCTACTAAAAACCTATGAAATTCAGTGAAAAAACTTTGTTAAAGGGACGTTATGGTTCAAAGTAAAACCGAAAAACCCCTGAAATTCGGCAGTTATGGTAAGATAAGCAACCATAACTCGCGCCGCCACCGTGCACTGCTAACACTAACACCCAGGACATCAAAGATGACATCACAAATGCCATTGATGACATCACTGATGACATCACGTGTCTGGCTCCCTCTTTTTATCCTTTCCTGACATATCTAGGCCACATGATTTTCTTCAGTAACAGTCAGGAACTAAAAATTGTAAATTACTATATTCGTAGACTTATCCTTCAAGTATGTTCTTAGACTAATTCCCTTATGGTCCAGTCATATCATATGAAACATATACATAGGAAAAGTCACAACCTTGAAAGACAGCAATAATTTTTGTGCATTAAAATGATCAGTAGATTTATCAGCACATTCTGATACTTTTGATGTTTTTTTATTACTGTACTTTCCCTGTATATGCTCAGATTTTTATATGTTGTACTCACACTATTTTCCTTAGGGTCCAGACACATCATGTGATATATATAGATAGGGTAAGTAACAGCTTTGAAACAGAGCAATCATTTCTCTCCATAAAGGTAATCAGTTAGGTTATGAACACTTTCTGCTACTATTGCTGTTTCTTTTTCCTACTTCAATTCCCTTGTATGTATTCATATTTGTATGTGGTGTTGTCTCTTTGTGTTTTGTGTATAATAATGCAATTATGTAGTAAGTGGGTTTTATTACCTACTTATCACAAGTTTCACTGTACGCAAAACTCTAATATGAAAACAGTTATCATTTCAATATTCAACATGGCAAGCTTATGAATATTGCACCTCCATCATGTATGCTGCACACATTGGGCCTCATTACAACTCAGGCGTTAAGGGTTAACGCCACCGTTAACCCTTAACGCCTGATTCTGATTTTAACGCCTGCTTTTAGCAGGCGTTAAAATCCATGGCGCTAACCTGCCATGGTGCTAATTACGCCGCCGTAATTTACGGCGGCGTAATTAGCGCCTTCCCCACTCCCATTATGCCCTATGGGGCAAAAATGGGAATGGGGAAGGGAAAATGGGAAATGGGGATTTACCGCCCCACTCACCTTGGAATGGGGCGGTAAATCCGCCATCCAACATGGTGTAAACGGAGTTTACACCATGGTGGTAAAGTTGGTGCACTTAGCACCAAGGTTGTAATGAGGCCCAATGCCTATGTTTCTACATGGGTACCTTAGTATACTGGATTGAAGTTAATAATAGAATGCTATTTATATCAATGCATAGCTTAATGCACTGATTAGCACTTGATATTTATTCCAATAATCTTTGACACTTTTTTTATTAACATTACACTAAGAATCCCTTGTACAGACTTTTCATGAAAGGTAAATGCACATGTGATGTCATCAGTGATGTCATCAATGACATTTGTGATGTCATCTTTGATGTCCTGGGTGTTAGTGTTAGCAGTGCACGGTGGCGGCACGAGTTATGGTTGCTTATCTTACCATAACTGCCGAATTTCAGGGGTTTTTCAGTTTTACTTTGAACCTTAACGTCCCTTTAACAAAGTTTTTTCACTGAATTTCATAGGTTTTTAGTAGCGCAACTTAACCATAACGTCCCTTTAACAAAGTTTTTTTTACTGAATATATATATATATATATATATATATATGGAAGGAAATAGTGACTTAAAGGGTGAACAAAAGCAGCAAGAGAGAGGATACCGGGGAGGACGCCTGAGAAGAGAGAGGATACCGGGGGAGAAACCCGAGAAGAGAGAAGATTCGCCTTATTCCTATGCTTTAAAATAGCGGCTAGAAGAAACTGCCATCCAGAGTCCCAAATAAAGGGTAACAAATAGGTCACCACAGCGTTTAAAGACGCCTTGTGAAAGGGATGGGTTTAAACTCCATGTCGGGGTAAAATATTAGAGGCAGAGGTCTATGTAACCAACTGGAGTTCGTCTAGTCTGTTAACGTCTGTCTTATGTGTTGTTTGTTGTGACGTCATAGGACAGAAAGTTTTCCTTCAAGGAACAAGCATAAAAACGGCACGATTGGATGTTTGCCATGTTGTAGAAGGTAACCTGATGTTTATTGAGTAAAATAGAAGATATAAAATTTGTGGGACAAAACGGGATTGGAGCTTGCGACGATTGGTGCTCGCTCATATTGTTAGAATTGTTGAAGTAACGAAAGACATAACAAGTGGTGTATAGGTGAAAGTGAACAAAGTTGAATATAGAAGACGTAACTCCATTAGTACACCTGTGAAAACATTTGCCAAAACACGCACCTAAGCTGAAAAAGTACAGTGCGGAATGGGTTAAAGGAACCGCCCACAAGATGTTTATGCCTTGGCTTGGCCCAGGGTCTTATCTAAACCAGTCTTGCAACACATGAAAACCTATTTGCATGCCACATACAAGGGCAAAAAGTTAGACAAATGCCTAGCTAGTCTAGAATTGTGGAAAATGTACCAACAGGATAAAGAGGAGGAGCCGCCAGTAGATAGGATACTCAATGTATGTACAGAGGGGGGTGAGATGCACTCAGCGCCACCTGCCCCGTCTGAAACAAAAACTGAAGACAGTAAGGGCGAAGGGTTATACCCGTTAAGAGAGCTTAAAGCAGCCACAGGGTATAGCAACCCAGCATATGAGTCACATACGCAAAGTAGTGATGAAAATCCAGATGAAGATAGAGATATCACCTCCAGAATCCCGAGGGACAAGGAGAGACACGAGAAGAAGGCAAAAGATGGAAAGGGAATGAGGATAGAACTGATGAGATAGCACTCACACAGAACGAATGGATAGGAGGTCAGATTTTATTGAAACTCGACGGTAAAGGCATTGATGACGCAAAACAAAAGGAGAAGCTAGAGGACTTACAGAGAGGGGAGAAGGAGAAAGAAAAAGGATTGAGAGACGAAAGAGTAAGGAAGAAAGATAGACAGAGACGTGAACAGTTATATCGCGAAGAACAAGAAAGGCAACACGATCGTAAACAGAGAGTAGCCAATGAGCAAGACAGACAGGAAAAGCGAAGGATAGAGGAAGAACAGAAGCTACGAGAGAAAAGAATAAAGAGGCGAAGGGATGAGGAAATCTGAAAGGCAAACGAATGTAGAGACGCAAAGAAAGAGGAAGAAGATAGGGTCAGAGAAAAAGCGAGGAAGCACAGAGAGTTTGATGATGATGTAGAACGTAAGCAAAGACAGAGAGAATGCGATCTTCAATATCTGGAAAGGGTGGTCAAAAAACTTGAGCCAGTAGTAGATTGGGAAGATATACAAGAATTCTTTCCTGAGTACGATTCAGTACCAGGCCCGTCTAGGGCAAATATCGAGGATGACTTTGACACCAGAAGCATCGGAGAGACGATCGATAGAATATATGATGAAATGGGGCTAGAACAAGTACCCCAAGGGGAAGAGGAAGACGAGCGCCTAGAGGGCAGTCAGCTTTACGACACTGATGACATCTCCCGAAGTAGTGGGAACAGAGAACTGTTCCTAGATAGATTGGAAGTAAGTAGGAACAAAGATAATAATAATAATAATAATAATAATTTGGCATTTATATAGCGCTACAAACCCTCAGGTATCTGAGCACTGCTTATTATTACCCATGGTGTGTGGTGTGCATTTATCAACCTCGGAAGGATGAAAGGCTGAGTGTGGCCCTGCCGGGATTCAAACCTGCGTTAGCAGGGTCTGCACAGATGTCAAAGCGAGCGCTCTACTCACTGTGCTACTTGACCAGCTATAAAATGATGCAAGAGGTTGCCCGAGTTGGGCGCAGACAATGTCTGATGCTGAAAGAGAGGAGCAAGAAGAAAAGGAGAGAAAAAGAAAACGCAGAACACGAGTCCCAGGAGGGAAAACGATACATTGGTCAGACTCTAGGGGATCTGCATCAAGGGCATTAGAAACAGCCACACAGTCAGACCAACACAAAGAAGTATCTCACGGTCAGAGGGGGGGTGTCTCCACCACCCTATGTGAGCAGGCTAATGTTACGCTCAGCTGGCTCCCACAGGGGCGACGGTCGGAACTGGATAACTGCGGCCTCTACCAACGTGAATTGTAGTGCAGAGATGACTGACTGGACTGGCCTGCTCAATTTCGTCTGCTTGACCCGTAGGAGTATTCTCCTGAAAGTGGAGAAAAGGAATTAGCCACCCGTGGATTGAGCGAGCACACCCCCACCGTCTTCCCACTAATCACCTCCGATATTCCTTTTCTCCAGTCTCACCTTATGGTTTTGAATAATGAGCTCTCCATCCTGCGTGGAGTGCAGGGGCGCGTAGATAACCAGTTAATTCACTGGTCCGAAGGAATTGGGTGAGTTCCAGACGAATATTGACTCCGAGGTAAGTGGCGAGGAGCCGTGAGTATTTGGCTCTTAAGAGTTCAAAATGTCTGTTATTCACTCTTGTCCGATTCCTTCCTTTGTCTTGCAGCTTGATTCGAGAGGAGGTTGTCTCATAGCAGCTGATTGCGTTTAGGTAAGAGTCTTTGTTACCCAACACTATCCGGTAAAAAATGCCAGTGTTTAACCTGTTGCTTTCTCTCTCCTTACAGGTGCAGCGTAAGACGATGTCGCATGTAGAAGAATAATATCTCTGGCGGTAACTTAGTAAGTTAATAGTGATAATAGAAATTGTCTTTGTTGGTTTTCTCGGTTCACATTATTGTCTTTCTTCGTCCCCTTAGGTGCCAGGAGTTCGGCGATGAATGATGGAGCAGCGCCGGGTCGATAGGTGCTGTGAAGACTGGTAAGTATAGCGCGGCGCTGCAGCTGGCAGTGCGATGCGCACAAAATAAAGTCTTTTCCTTGTTCGGATGCGCGAAGGATCCAGGATCAGATGAAGAATGAAGGTAATTTTCTTGCTCTAACCTTTTCTTCTTATTTCCCTTCTTTCTAGGAGCTCCGGATTCGAGGCGGGCGTGGCAGAAGACTGGATGCTGGACAGACAGGCACGGTGAGCGTTACGCTGCAGGATGCAGAATAACGCGAAGCGTGTGCTGCACATTGGGCGTGGTTTAAATAGCCTCCAAAGTAGTCCCAGGTAAGAAGTTCCCCAAGACCACACCCGAGTAAAAAATAGTCCCTGAAACAAAGTAGTTCCTTTCAGGCCTCACGTTGGCTTGGATTCTTTGCAGCATGGTCTGCATGAGGTAGATTTCTTCATATGAGCCTGACGCCTATGGCGCCAGGACTGATCCCATATATGAGCCTGGCGCCTACAGCGCCAGGACTGAACCCAGATAGCCCCTAGCCGGGGTGGCTTGGTTTTCAATAGGTGTCTGGATGCCTGCTCCCTGGACTGATGGACTTGGTCTGGGTGTCCGGGGGTAGGCATCATGGCAGCACTCCCCCCCCAAGGCCCCTCCTAGGATCGTTCTTCCCCTTGGTCCTGGTTTGTCTGGGAAATTCCGATGGAATCTTTCCACCAATCGAGGTTCATGAACGTGGTCACTAGGCTCACATGACCTTTCTTGTGGCCCGTGACCCTTCTAGTCAATTTGACCATCTTAGAGTCCAGGATATTTTTAACTTCGAATTCAGGCTCCCCGTTAGGATGGGGTCGGGTGGTTTGGTTAACCTGGTTCCGGGTTGTACTGGCTTCAGAAGTGAAATGTGAAAGATGAATTTGCATATTAGAAGGTAATTCCAATTTGACGGCCACCGGGTTGATAATGGCTTTAATGGTGTAAGGTCCCAAATATCTAGGGTTAAAGGTCTGAGTTCCTTTTAGAGGTAGGTTTCTTGTAGCTAGCCAAACTTGATTTCCAACCTGGTATTGTGGGGCTTCACTTCTATGTTGATCTGCATTTTTCTTGTATTTTTCTTTTGCTCGTTTCAAATGTTCAGTTGCCTCCTTAAAGGCTTGTGTAATAGTAGCGTGTAGATGGTTCACTGCGGGCATTTCCAAGTGTTGGGGCGAGTCGAGTTCTGAGGTCCGAGGATGATGCCCATATATGGTATAAAAGGGGCTTTGTCCGGTTCCTGAATGTACAGAGTTGTTGTATGGGTATTCGGAAATCCATAAAATATCCTTCCAATTGCCTTGGGTTTGGTGTAACATTCAACGTAGGTATTGCTCAAGAGTCTGGTTGGTCCTATCGGTCTGACCATCGGTCTGGGGATGATGACTGGTTGAGAACCTCACATCGATTTGCGCCAATTGACAGCATTTCCTCCAAAACTGCAAAATAAACTGACTATCTCGGTCAGAGACCAACACGGAAGGAAATCCATGTATTCGGACAATATTTTCAAGAAATTCCTTGGCCAAAGTTGAAGCTGAAGGTAATCCTTTTAAAGGAATAAAGTGAGCCATTTTGGAAAAAATAACCACTATAACTAGAATGGTGTTAAATCCACTACATGGGGGAAGGTCAGTAATAAAATCTAGGGACAATGTGTGCCATGGTGTAGGCGGAATATCCAAAGGTTGTAAAAGACCAGCTGGTTTCTTCTTCAGACTCTTGTTTTGGTAGCAGATACCACAAGATTGCACAAATGACTTTACGTCTCTTCCCCAGGTGGGCCAGCAGAATTGTCTTTTAATTTTGGCCTCTGTCTTTGCAATTCCTGGGTGTCCCTCAATCAAAGCATTGTGACAATTGGAGATAACTAGTTCTTGTAGTTCCTTGTGTGGTAGGAATAGACGACCTTGATAGTAGGGTAGTTCATCGATGACTGAATAATCTTGGCCTTTCTTTAGCCATTCCTGCAAGGCAGCTGGATCGAAAAGTTGTTGGATCTTTAAATTAATGTCTCATAGAGTTTGTAAAGTAGTTATACCAAGGATTCTTTTCTCTGAAATTATAGGCACCGGTTCAGTGTTCGAATATGCGTCTCCCATTCCCATACGAAATAAGGCATCTGCTTTGCCATTTTTACAACCTGGTCGATAAGTAATCACGAAATCGAATTCCGCGAAGAACAAGGCCCACCTAAGTTGACGTGATGATTGGGCCTTGGCTGTCTTCAAATATTGTAAATTCTTGTGATCAGTGATTACAGTGATGGTATGCCTGGCACCAAGAAGATAATGCCACCAAGCCTTGAATGCAGATTTGATGGCCAATATCTCCTAATCGGTAACTGCATAGTTTAATTCGGGTGCCAAAAACTTTCTTGACCAGAATGCTACTGGATGAAGTTGGCCAGTTTCAGGATCCTTCTGGGAAAGAACAGCCCCCATGGCTAAACTGGATGCATCAGTTTCAACTACGTATGGAAGTTCAGGGCGTGGGTGCTTTAAAACACGTGCAGACGTGATTTTCAAATTTAGTTCTTGGAAGGCCCTGTCAGCCTCTTCGGTCCATAGGAAGCACTTATTCTTTCGCAAGAGTGCTGTGATGGGGTGTACAATATGTGAGAATTCTGGAATTATTCTGCGGTAGAAATTAGCAAATCCAAGCATGCTTTGTACTCCTATAACTGAACTAGGTGATGGCCACTTGAGGATTGCGTCCACCTTTCGAGAGTCCATTCCAACTCCTTTTGGGGTCAGGATAAATCCAAGGAATTCGACTTCTGTAGAGTGAAAACAAATTTTTCCAATTTTGCATATAACTTATGCTGGCATAGTTTTTCAAGAATGGCACGAACGTGCTTAACATGGTCTGATTCTGAGGAGGAGTACATAAGGATATCGTCTATGTATACAACAACACAGACGTCAATGAGTTATCGTTCATAAAATACTGGAAGGCTGCCGGTGCATTGCACAACCCGAAAGGCATCACCTGATATTTGAACAATCCATACTTGGTGCGAAAGGCAGTCTTCCATTCGTCGCCTTTCTTTACACTTACCAGATGATATGCCCCTCGGAGATCTAACTTGGTGTAGATACAAGCATCCTTTACTTGGTCTAGTAATTCGGGGATCAGAGGCAATGGGTATCGGTTTTTTACCATAATTTGGTTTAATGCGCGGTAATCTATGCACGTTCTAAGGTCACCTTCCTTTTTGGGCACGAAGAATAAAGCTGAGGCTGCGGGGGACTTAGATGGACGAATGAATCCATTAGCAAGGTATTGATCCAGGTATTGTCGTAGATGACGGTTTTCGGGCTCTGTAAGGGCGTAGATCCTACTGCATGGAGGTTGTGCACCGGGTAAAAGATCGATCTGACAATCGTATGATCTGTGAGGCGGTAACGTGTTTGCCTGTTCTTTCTGAAAAACATCTTGAAATTCTTGATATTCCTGAGGTTACTGCGCAATTGGAGTAACGACTGTGGCCAAGCCTTTATTCAAGGTTTTTTCCGGGTATCAGGTGTGTGCACAATCCGGGAAGGTCATTCTCTTCTCTCGCCAATCAATACAAGGATTATGTGTTCCAACCACGGTATTCCCAGAATTATTTTGAACTGCGGGACCTTGATTAAGTCAAACACAATGCTTTCTCAATGCTCATCTTGACCCAACAGCTTCACCTCTGTAGTGGAGTGAGTTACTGGCCCAGAGGCAATTTCAGTCCCATCGACAGTGGTGATGACATCAGTTGTGGTCTTTTTGCAAAGATGCAGGTTCACCCTTGTAGCTAATTCGTGGTCCATGTAATTTCCGATGGCCAGCTATCAATGTGTGCTCTCCCTGCGTGCATACGTGATGGCTGCCTTGGATCAATAAGGACCATTGGCACAATTAGGTGAGAGGTCTGAGTGTCCTTTTTTAAGCTCAGCAAGCGGACCTCTACACTTGTCGGGCGTGGTCGTTTCCTGAGTCAGGCTCTATGTGACTTTTGTCTGCAACTCTTACCACCTTCGTGGGTGGTTTAACAGGGCAATCTCGCAGAAAATGTCTCGAAGTTCCACAGTACAGACACAATTGCACTTGTCGTCTCCTTTCTCTTTCCTTTTGAGTCAAGGGTCCTTTAACACCCCCGATCTGCATGGGTTCTGATGTATCTGTTCCCTTGGGGGTAACGTTGGGTTTAAATAATACCCGATTCTCAAATTTAGCTTGATCAGCCTTTCTATTCTGAAGTCTGTGATCTAACTGGACCACCAAGTCTATATATTCAGGGCAATCCTGGGGTGGATTCACTACTTGAGCTAACACATCTTTGAGTTCTCCTCGGAGTCCACGATGAAATAACGTAATTCGGTTTGCCTCAGGCCATCCGGTTTCCACCACCAACCTATTAAAGGTTGCGATGTAGGTGAACAGATCCTGGTTACCCTGTCGTAGGGACAAAAGTTTGTTATCCAAGGCCTGTCCTTGTAAATGTCGGGCAAATAGTCTTTCCATGCTCATTTGAAAGCCCTGAAAATCCCGAAGAAGAGGACTATCCTGGTTAACTAGTGGAATTGACCAATCAGCTCTGCTGCCACTGAGATACGATAGTACAAAGGCTACTTTGGCTTGATCGTTTTGGAAAGGCTCCAGGTCTACATAAAAAGTGCAAGCGGCACTGGTTCATAAATACGGCAAACCTTTTTGGGTCTCCGGCAAAGCGTTCGGGTGGTGGTAAAGGGATATTTCCAGGTAAAACTATGTGCACAGGGTTGCTTGATGGAGCAGGAGTTGGGTTCCCCCCGAGTACAGGTAAGGGTGTTTGCCCAGCTTGGTTTTGCAGCAGTTGCCTAGCAAGATCATCAGTGCGTTCCTTAGACACAATCAGTTCTCTCCTGAGAGCATTAGATTCTTGGCAGGCGGAATGTACTTCTGCCCTAAGTTCCCCTAATAATTGGGCCAGTTGGTCAGTTTCTGAGGTCTCCATAACGCCCGGGTGGGAATTTGTTGGGAGGCTTTGCATTCTGTTACGCTCACCTGGCTCCTACAGGGGCGACGGTCGGAACTGGATAGCTGCGGCCTCTACCAACGTGAATTGTAGTGCAGAGATGACTGACTGGACTGGCCTGCTCAATTTCGTCTGCTTGACCCGTAGGAGTATTCTCCTGAAAGCGGAGAAAAGGAATTAGCCACCCGTGGTGTCATGATCTCTGCTTCCAAAAGATCAGGACTTGCCCAACTCCCTTGGAAGCAGACCCATAACCCCGGTTCCGAGTGCCAGCCAGTCCCAATTGGGACCTTTTGGACCCTGTCCTGGCGCCAGTGGCACCAGGCTCATAAAGATGCCCAGTCCCAGGGCTGGAAGCGCCGGGCTCATAATGCTTGGGTCGAATTACCTGCAGCAGACCATGCTGCTTACTTACCTGCCAGTTGAGCCCCTGATCCTCTTCTGTTTGGGACTACTTTTCCTGTTGGGTGGGGCAGGAGCCACTCCCTAGGTTCAGAACACTGGAACTCTTCTGGAAAGCAGGAACTCTTTTCTTACCTAGGCGTGGCTGTGGAAGGAGACACCTAAGCACTACAGGAGGCTATTTAAACCACACCCGATGGATGAATCTTGCTTTGCGTTATTCTGCATTCTCTGCAGCAGAACGCTCATCGTGTCTTCAGCTTCTGATCCTGGCCTAAGGGAACAAAGGTTTACCATCCTGGAATCCAGTCTTCAGCAGCACCTGTAAAGACAAAGAAAGAACAGGTTAGCACTACGGTCTTCAGGGGCAGCACATCTCTTACCTGGTCCATCGGCTGTCCCCAACGCCTCGTGCTGCATTCCGGCATCTGAAAGACAAAGGCTTACCTACTCTTCGCATGCTCCGGAGGTCTTCGCACTGCATTCCGGCATCTGAAAGACAAAAGCTTACCAGCTCTTCGCACGCTCCGGAGGTCTTCGGCGCTGCATCCCGCATCTGAAAGACAAAAGAAGGTGCGTTTAAAGACATTGGGCAACTTTATTACTCACGTGCCATTACTCCTTCCCACGCCGAATCCAGTGGGTATTCCAGCACCCTTCAGCTTCTCTAAAGCTCCGAACTTGTACCTGCAAGATAAAAGGGACAGTTAGTGCTCATCGTGAAGCAGGCTACAAGCGCTTACTTACATGCTTCCAGGCGCTTCTATTCCTCACGCGGGTTCGATCCTCAATTCTCTTCAGCCCGCCATCCGCCATCGCCGGAACCCTGCAAAACAAGAGATATCATTACAAAAGACTTTTAAGACATTTGAAGTGCCCAGAACTTACCGTTCGTGCAGTTAACGACGGACAGCAGTCCTCTGAGGTCAAGAGGCCTGCACCCTTATCCAGTGAAGAAACTGGTTACGGCACCCTGCCCCGAGGCAGATGGAGAGCTCGGCGTTCACTTACCTAAGGTGAGGGCGTTAACCTTTGGGGTTCTACAGGAGAAGAGAAAGGGAAGAGGAGAGAGGCACCCAATAACCCCAGTTCATTAATCCCATATTTTCTATCTGCAGACATCTTACTCTTCGAGTCAGACATACAGTGCACAGAGGTCCAGCCCAAAGAGCCAACCGTGTGTTACACATCACCTTTGAAGATACGGCATTCACCCAGTCAAGACCGGCGCCTCTGCGGGAATCAGGTGGGCGTTACAGAACGCAAAACCTACCGCAAAACTCCCACCCAGGCGCTATGGAAAACTCGGATACCAACCAGCTAGCCCAGTTACTTGGGGAACTAAGAGCAGAAGTGCATGCAGCCCGTCAGGAAACGAATGCTCTAAGAAGGGAACTGATTATTTCCAAGGAGCGAACAGACGATCTCGCTAGACAATTGCTACAGTCACAAGCCGGACAAACTCCGTTACCCGCATCAGGGGCAAATTTTCCTTCAACATCCTCTACGAACCCAGTGCAGATCAACCTACCTGGGAATGTACCTCTGGCTCCGCCCGAACGATTTTCTGGTGACCCAAAGAGGTTTGCAGTATTTATTAATCAGTGCCGGTTGCACTTCTTATGCCGGCCAGCAGCCTTTCCAACTGATCAAGCTAAGGTAGCTTTCGTGCTTTCGTACCTTAGTGGCAATGCGGCAGACTGGTCGATCCCTCTAGTTAATCAAGATGATCCTGTTCTCCATGATTTTCAAGCTTTTCAGCTCAGTATGGAAAAACTGTTTGCAAGACATTCACAGGAGCAGGCCTTGGACAATGAGCTCCTTTCATTGCGACAGGGTAATCAAGACCTTTTGGCTTATATTGCGTCTTTCAACAGACTGATAGTGGAAACTCGATGGCCTGAGGACAAAAGGATTACGCTGTTTTATAGAGGTTTACGTGGAGAGCTCAAAGATGTGTTAGCCCAAGTAGTGAATCCCCCGCAAGACTGTTCGGACTATATTGACTTAGTCGTTCAAATTGACCACAGACTGCAGAACAGGAAGGCCGATCGTTCCAAGTTTGATGCTCGAGTATTTTCCAAATCACCAACTCCTACCAAAGGAGTAGACTCCGGGGAACCCCTGCAAATAGGGGGCCTGAAAGGACCACTAACACAAAAGGAGCGGGAAAGGAGAAAACAGTTGCAATTATGCCTCTATTGGGGAAACTCGGGGCACTTTCTTCGAGACTGTCCGGTGAAACCAGCCAAGAAGGCAGTAGGAGCTGCAGTTACCAGGGTCACAAACTCTGAGCAGGGAAACAACCTCGCCCGACAAGAATAGAGGTCCTCTTGCCGAGCATTAAAACCAGTTCTGTGACCTCGCATTTCGTGATACCTATGGTCCTCATTAGCCCTGAACATCCGGATCGATTACATGCGATTGAAGCTTACGTCGACAGCGGTGCCATCGGCAATTATGTGGATCATGAAATGGTTTTGAGGATGAATCTGACTCTTTGTCCAAAGGCTGTAAAGGACGTCATTACTACGGTGGATGGTACGGAGATAGCCTCCGGACCAGTAACGCATACCACCCAAGAAGTGACGCTAATAAGTCAAGATGGACACCATGAGAAGATCGTGTTCGATGTGATCAAGGCCCCTCAGTTCCAGATTATTCTAGGAATTCCTTGGTTAGAAAAGCACAATCCTCAGATCGATTGGCGAGCAAGAACGGTTCAGTTTCCAGAATGTGTCTCTACTTGTCACCCTCGACCTGGTGTTGCACTGGCAGCAATTTCCTCGGAGGCTCCCCAGTTACCTCCTTAATACCTTGAATTCCAAGATGTTTTCCGGAAGGATCAGGCTAACTCTCTACCTCCTCATAGGTCTTATGACTGCCAGATAGACCTGATACCTGGATCTACTCCTCCTTGTAGTAGAATTTATGCCCTCACCGAGCCTGAGAATCTTCACCTCCGACAATACCTGGATCAATACCTAGCGAATGGGTTTATTCCTCCTTCCAAGTCCCCTGCTTCCTCAGCTTTGTTCTTCGTTCCAAAAAAAGAAGGGGACCTTAGAACTTGTATAGATTATCGCGCCCTGAACCAGATCACCGTTAAGAATAGATATCTGTTACCTTTGATCCCTGAACTCCTGGACCAAGTCAGAAAAGCATGCATATATACAAAGCTGGATCTTAGAGGAGCCTACCACTTGGTACGAGTAAAAGAGGGCGATGAATGGAAGACGGCCTTCCGCACCAAGTATGGGCTATTTGAATATCAGGTCATGCCCTTCGGACTTTGCAATGCCCCGGCCGCCTTTCAATATTTTATGAACGATGTCCTCAGAGAGCTCATAGATGTGTGTGTTGTTGTTTACATTGACGACATCCTCGTTTATTCTTCATCGGAAACTGAACATCGGAAACACGTGAAAATGGTCCTCGAGAGATTGCGTCAACACAAACTTTTCGCTAAGTTGGAAAAATGTGTTTTCAACGTGACTGAAGTTGAATTCTTGGGATTCATATTATCACCTAGCGGAGTGCGTATGGATTCAAAGAAGGTCGATGCAATTCTCAAATGGCCATCGCCATCCTCCGTAAAAGGTGTTCAAAGCATGTTAGGCTTCGCTAACTTTTACCGCAGGTTTATCCCTGAATTCTCTCGAATAGTCCAGCCCATCACCGCCTTGTTAAAGAAAAACAAACGTTTTGAATGGTCTACCGAGGCGGAACAAGCTTTCCAGAATTTGAAGACTAGATTTATCTTTGCACCGATCTTAAAACATCCTCGCCCAGAACTCCCCTACATCGTTGAAACTGATGCTTCGAGCCTTGCCATAGGGGCAGTTCTATCACAAAAGGACCCAGTAACCAATCAGTTGCATCCCGTGGCATTTTGGTCCCGCAAATTCTCGCCTCCTGAAATCAATTACACTATTACTGATAAGGAACTTCTAGCTATCAAGTCCGCCTTTAAGGCTTGGCGGCATTATCTTCTGGGGGCCCGACACACCGTTACTGTGATTACATATCACCGAAACCTGCAATATTTGAAAACCGCAAAAGCTCAATCCTCTAGGCAACTCCGTTGGGCACTATTCTTTGCCGAGTTTGACTTCATAATCACCTATCGACCTGGTACAAAAAACGGTAAAGCTGATGCCCTTTCTCGGATGGGAGTGGAAGAACATTTGATCAATCCTAAACCTGTACCTATCATTCCCAAACAAAGAATTCTGGGTGTAATCGCCACACAATCCATAGAGGAAGTTAAGGATAAAGCCAGGCTACTGGTAACTCTAGCAGACATACAGAATTGACATCTGCAGGGAAAGGACTTTACAGTGAAGGACAACCTATTATATTTCCAAGAACGCTTATACCTGCCCAGCACAGATTTACAGAAAAAGGTAATCTCTTGTTATCACGATTCTTTAATGGAAGGACATCCCGGTATGGCCAAAACCTCGGAAAAGATCAAGCGCTACTTCTGGTGGCCGTCTTGGAAAAAAGATATCAGAGACTTTATAATGTCCTGTGGAGTATGCGCCCAAAACAAGAGTCAAAAGGAAAAACCAGCCGGCCTCTTACGCCCTATTGACATCCCACCTCGCCCTTGGCATACGCTTTCTATGGACTTCATCACCGATCTACCTCCGTGCTCCGGATACAATACGATCCTAGTAATCGTGGACCTATTCTCCAAGATGGCGCATTTCATTCCACTCAAAGGCTTACCAACAGCAGCAACTCTGGCCCGAGAATTTCTCGAAAACATCGTCCGACTGCATGGTTTTCCTTCAGTTCTAATTTCGGATCGAGGGAGTCAATTTATTTCTCATTTTTGGCGAAGTTGCTGTCGGTCAGCTCAAATTGATGTGAGACTTTCGACCAGCCACCACCCTCAAACCGACGGACAAACCGAGAGAACCAATCAAACTCTGGAACAGTATTTGCGCTGCATGCTACAACAAACTGAAAAAACTTGGAAAGATATCCTTCGGATAGCCGAATATGCTTACAATAATTCTGTCCACTCGGGAACTGGGAAGACCCCGTTTTTTCTTTTATACGGTAGTCACCCTCGAACCTCGGAGTTGGATCCACTCCAAGATCTTGGAACACCAGCAGTAGACCACCTGCATTCTACAATCACCCAAGCCTTTAAGGAAGCCGTTTCTCACCTTCAAAGGGCTAAAGAACAATACAAGAAAGGAGCAGACCAACATCGGAAGGAAGCCCCCCAGTATCAAGTTGGAGATCAAGTCTGGTTATCCACCAAATATCTACCTCTAAAAGGACCACGCACATTCAACCCAAGATACCTTGGTCCCTATTCCATCACTACCATAGTAAATCCAGTAGCGGTCAAGTTGGACTTGCCCCCTCACATGAAGATACATCCGGTCTTCCACGTCTCTCTATTAAAACCTGTGCAACCTCAAACCCGACTAACTAAATCTCCAAAACCTATTCTAGTTGACGGAGAACTCGAATTTGAAGTCAAAAGCATCCTGGATTCCAAGATCTCCAAATCTAAACTATTTTACCTGATTGACTGGAAAGGGTACGGTCCCCAAGAAAGATCCTGGGAACCTGCAGAATATGTCCACGCGCCTCGTCTAATCAAAAGATTTCATCGAACATTTCCTAACAAGCCAAAACCCCCGTAGAAGCCCGGTTTGGGAGGGGCCTTGAGGGGGGGTGCTGTCATGATCTCTGCTTCCAAAAGATCAGGACTTGCCCAACTCCCTTGGAAGCAGACCCATAACCCCGGTTCTGAGTGCCAGCCAGTCCCAATTGGGACCTTTTGGACCCTGTCCTGGCGCCAGTGGCACCAGGCTCATAAAGATGCCCAGTCCCAGCGCTGGAAGCGCCGGGCTCATAATGCTTGGGTGGACTTACCTGCAGCAGACCATGCTGCTTACTTACCTGCCAGTTGAGCCCCTGATCCTCTTCTGTTTGGGACTACTTTTCCTGTTGGGTGGGGCAGGAGCCACTCCCTAGGTTCAGAACACTGGAACTCTTCTGGAAAGCAGGAACTCTTGTCATACCTAGGCGAGGCTGGGGAAGGAGACACCTAAGCACTACATGAGGCTATTTAAACCACACCCGATGGATGAATCTTGCTTTGCGTTATTCTGCATTCTCTGCAGCAGAACGCTCATCGTGTCTTCAGCTTCTGATCCTGGCCTAAGGGACCAAAGGCTTACCATCCTGGAATCCAGTCTTCAGCAGCACCTGTAAAGACAAAGAAAGAACAGGTTAGCACTACGGTCTTCAGGGGCAGCGCATCTCTTACCTGGTCCATCGGCTGTCCCCAACGCCTCGCGCTGCATTCCGGCATCTGAAAGACAAAGGCTTACCTACTCTTTGCATGCTCCGGAGGTCTTCGCACTGCATTCCGGCATCTGAAAGACAAAAGCTTACCAGCTCTTCGCACGCTCCGGAGGTCTTCGGCGCTGCATCCCGCATCTGAAAGACAAAAGAAGGTGCGTTTAAAGACAATGGGCAACTTTATTACTCACGTGCCATTACTCCTTCCCACGCCGAATCCAGTGGGTATTCCAGCACCCTTCAGCTTCTCTAAAGCTCCGAACTTGTACCTGCAAGATAAAAGGGACAGTTAGTGCTCATCGTGAAGCAGGCTACAAGCACTTACTTACGTGCTTCCAGGCGCTTCTATTCCTCACGCGGGTTCGATCCTCAATTCTCTTCAGCCCGCCATCCGCCATCGCCGGAACCCTGCAAAACAAGAGATATCATTACAAAAGACTTTTAAGACATTTGAAGTGCCCAGAACTTACCGTTCGTGCAGTTAACGACGGACAGCAGTCCTCTGAGGTCAAGAGGCCTGCACCCTTATCCAGTGAAGAAACTGGTTACGGCACCCTGCCCCGAGGCAGATGGAGAGCTCGGCGTTCACTTACCTAAGGTGAGGGCGTTAACCTTTGGGGTTCTACAGGAGAAGAGAAAGGGAAGAGGAGAGAGGCACCCAATAACCCCAGTTCATTAATCCCATATTTTCTATCTGCAGACATCTTACTCTTCGAGTCAGACATACAGTGCACAGAGGTCCAGCCCAAAAAGCCAACCGTGTGTTACACATCACCTTTGAAGATACGGCATTCACCCAGTCAAGACCGGCGCCCCTGCGGGAATCAGGTGAGCGTTACACGTGGATTGAGCGAGCACACCCCCACCGTCTTCCCACTAATCACCTCCATATTCCCTTTCACCAGTCTCACCTTATGGTTTTGAATGATGAGCTCTCCATCCTGCGTGGAGTGCAGGGGCACGTAGATAACCATTTACTTCAATGGTCCGAAGTTCCAGATGAATATTGACTCCGAGGTAAGTGGCGAGGAGCAGTAAGTATTTGGTTCTTAAAAGTTCAAAATGTCTGTTATTCACTCTTGTCCAATTCCTTCCTTTGTCTTGCAGCTTGATTCGAGAGGAGGTTGTCTCGTAGCAGCTGATTGCGTTCAGGTAAGAGTCTGTGTTACCCAACACATCCGGTAAAAAATGCCAGTGCTTAACCTCTTGCTTTCTCTCTCCTTACAGGTGCAGCGTAATACGATGTGGCATGTAGAAGAATAATATCTCCGGCAGTAACTCGGTAAGTCTATACTGATAATAGAAATTGTCTTTGTTGGTTTTCTCAGCTCATCTTATTGTCTTTCTTCGTCCCCTTAGGTGCCGGGAGATCGGCGATGAATGATGGAGCAGCGCTGGGTCGAGGAGGTGCTGTGAAGACTGGTAAGTATAGCGCGGCGATGCAGCTGGTGGTGCGATGCGCAAAAAATAAAGTCTTTTCCTTGTTCGGATGCGCGAAGGATCCAGGATCAGATGAAGAATGAAGGTAATTTTCTTGCTCCAACCTTTTCTTCTTATTTCCCTTCTTTCTAGGAGCTCCGGATTTGAGGCGGGCGTGGCAGAAGACTGGATGCTGGACAGACAGGCACGGTGAGCGTTACGCTGCAGGATGCAGAATAACGCGAAGCGTGTGCTGCTCATCGGGCATGGTTTAAATAGCCTCCAAAGTAGTCCCATGTAAGAAGTTTCCCAAGACCACACCAGAGTAAAAAATAGTCCCTGGAACAAAGTAGTTCCTTCCAGGCCTCAATTTTGGCTTGGATTCTTTGCAGCATGGTCTGCATGAGGTAAGTTTCTTCATATGAGCCTGGTGCCTATGGCGTCAGGACTGATCCCATATATGAGCCTGGCGCCTACGGCACCAGGACTGAACCCAGATAGCCCACAGCCGGGGTGACTGGGTTTTCAATAGGTGTCTGGATGCCTGCTCTCTGTACTGATGGACTTGGTCTGGATGTCCGGTGGTAGGCTTCATGACAGCTAAGGACATTGCCAGGTAGGCGGCGATGCGGGAATATTACTGCAATAGACAGGAGAACAATGAGAGAAGAGAGAGAGAGCTATGTGTCCCAATTTCCGTTGCTCTAGAAAGGAGAAGCGAGAACACAGTATATTCCATGTCCACACATGGATCGGGAAAACCTGAAAAACAAGCTTCCAATGCCGACATCGGGAGCCGGAAAATGGATACATGAGTTAGAAAAAATGACAGGCGAGAACACGCTAGCTACAGAGGATATCAAAGGTCTCTTAATCGCCATACGTGATGATAGAGCTGACTATGTGAGCAAACGCGCAGGTTAGCCAGGTGTGATCACAGTCAATACCGCGCATGAAGGAGCTCCATTTAACAATTGCAGAGCCGCAGTATGGAAAGCGTTGCGATTATTATATCTGGATACTTCCGACATGGAAGCTATAATTACACGTAAAATGAAAGAGTTGGAGGACCCGTTGATTTGCATTCAGAATTTTCAAGACGCATGGGAACTCAAGACTCGGGAATCTTTGGGGAAATCCATACCCGTGTTCTACCTTATATTGTGCCAAGGGCTGCCAGAGCTGGTACAGAAACAGCTCAAGAAATTGGTAGGAATCGAGACCAAACCGTGGTCGTAAATACAGCTGACCATTGCACACGATTGCAGGCAAATTAACAAGGGGGGTCCTGGGAGTCCCTCTGCCAGACATTAGTCCTGGTTACGAGAGACTTACCCAGAGTCTTTAGCTCACTATCTTTCACAGAGAAGAAATATCCCAAACATATCAGTCTTTGTCCTGCCCTGGGGCAGTCCAGCACCGAAATGCTAGGCAATTCTACTCAGAACAAGAGTACCAACAGCATCCCCAGACACGTGTTTCGGTCTGGTTGGACCTCATCAGTAGGGAGGAGCTGTTCCTCTCTAAGAGTAGTGAGCAAGGGGTCCACGTCTGGATTCCCCTAGTAACTTAGGGTGAGACCCAAAGTTACCTGAATATGCAAATTAACAAAGGGGGTCCTGGGAGTCCCTCTGCCAGACATTAGTCCTGGTTACGAGAGACTTACCCAGAGTCTTTAGCTCACTATCTTTCACAGAGAAGAAATATCCCAAACATATCAGTCTTTGTCCTGCCCTGGGGCAGTCCAGCACCAAAATTCTAGGCAATTCTCCTCTCGTAACCAGGACTAATATCTGGCAGAGAGTCTCCCAGGCTACTGCAAGAAAAGAATCGTAAAAAAGAAGCTTCACAAAAGGGTGAAGAGGCAAAATGAGTACAGAAAAATTGTCAAAATACACCCTTGAAGGAGCAATGATAACTAGCGCAGGTGGATTGAACACTCAACAAGTTAATAATCCAAAGCAGAACAATCAGGGCAACACTGAGTTTTACCCCAGGGGAAGAGGATGTAGAGGACGAGGATGGCAGAGTAATCAGGGAGGTTTTCAAAACATGCAAAATGGCAACCAAGATATGTCAAATGGGCAAATGATCAGACCGCTGCCAGTATGTTGGTTGTGTGGAATGGGGATGACAGGGCATTTAGAGAGCACATGCAGAACTCAAGGCATGATGCAAAACGGCCAAGGAACAGGAGCAGGTACGGTGAATCCACCTGAATGTTTACAGCAGGGGGAAAGGGAGTCACACAGAATCACACGGTGCAACAGCAAACGCCAAGAGCGCAGCAAGGCTTGCAACCTCAAAATTTGATGAGATTTCCACAAGGACAGTCTCAGCAGTCACTGATGCAACTGTCACCGACAGTAAGTACAGGACAGGCCATGAACCCTGGAATGTGGAATAACACTGGTGATGGGGGAAGTCCATTCACACAGGGTGGGCCAAAGTTATATATGGACTAGGACAGCTCACTGGGAACCCTGATGTGTTCTATCCTATCAGTGACACCAGACCCTCACCAGGAACCAAGGGTTGATGTCGTTGTAGGGGATAAAGAATATTGCTTCCTAGTTGACACGGGTGCAACACATTTGTGTATACGTGAAGGTACATTTTCCTTGTCCGGCAATGATATAAATACTCCGAGTTTCACAGGAGCTACTAGTTGTGTTCTCTTTACTAACGCACTTCCACTCTCTATAGGAGAATGTGATATGAATGCACCCTTGTCATATTCACGACAAACCCTAGTAAACATCTTGGGTCGAGATCTAATGACGAAATTAAACATGACAATCTCGTTCACGGAGGAGGGCATAGTATGTTCGACTACAGGAATGTACTATTTGAACGTATGCAAAATGATTAGAGCATAAGCAGGACACACAGCTATGAGGGCTGTACCATTAGAACCCGAAATATTCACGTATGGAAAATGTGTGCTAATGGCAGGACTACCAGGCCTTGCTGAAAAAACTATGAGGATCCCAGATGAATTTCTGTTCAGGCCAAGAATACCTATCTACGAAGAAAAGGGACGAGTATTTTCCTTAGTGATACACACAGCCGCGATACGAGGGAAAATGGCTCTGATCGATGGCTGTGATGATGAAGGCCGACAATGGTGCACAGTAATCGCCATTGAAGAAGGGTACAGATTGACTGACATTACAGATGACGATCTGTTTGATGAGCAAGCAGACGGGGGAGAAACAGCAGTTGAGTTGAGCCTCACCTTTTAGGTGAAAATGATCAAAAGAGAAGTGCCTCAGAGAATGACGTTAGTGCAGAACCATCCTGAATATTTCGAGGACGACATGGCCCAGGTGCCTGTCTCAGTGTGGACCACAGGCCCCTATGATGTAGGCTTATTGAAAGGAGTCAGAGAAGTGACAATTAAACTATTTCGGCTATGATGGAGCAGGGCATTTTAGCGACGTCAGAGTCGTCATGCAATACTGCAGTTTACCCTGTCAGGAAATCAAAGGGAGGGTCTTGGAGGCTAATTCAAGATCTGAGGCCAATAAATTATATTGTTGAAGCCGAGTTCCCTTTAGCCCCAAACCCGGCTACAATCCTATGTAATATACCTGTTGAGGCAAAATATTTCATGGTGATTGAGGTGAAAAATGCATTTTTCTCAATCCTATTGCGCAAAGACTCACAAGATCTGACATAATTTACGTTCAGACAGATGCGTCTGAAAAGCACAAGGCTACCCCAGGGGTACTGTATGTCTCTTTCTATCTTTAACAGAGTCCTGCAGATGGACTTAAGCACCATTGCATTGGAAAGTGTTGTCTTGCAATACGTGGACGACATCTTAATTTGCAGCACGACAGAGGAGAAATGCAGGTACGATTCTGTTCAGCTGCTAACTATATTAGCTGAAAAAGGATATAAGGTTGACAAAGAGATTTTGCAGTATTGTCAATAAGAAGTGCTATACATAGGCCAGCTGATCTCTCAGGAGGGGAAAGAGTTACCCTGGAAAGGACTGAAGCCATACTAAACACAGCAAAGCCACACACGGTAAACCAGATGCAGAGTTTCTTAGGCCTTTGCAATTATGTCAGGGCATAGGTCTTTGACTACAGCTCTTACACCAAGCCGTTGCTTCAGGCCCTAAAGAAGGCACAAGTGACGAAGGAAAAGATTGAATGGTCTGAAACCATGGAGGAAGGATTTGCTGAACTAAAAAGAGCCATTTGCACGGCACCAGTTTTAGAGATTCCCAATTATGCAGAGGAATTCTGCCTGTTCTCACACACGAATGGCAGCATTATGACAGAAGTACTCACACAGAGAACCACATTGGGGTAAAAGCCCCTAGCATATTATAGTGGAATTTTGGACCCAGTGATGAGGGGCCATTTCCTGTGCAAACAAATTTTAGCTGCCGCAGCGTTCGTCATTGAGAAGGCTACCACCATTGTAATGGGATGCTCAATGACGTTGTACGTCGAGCACTCACTATTTGCTATTCTAGAGAAACCGAAGGGCACACTGACATCTCAGAGAGCTTCTGCCTATGAAGTGATCATATCAAAAACATTGGTTAAAAGAGTCCAATGCAAAATAGTGAACCCTTCTATGTTCATAGCCGAGCCAATCACTAAAGGAGAGCCAATACATAACTGAGCGAATTATGAGGAATTCTATGATGAGATTCCCAGAGTGAAAGAAAATGCATTGGCAGCAGGAGAAATTGTCTTCATTGATGGTTCTTCGAGAATTGATCAAAACGATGGGCAAAGATATAGAGGCGTCGCTGTGATGAAGCACACAGCAAATGGAGAATTTCGAGTACTTTTTGGTGAATGAATACCATCGCATTATTCGGCGCAAGCTGCAGCACTATTAGCGTTGTTACTCACGATTCAGAATCACGCAGACCAGGAAGTAACAGTGTACAGTGACTCTGTCTATGTGACATCAACAGTGCATGCAGGCTTAGCGCGCTGGAAAAGGAGGGGCCACCTCCGAGCAGATGGCATGCCAGTACAGCATGCAGCCATATTGGATAGACTGATTGAAGCACTACAGCTCCCAGTGGGCATAGTGGTTGTGAAATGCACCACCCACACGAAGGAGACAGATTTTATCTCATGAGGAAATCAAGCAGCAGACACAGAAGCCAAGTGTATGGCATCCAAGAATGAGACAATTATGGATGTGGGAGTCGTTAACATGAATGAGAAAATGATCATCGCACAAAGTGAACCCGAAAGCTATAATAATATGGGACAAACGCAGTTAATAGAACTCCAAGGGGAGACACCACAAGAGGAGAAGAACTTATGGAAACGGCAAGGGTGTTCTTTAAACCCCTCTGAAAGCTTGTGGCGACAACACAGCACTGGTAAATCAGTAATGCCTATAGACCTGTTAAAAATAGCGCTGGAGCAGTTACACTATCCAGCACACATGACAAAAGAGAATCTAGCGGCAACATTCTCAGAAGACTGGTTCATACCGAATTTAGCAGAGCACGTTGCATTTTTTATGGTGAACTGTATAATTTGCCAACAGTTCACAGCTGGGCACACATTAAAAGTAATTAGAGGAGTTATCCCAAAGCCCAATGGGCCTTTTCAGCACTTGCATGTCGATTACGTCAATATGATTCAAGTATGTAACGGTTACAGGTATTTAATTGTTGTGGTGTTTCCATTCTCTAGATGGATAGAAGGAGGTCCATGTATACACCCAGACTCTACCTGTGTGGCCAAATTCCTAGTGAGAGGTATTCCCCAGGTGAGGCGTATGCAAAGTCATGAGATCAGATAACGGGACTCACTTTGTAAATGAAGTTTTTGAGCAGATTAGCTTGTTGCTTGGTATAAAGCACAAGTTCTCGTTGGCATATCATCCGCAAGGTAACAGAATATGTGAGAAGCTCAACGGCTTATTAAAGGAAAGGATAGCCAAGTTGAAGCTTACTCTAAGAAAGGGATGGTTGCACTGCCTTCCTTTGGCACTGTATGCACTCAGGAATCAACCTGGTTCCGACCATCATCTTACGCCGCACAAAATAGCCACAGGAAGAAGAATGCGCACACCACTGACACCCCAAGACAGAGCTAGATGTGATGCCCAGTCAACAGGAGAAATCTTAGGGTCTGAAATGCAGAATTACTTGAACTGCATGACATATTTCCTTACTGTAATTTCAGCTCAGCTGCAGCGATGATGAAAAGGGTGCAGGGCAGCACGGAACACAGAAGGAGATCTTACTGCAGATGCAGCTCAAGGATTACGTGTACCATCCATCTTCCCTGGAGATACCATCCTGGTAAAGAACCACACGAGGAAAAAGAGGGACGAGCCAAGGTTTAACGGTCCCTTTACAGTGGAAGACTGCACGCCTTCTGCAGTAAAACTAAAAGGAAGAAGAGCTTGGATCTTTTTGGGAGACATCAAGCCATACATCGGAGAAGGCCCCCTGCCTGCACCCCAGCACAAAGGGACTACAGACGACGGGGAAGAACCACAGCACGTGGAGACGAGATCCATGACGAGGAAGAAGGAAGCATGAGCAGCAGCAAAGCAAGGACAAAGAACTTTTGTGCAACAGTTGTGGCTTCATTTTGGACATTCCTCTGAGAATAAAAAGGGGACAAGGACATAAAAAATGGACACTGTGTGCATCCCAGTTGCAGGGTGAAGAAGAAAATTGCATTCATTAAGCCATAACCTAGTCTGTTGACTTTGAACCTTGGACTGAGGCACACTGAAGCCTTGATTAGAAAAGGATATGCCAAATTTTGATCGAGGACACATAAATTGGAAGAAAATACAGTATCCAGATTCCTTCCACAGAGAGGCCTTGTTCGGACTCACTCATGGTGTCCCACAGTAGTGGCATCACTAAGGAGCTAGTACTGAGATCATACTCATCAGTGGTGGGGAGACTCACATGTGTCACTGAATTTCTTCAAGATCCTGAAAAGGAAAAGACCATAAGGAGGCTTCTTAATGTAATTGCGAGCAGTTCCTCCTACTTCCAGAATACAGCGAGGTAAAAGCAAATGTCCCAAGCTGAAGAAGAAGCGAATACACTCATCAATGTGATATTTTTTCATCTAATTGAAGAGCACCCAACCTTTGTCGGAAGACACACTGATGTATTATCATTTCTTCGAGATCCAGCAAACACAGAACGCTTGAGCATAATTTTGAACGGCATAATAATCCAGGTCACTCTCCACATCAACCTGGATCGTAGAAGACACTCACAGTGAGTACCGAACTGTTCCAAACCTCAGCAAGGGCAGGACAAATTTCCCTGTCACCAGAAGATAGCAGATTGGCGAACAACACTTTCTTTCATCTTATTGAGGACTTTCCAGAGCTTGCGGGGACACCTGTCGATGTTGACGTCCTCGCGTTCATCAGAGATCCAGCAAAATATATCCAGCTAAGCATGCTGCTGCATGGTATTGTAGCACAATTAAACTCTCCAATCTCCATCTGAGTCTCCTGAGGAGACAGTGAAGCTTTCCGCCGAGGGACAGATCGAGAGAGTAACACCTGAAAGTTCATTTTTTTTTGGCAAAGACACATGGGCCTCATTACACGGATGGCGGTAAGGATTTACCGGTACCGGTAAAATACTGGTACGGGTAAATCCTTACCACCTTACTACGAGGTCCCTTTGCGGGTTGGGGGATTTAACGCCTGCTTTTTGCAGGCGTTAAAAACCAACCCGCAAAGGACCCAGGGAGCTAATTACGGTACCGCAATTTGCGGTACCGTAATTAGCGCCTTCCCCATTCCCATTGAGCCCTATGGGGCAAAAATGGGGAAGGGCAATGGTGGAAGGGGGATTTACCGCCCCGCCAACCTTGGAATGGGGCGGTAATTCCCCTTTCCGCCAAGGCGGTGCCGGTATTTTACCGGCATGAACTATGGCGCTAATAGCGCCATGGTGCTCCGCCATCCGCGTAATGAGGCCCCATGTCTTCGGGAATGAAGCAGATCAGAGGCGTAGACTGGGAACTAATATATTTTGAACATGCACAGTAAAGAGACTTACTGAATTATCACCTGGTTTTGACCTTCTACATAGAACCCAAAAAGAAACTGTGTCCAGACATAATAGCCAATCCAGTGTTCAAACAAAGAGAGACAATTGTGTAGTACCTACAGCCCACAAACAGAATCCAGAGATAATATTGCTTAGAAGGTATATATTAAAAAAATTGTATTTCTCAACAGATGATCGAGATGGGGATTCAGAGCAGCAATCTCGTCCTCCCCAGGTGGAGAGATGTCTGTCCCTTTCCAGAAGTAAATGCTGCTGATGGATTTACAAGTGGATAATGTATCTATGTATTATATTTATCATTATTTTGCTGTCGCTGACAATCAGAACTGTATTTTTTATTGGTGTACAAAGAGTTCCAATCCCAGTACATCCACCTAAAGTTGCATACATGAAACCTACAAAGACACCCAGACCTTACATAATCATTCCAGTCCCTAGAAGATCTGAAAATGGAGTGAGTGAACTTGAGATGGATGTGATTAGCAATGACACACACACACACTTGTGATAACAGACAAATCGAAAAGCCGGAGACAGGATCGGCAGAGTGTGAATGAAGAAGGTTTACTGACAACCACACGCATGCAAACAGTGAATGCACACACACCAGGCCTAGTGTCAATAACTGCAGAACCACAATCCAAAGCACGGGAGAAGAAGAGACTGCCTACTATGAGAAGTTCCACCACAAGTGAAGTGAAAAGACAAATGGAAAAGAATTAACTCCTGAAGAGACAAGAGCAGTCAAATAATAAACCCAAAGAGACCACATCAACAAGCACATATGTACCAATGAGGGGGACGAGCACAAGTCCTACCATGCAACCGTATAGTGGACCAATGCCAGAGTGGATGTGGGCATTTCTAACCAGAAGACAAAAGATACAAGAGGACAAGGAAAGAACTGCCAGACTTTTGTCTACTCAAATGGTACAGATGAGGAGACCTGCACCATGGACCAGGATACCCGGGAATCCTCCAGAAAGAAGGACCATACAGATGCATTCAGGGATGTAGTTATAGCAAACTACATGAAAACCCCCAGGATCAAGAGAAGCATACACAGAGATGACAGTGAACTAAACAATTACTTGGACAGCACAGCACATTTGGGAAATAACATCTGGTACCAGCACATGAAAGAAGTGGGAAGACAGAGTTCAGAAGGGGAATGCTTTGTTTATGCACTCCTACCGTATAGCATGGGGAAGTCCAAGATCTTCGTAGCTGTAGAAGTTGATGTCCATACAGCACACTGTCTCTCGCACGTAGCAATGTGTAAGACCAGAGGCCAGTTCATGGGAAGTGATGCTTCATTGAAATGGGCAACCGAAGCAACTGACCCTGATGAAGATGATTATGTCCAGGACATAAAGCCAAGAAACAGAGCTCACACTAAGACTCATGTGATCAGGTACGAGAAACCTGGAGTGAAAGCAGCTGAAATCAGAGGGGAAATGAACAAGAAGCTAAAAGTCCAAGGGAAAACTCAAGAACAAGCTTGTGATAGAAGCACAGAGGCCAAATGCAAGTTTGGGGAACAGTGCTTTCACCAAATGGATGGGAAAAAGGGGTAGTGATTTGCAGGGCATGGATGGTCCCGGAGCCTGCAAGGAAGCAATTGAAAATTCACAAAGGATATGCAAGCCATTATGCCCAAACTCACAAAACTATTGACTTGGGTCGAAGACAGAGGAGGACCTTTGCAGATAGTGCCATTGGAGAATCCGAAACAATGCTTCAGGAATAATGGCACAAGGAAGATGGGAGAGAATCAAAACTGTGGACACATTTTTGATGCTCCAGGGATGGTGCATGGAACTGCAGTGCTAATGGATCATTATTGGGCATGTGGATCAAATGCATACATCAGGCTGCCAAAATACTGGGGAGGTATATGCACCCTAGTGAATGTCCACATTCCAGCTTTGGTGATCCCAAAGAGTGACCTGAATATTGACAGTTTTCCGAAAGCAGATGCTCACCTGAGGAAAAAGAGATCTGTGTAGCTGCTGAAGAGAATGAAGAGAGATCATTACTTTTCTGCCAAATCAGAAGAAGCCTTCCATGCAATCCCATATGAACACAGGCTCTTTAGCCTCACCTCAACAGTGTTCACCACATTCTTCATGCCAAGATTTCAAGTTGAAGCAAATGCTAAATGGTTGCAGATAACCAGATGGGAGTTACTGCAGACCATCAACACGACCATAAAATGATTCAAAGCCATAAAGGAAGAGTTAAGGGCAGTTCGATTGATGACTCGGCAGAACAGATATGTCCTTGACATGATCACAGCTATGGATGGAGGAGTTCGGAGAATCATGTTGCACATTGATACCAGAGGCCACAGGTATGCTGTCGAAACTACTACTGGATCATTATTCTCCTGGGTTCCACAATGGATAGCAGATGCATTCAAGTTCCTAGGAGCCCTGTTAGTGATGACATTGCTAGGAGTCTGTGGCATCAAGATAATAATCTATCAGTGCCAGAAAACTGCAAAAAAAACATTGGGATGAAGATCATGATTGATGTCAAGCCAGGTTGGAAGCCCAAAGAACTGACTGATGAAGAAATAAGAGACTTTGTGAAGGCCAGGATTCACACACCAGAAGGAACAAAGTTTCAATATCCCAAGAAGCATAGAAATTATGTGGAAGATGGGTTTACTGCAGCCCAAATGGACAGTGTCAACTAATAATGTGGAACAAAGACGAACACGTGAGAATAGCAGGAAGTTTAAAAGGAGTCATAAAGATATGGACCCCAAAGTGACATTTATTCAGACCATCATGTATAGACCCAGAATATGAAGAAAGAATGGACTCAACCAAGGAAGCACAAGAGAAACTGGAAGAACTGAAGAAAGAAGGGAAAGTGGTTGATGAATTGCCTAGAGGGGGGCATGTAGAGGAGGTCCCAAATACAACCTGCACTCCAACCATCCATTTTGACGTACCAGGAACGTTCACACCGAGATATGTGAAATGTGATGAGCAAATAAACCAGCAGAAAGCCGCAGTGGGGCTCTGTCCAGTACCTATCAGAAGAACAGCACCTATTGAAGTACCAGTACCAAGGAAACTATGGATAGTGAGGTATCCATTGAGGAAGCCATATCAACCAATAAAACTAAATGAAGATCGTCTGAGTACAGTCCCGGAAGAAACCAAAAAGGTCTTAGTGAAAGACGAATGGTGATATCACGAGAACCCGGACTGACCCACATATATAAGAAATGACGACCAGAGAATGACGCAAAGAGACGAAACACCATGAGACAAGGATATCGTGAAGCTAAAGTGAAAGGACGATGTCAAATGTAAGAATCTTAAGCCACAAGCAAAATGAAAATATTCAACCAAGGTTACACGTGTACATATGTTTGGAACCGCAAGAAAGCTAAGAAAATTGTGCGGCAAGCAACACTATACATAATCTACCTCAAAAGAAGTATGTTATATAAGTATACTTGCACTTTGCACAAGAAGCAGAATCAACCAAAAGGTTACTAAAAGGCCACATGAGAAGAGTTTCATGTTTGGTGAAATCGAGGCTACAGCGGCAGAAACGAAACTCAGCAGAGGCACACCGTGCCTGTAGAATCAAGGTTGTATCTGTCAAGATGGACGAACAGTGGCCACCATTCATCGAAGCAAAGAACAGAATACACTGCTCTGAAGGGCAAAGATAAAAAGCCGGAGGCAGGAGATGGGTGAAACGAAAGTCAAACACACAAATTGTACGAAGAAGAGGCAAATTCATGGTGTCTGAACCACGTGATCAGCCGAGCAAGCAGAAGTAAGCCTTTCACACCTACGCATGGAGCCTTATCTTACCCATCCTCCTTAAGCTTTCTCAGACCAAGCGGCAGACAAAAGGCCAAACTACAAGGCAGTAAATGGCACACGGCCAATGAGGTGATGAATGGCTGTAACATAAATTGAAGGAAAGCTTGGGTACAGGCTTACTCCCTGTCCCTGGCCTCATTATTCTACATGCTGCTAAGCGAAGTGGGAAAGTACTGGTGGGGTTGGTGCCAACCCAGTCACAAAGGACCAAGTAATCTAGGATCCTATAGTTAGTAGAACCAATGAGACGTTGTACTTTTAGTGACGTCTAGAGTAGCTAGGTTGAAGGTAGGGCTTAGATGCCCCACCTGACAGTGTTTACCCAATCCCTTTACTCCGTTACCATATACAGATATAGTACCTATAGTAAAGTTACCTTTCCTGAACCAGTAGAATTGTATGCCAACTTTTAAGCGTTACGCGTCAATGATGACGAGTTTTCAGTTTAAATGTTATGATTTTTATGAAGTTCATTGGAGTTGTGAAGCGAGAAGGAAGATCATGCATCCGCTGATATTTATGAGACTCACTGTTTTTTGTACTTGTCATTAAATGGCCTCCCTTTGCCAAACCGTCAAGTTTTCATTTTGATTTGGTGTTGGAGTATTGAATCTGCACCCCCATCCATCTCACGGGTGCTGCTATCTTGTCTTAAAGTGCTTCTGGGCAAACCCCGACTCTATGGGCCGGTTGGGGGGTCCCGGAGCACACGGGGAAGAGGATGCTCCTTGCTCCCAAAAAAATAGCAATATCTCCAATGGTACTTTGCAGCTGAGAGGCTGAGAATCTTTTCAGAAATGAAAAAGTAGCAATTTGTGCCCAAAATTCTATTTCTAATAACTTTTGCCTTGCTGGATGGATTTGGCTGACTTTTTCAAAACACATTTGTCAGGGCCCACCCCCAAACTGTGAACTTTGAGAACAATGGGCCTCATTACACGTTGTGCGCTAAAAATCTCAAATTACCGACATGGCACTCTTAACGTGTCCGCCCTCGCAAGAGGGCGCTAGTAGCGTACCATTACGAGTACGCGGACACGAGCATAGCGCCATGCCGGTAATATTAGCGGTGACCGTTAAATTGCAGAACCGGAAACAGCGTCATCGCACAGGAACGGGCAAGAGCACGGCGGCCATCTTTAAAAACACAATCCATTGCCATCCTCTGCCCCCTGGACCTGTTCTGAGTAGTTTGCAATAGGAAATCCACAGGGACACCCTCGACATGCCTAAGGCTGTAAAAAAAAACACCGACCGGCAGCGGAAGGAAATATTTACCACAGAGGAGCTATTAATGCTCACCCAGACCCTAGCTGACAATGCCGCCGTGGTCTTTGCCAGCGACATGCGGCGGGAGACACTCATCAAAAAGAAGGCAATCTGGGCTGAGGACGCCTTGAAAGTCAGTGCTGTGGGCACCACCACCCGCAATGTGCGTGAGTGCAGAAAGAGGTGGGATGATCTCAGACTGCGAGTGAGAAGCATCCTTGCAGAAAACCACAACATTGCCACAGCAGGTGGATCTGGTTCGCCCATAAAACTGAAGGAATGGGAGGTGACCTGCGCCAACCTCATTGGAGTTGAATCAATAGAGGGAGTCGGGACAATGGAGCATGGCGTGGCAACCACTTCAGATGGAGGTGAGTGTACACATGAAAGCGTGCAATGTGAATCTACTGGTCTCCCCAAATGTGAGCCCAGAATCACCTCATGGATGGCCAAACATCCACACATGCATCCAACCCTGGCCATGTCAGTGTCAGACCCAAACACACACACATGCACACATCACCAGAGACAAGTGCCACACACAACCATGCATGGATGAGCCACTGAACTGACACATCACCTGCATCCTTAACAATGAAGTCCAAATGCCCACAACTGCATTATTGATGTATACTGCATTAAGTACATAGAACCGTAACCAATGCCATCCCCCTTCTTGTCCCCGACAGGCTCACATACAGACAGTGAGGATGCTGGCAATGCATCTCAGGCACCCCCTGCGAGTAAGAAAACAAGGGAACAGGACACAGAGGACACCCCCACAACATCAAGGGGCAAAGGTAGAAGGGTCCGCATGCAGAGTGTCAAACATCGGTGGAGCGCCACTGCCAAGACACAAGTTGCCACACCACCAACAACTGCCCCACCTCCGGAGGTGAACCCACCACCACCAATCCCAGCCTCAGCTGTAACTAGTTCCGCAGGAGAGGCGGCAGCCACTGCACCACTATCAGATGTGGAGGATACAACCAATTTCCACATGGAGATGCACACCACAACCCCCCCTGGAACCTCCGAGCCATCACCACAGCAGACACCTGGGTCTAATGTCACTGGCGAGGACAACATGGGAGGTTTTAGTAGCCCCCCAGTGGCTTCACCTGTAGACCTGGTTGCATCGGAGGGCACAGCAGCCACACCACCAGAACCCAACACTGCCCTCGACCTGGCCAGCATCAGCCAGCGGCAACAGGAAATAACTGTGCTGGTTGGGCAGCATGTGGAGGAGGCTGCCCGTCTCAGGGCGGAGATTACGGAGACAGCAAGGCACTCCAGGGAGGGGATGGAGGCCTGTACAGACAGGCTGTGTGGGGAGAATGTACGACTTAGGGAGGTCCTCACACGGATAGCGGACGCAATGGACCGCCACTTCCCACCACCACCACCAGGACAGTCAGCCACTTCCTCATCTGCCAGTTCAAGGCAGACAAGCCCCCTCCGCCGCTCCTCACGCACCACCAGGCGCACGTCTAGGCAGCCTCCCAATGCTGGTGTTGGCAATGGTCAATAGGGAGTGCATGGTCAAGCTTCCGCGTGCATGGCTGGACGGAACCATTGTGGCAGACACATGAGGAACTGTCGTGGGGGGTGGGTGGAAGGGTGTTATGGGACTGTTGTGGGGGGCGGGGGAAGGGTGGTGGGATGTTTGGGGACATGCACATTTTCATCTTTACGTTCCTTAATACACTGGTGTTTGATCAAAACACAGGCTTGGACTTCTTCATTGTGTATGTGTACTTTATTGACAACAGGGTCCATTGTGCGCTTCCAAACAGACACCAGTGCATTACTACCCATTTCCATGTGACAGTAAGAAACCATGTTACTCAGAATATTTGGTTGATCAGATGCTGTCTCACAGCACGTCGCTCCTGGCCATCCCCTCTTGCATGACCTGTATCCCCTTCACCTCCGCCCTCATCACCATCATCATCCTCATCAGGTGCTTCTATTTCAAAGTCAGGGGGCAGTGGCACATTCTGTATGATACACATATTGTGCAGCATGACACATGCCATGGTGATCTTGGCCACCTTCTCATGGCCATACAGGAGACCGCCACCAGACCTGCTAATGCACCTAAACCGTGTCTTCAAAAGGCAAAAAGTCTGCTCGATCATGATGCGGGTACGGGTATGTGCACGATTGTATTTCTCTTCGTGCCTTTTCTGTGGGTTCAGGAGTGAAGAGCCACCTCTTCAGGGGATAGCCGGCATCACCTGCATGGGGGGACGAATGGGGTCCTGTTACTGTTCACCTCAAGAGCGGCCTGTTCATATCACACAAATTGACTTTGCATTGTGATTGAAGTACACAATTAACAGCATACATGCAGCCGGTCTGTGTGACTGCAATGTGCAAAGGTGAGCTCGACCCTGCAAGTAGACATGTCCCATTAATGCCTCGAACAGTAATTGACATGCCCTGGGTGAGGCCAGGTTTTAGGTGTCCCTGGGCCCAGGCAGATTTGGTACCACACTGCTGGTGTACTGCCATTCCAACATTGATGTTGCCATGCTGAGAGGGATCACTTCAGTGGTGCTATAGGTGCGTGGTGCAATGCTATGGCTAGGGGTGATCCCTTTGCATGCATTCAAGGGCACATTGCATTATTGATGTTGTGCTGCGCTAATTAGGTATGATTATCTTGACGGCATGTATGAGATTTGTGTATTTTGTGGCGTGGACTGTTGTGCAATGTGGATATGGATGGATGTTTAATGTTTCTAGACCTGGATTGTTATCTATGTTGTGTAGTTTATACTTGCATGTCCGTTCATCTCAAGTACGTTGCGACCTCCCCAGATGGACATTGGCGTACATCTGTATGTGCATTTGTCTGACGGACGACAAGCTACACCCATTTCGAGTATGTATATCCCCCCCCCCCAATCACACCCAGTTGGAGTAAGCATCTCTCCCCCCAATCACACCCAGTTGGAGTATGTATCTCTCCCCCCCCCAATCACACCCAGTTGGAGTAAGTATCTCTCCCCCCCCAATCACACCCAGTTGGAGTAAGTATCCCCCCCAATCACACCCATTTCGAGTATGTATATCTCCCCCCCCAATCACACCCAGTTGGAGTAAGTATCTCTCCCGCCCCCAATCACACTGCCATGTGTTGCCCTGCTACTCACCAAGTAGCCACGAACGTTGTCCGGCTTGTCGCTCCATGTAGCGTGGGATAGTTGAGTTCCGCAGGACCATGGAATCATGGGTTGATCCGGGAAATCGAGCACAGCAATGTGTGATTATTTTGTTGGCGTCACATACCATGTGGACATTGATGGAGTGGAATTGCTTCCTGTTTCAGTAGACTACTTCATTGTGATGTGGGACCACCAATTCCACATGGGTACAGTCGATGGCCCTGATGCAACTTGGGATGCCTGCCAGTGAATAGAACCCAACTTTGGTGTTTGCAATCTCCTGGGCAGCCCGTGGCATGAATATGTGTTCAGGTGCATGCTTCAGGAGGGCATCGACTACCTGGTTCAGCGTGCGTGAGAATACTAGTTATGAGATGCCATGCATCTGCCCCACTGTATGCTGGTAGGTGCCTGTGGCCAGGAAGTGGAGCACATGCACCACCTGGAGTAGAGGGGGGCTGGCAGTTCGGATGTCTATGAGGCTCACAATGTCGTTGTGTATCATGTCCACGATGCTGGTGATGGTATCCCGGTCCAGACGGTACAGGGTGTGTATCTGCTCAGGGGTTAGGTTAAATGGACTGGCTCTGATCCTGGGGATTGGTTGGTGCCTCTGTGGTATGATTAGGTGCCGTGGTGGTGCTTGCTTTGCCTGTCTTGCCCTCCTCCTCCTCCTCCTGCGTCTCCTCTGTGCTGCCTGTTGTTGTTGCTGCTGCGCTGCAATTATGCCCTCCAGCCCATGTAATGCTGCTAGTATTGGGACCATCTTGGTGTGTTAAGGGGTGTGGTGTGCTCCTTTTGTGCTGCCACAGTCTCCATTGCCTCCACCTGTGCTGATTGTGTCCACCTGTTGCAGGTGGGAACACTGCTCAGTTCTTTTAATGGGTGGTTTGCGATGCCGGTATTAGCGCCATGGCGGTAAGGGGTTTTGGGGGCTTTACCATTATGTTATTTGCGGGATGAAGGGTCGCGCGCACACGGACTGGCCGCTGTTAGTGGCACCGTACTTAGCAATGCCGCTAATAGCGGTGTTCCGGGTCGTAATTGGCATGTGGATTTAACGTTACCGGTATTCCATTACCAGTAACGTTAAATCCCTACCGCCTACCGTGTAATGAGGCCCAGTGTGTTATAAAATGAAATAGTTATATAAAAAAAACACTGCAGTGTTCAGACCATTCATTTTCCCATAGAGAAAAAGTGCAGTTTTTGAACAGCTTTTATGTGAAAACCGCTTGGCAGATTTGGACCAAATCAAAAACAACTGGGGCACAAAGCATTGACATAATTTCCTGGACTGGTTTGGGGTTAATTCATCCAGTAGTTTGTAAATATTCATATATGTACAGTGAAAAAAAGCAAAAGTGATATCACTAATAACATCATACATGACATCACTGATGAGATCAATAATAACCTCAAATGTGACATTATTGTGTTTTTTCACTGAATTTCAAAGTTTTTGTTGCTATGTATTTTTCACATTAAATCTGACCACCTTAACTCTCTCCTAACTAAATATTTTTCACAGAATTTGAATTTCAAGGGTTTTGTTGTACTATGCTTTCTTCAGGGCCCATTCGCCATGGCCTTTGGCTGTGTCTAATGTACATGTTGCACCAATAGGTTTCTTTTGGCCCACTAGACATGGCCTTTGGCCATGGCCTCTGTACATGTTGCACAAATAGGTTTCATTGGGGCCCACTAGTAATGGCCATTGGCACAGAGACCCATTACCCCCTGCCTAAGAGATGTGATCACTGCAGGTGTACATTTACTTTTTTTTCTCTCTCTCCCCATTCCTGTGGGATTCCCCCGATAATCCCCAGATAACGCTCAAAAATCAAAAACTCTTCCCTGACCTCACAGGCACCCACCCAGTGCCCCCCTCCTCTTTCCATGTTCCTCTCACTCCCTTAATTGCTTTTTGTCTCCCTGCCCCTCTCCTGGCCATTACCCAGTATTACTGTATGGTTTGTGTGACACATTTTCTTCTCTGAGATGGACTTCATTGAAATGCAAGTGCTGAATTTCAGTGGTTTTGTCGCGTTAAATCTAATCACCTCTACTCTCTCTTAAGGAATGGTCTTTCCCTGAATTTCAAGGGTTTTGCTATGCCTTATTTTCCACAGGGCCACATGTTGTACCAATAGTTTTCTTTTGGGCACACTTGACCTGGCTCCTTGTTTACACAGGGTCAAGTTACCACCAGGAGATAAAGTGTACCAAACAAGAACTCAGACAAGTATGGGGGTGGTGCCATGTGTGGTCTCCTTGGGCTAGTTGGTGTATTCAGATCTTCTTCTCCAAGCCCTCAACAGATACCAAACCAGTGCAAATGTTACAACCTTATATTTGGCTGTTATCTAGTATTTAATCATCAACTGCACGCATTTTATGATTCAAATGAGTATTTCATCATCAACTACATGCCAACACAAACCAATTGGTGCACATGCATTTTTGTCACCTTAACAGGTTCCATCAGGGCCAGTTTAAGAATCAGCATATAATAAGTTATTCCATAATTAATGCATACAATTTAATCCCACACATTTCAAAGGAAAAAGGGGGAAGGAACGAAAGGGTGTAAAATAAAGGAGACAAGTCTTACAATGTTCATTTCCTACACAATACCAACAATATCAATAGTCATCATGTGTATCATTTACCGTACCAATTTATGCAATCAATATATGATTCCTTATTGAATTATTGCACTATCCTTAGCAGTGACTATTTCCATCAACATTCTGATTCCTGAATGGTAAATTGAAACCTGAAACGACATCAGAGAAAGAAATGTACACATATATCAATTAACATGATCTTTCACATCATCATGCCCATCTCTCCATTATATTCCAATATATTACCTGATCAAAGATTTCCTAATTATCATAGTTCTGAAAATGTAATTACTCAACCCTGCTTTACCCTTGCTGAAATTCGTGTACACTTCTGCCTGCAATAAGTTCAAAATAATTCATTATTGTTGATCCCAATAATATCTCAAGGTTGCCCTTTCATTGTCACTCAATCCAAACTCATGCTCACCTAAAGTGCTTGCAGTATTTTAAAAATGCTGTGTTCCGTGTGTACTGCTGTGTTCGCCATTTTGATTGTTATTTATACCGTTGACATCATCAGTGGAGCGTGAACGCATATGTCTCGCCTGGGAAGCGTTCTTCATAGTCAACGGTATACCATTTTAATGCAAAATAAAATATTATCTTTGTGAATATATTAGACTGAGTGTATTTAAATGACCACTCTCACAATGTATTTCATCATCAACCCCTGCAACCAACATATTACATGACATTCATAATACATTTAACCTGTGCTATGGAAGTAATATCCTAAATTAAGATGTACCAATTCTCTGTCCTATCATCACATTCCACTGGTGTAGTATCATAATTCTATTTACACAGAACACTGTGATTTGAAGTTAGGAGTTGATATAACAGTTGCCTACTCTTTTTAAATATAGAAACATTCACTGTGTCTACATTTGGAGCTTTCGCAGAAGAACATTTAAAAACGTTGTGTGTAGATAGAGGATGGCCATCCACGGGTATCATGACTGATCTAATACAGAAATTACTAGATCACCAGGAATCTAGGACTGTTCATTTGCCTCTAAGTAGTGATGCAGAAGATGCTGGGGCAGTCCCCACAGTAGCAATGGGCTTTTGGTTACTGCCAATATTGATAATGCAGAAGAAGTAGATGGGTCTTCTCGTGATCCAATGTAAACCTCTGAAGCTGAGGCCTTGCTTCTGTAAGCTTAAAAGAGAGAAACCTAGGCTCAGGGAGAAGGAGTTGGACTTTAACATGGCTAAGCTGGAGTTTGACAGGATTGAGAAACAGAAAGACAGGGATCACCAGATGGAGTTGGCCTGACTACAAGGGTCTCAATGTTACGCTCACCTGGTCTCTGCTGAGGCGTTGGGGCATGGTTGCAGCCCTCCCGTGGGTGAGGTCGCTCAGGTCCGACTTTGCCCTCTGCGCTTATGTGGTGACTGGTGGTAATAGGTGATGCTGCTCGGGACTGCTCCTGCATGGAGAATAGGGGGCGTGAGTATGCCAGCTTGTGCGCCTGATTCCCTTCCAGACCCGTTCTCCCAAACTGTGGTACCCGTGGGATGTGCTGTGCCTGGAAAGCTCACCTGTTGATTAGTTTTGGCGAGCACTCTGTCCTGCTGCTTCTGGCAGGGGCGCTTGTATGATCTGGACCGTTTTCCTTCATTGGTCCCTTGCACGTGGTAGTCCAGTCCTGCTGCGACTAACCCACTATACTTCAGGTAAGTGTTCAGCCGGAGGGAATGAGGAACGAAGCTGCAGCGGTACAGTAGCTGGTAAGTTGTTAACTAGGGGGTGCGTGGGGTTCAAATGCAGCACGGCCCTAGGACGGATGTTCTAACCTTGTCTTTCTTCTTCTTCACAGGGCCGAGTTTTGTGGATGTGGAATGCAGTGCTGCGGCATCGGGATCAAGATCACTGGATGTCAGGAGATAAGTCTGCAGGTGAAGCGATGAAGCACCGGTTTCCTGGAGGTGAGTATGCAGGAGAACGCCTGATTTCAAGGTTAAGTAAACCGGTCCAAGCGGCGGTGAGCGTCATGTTGCATGTGAGTGCACAGTAACGCGAAGCACCGGCCTTAAGGATGGAGCAGCTTATATAGCTGAGCTTCTGAAGCCACGCCCACAAGGTTCAGCCTGCCTGCCACACCCTACCACACTCGATGAGTTAGCACATGAAGACCAGGCCTAGGGAGCCACACCCGATGAGTCAGCACATGAGTATGTTCTCTGGAATAAAGGCTTTCAGCACCTGGAAAGTTCTTGTAAAATAAAAGCACCCCTGCACTGAAATAAAGTAAAAGAACTCCTGCACTGAAATAAAGTGTTCCTGCTCACATCTCTATATGAGCCTGGTGGCAAAGGTGCCAGGACTGAGCCCAGCCAGGGTCCCTGTGTTTATAGGTCCCAAAGGGACATAAGTAAGTCAGGTGACCCATTGCCCCCATCACTAGATGGTGTGGTTTTTGTGTTCTGGGGCCTGTGGCCATGACACTCAAGTCTCCTCCAGAATACAAACGCAAAATAATTCTGACTTTATTTTTTCTCTTGGTTTTCTCTTATTTTACTCTATATTTGTATCAAACATTAATTGTATACATATTTATTTTTAATTTTGTACATTAGTACATGAAATGCATTTAGATTAACATGAAAAGTTGATAACCAAAGAGAGTCTTAATAAAAGAGAAGGTTTCATAGCAGTTAATGTATTAAGTATTCAATGTTAGCCCTGAAAACGTTCTCTATTAGGTATAAATAAATAAATTAAGAAAGACACTTGTTGGCAAAGCTAATAATCGTGAAGGTTCTAAACAACCAAAAGCAATCTTTAAAGTCCATTGTGATAATATGCACTGTTTTTAGTTGGCATCTTGAGGAAATAAACGCTGACCTCAACATTTGTGAATATTGAATTGGAAACAATTGCATTGATTGAATTGTCAGATGGTTCATATCTAAAATTATGTATAATTTGTATAATTTGAATAATGAAGTAAAAATATTCTTTATTTGAAAAATTAGGGAGTTCATGATATATTTGTTTCTCTTACTGCAAGTGGAAAGTCCTTGTAAATTTTGCCAATATAAGATAAACAAACACGTTTAGGTGTAGTGTTTTTTTAACTGATCTCATGCAGCAGAGGTATATTTAAAATTAAAAGTCGTGTATAATTGGTCGCACAACAGAAATCTAATCAGGCACCAGTTTTTGTGACAGAATAACAGCACTTGGGTACACAAGATCTTATCCTCACAGCTGAGCACCAACTTGTTAAGATGGATTTCTAGAATCTGGCCTTGTGGACAGATTTTAGGAGGCCAACCTAGTTATAGTGAAAAGGTGAACTCTGAGAGGTTAGCCAAAACCCAATCAAGATAGCAATGGAGAGCAGTGAAAGCTATTCTCAGGAGAGTGTGAGTGGGGTCAAGAGCCAACAATGAGACCACACAGTGAAGCACACAATAATTCAATTTAGCCAGTTATGTACAAAACAGTATATTTATTCAAGGCCCAAAACACACACTAGAAAATGAAACAAGTAGGTGATAATATTGCACAACACTCAATAATAAACATATAAACAGTCACCACGGGTTCTTATAAATGCATTTAATGACTTAATAAAAAAAGAAGGTAATTGATACAGTAATATGGTCACAAGAAAAATGTCCTAGCTTCAGAGGTCCAATCCCTATGAAGAGTGGGGCCTTATGCACAAAAGTCGCAATGCTTCTTCCCAGGAAGTATTTCATTCAGGTAAAGCTCTTGTGTTGGTGAATGTTCCAGAGAAGAAATGCAACAAAGTTACTGGCAAGTAAAAATGTGTTTCTATCTTTCAGGTACAGCTGCTTTAGAAGTGATGATCAAAAAGAAGTGGATTGGAAGAGTACCTTAGGTTTATTGTAAGTTTTATTCTAAGGAGAATGGGGCCGGGGCGGACAAAGGCTTTGTGTTTACTTAGGCCCCTGACTCTGATTTTCCCAGAGTACAAGACAACTGGCTGGGCGTCACTGGAAGTGAAAGGTGTCCCGGAGCTGAGGGTTCAAGGATTCTTCCAGTCTGGTCCAGGAGCTGAGTGCAACCCTTTACAATGGAGAAATGAAGGAAGCACCAATGCAGACCTCTTCAGGACACTTCACAAAATGGAGGAAAGCGAGTTTCAGCAACACCCACCGCGCACAGGCGGCGTCAGGATTCTTTCCAGTCGTGGTTGAAGAAGACCTTCCAGAGCTATATCCCTTAAAGCTGGGAGGATGATATTTTGCAGGAAGGAGACTGATACCACAAGCTAGTGACTACCGAAGTTCTGGCTGCGAACGCAGAATGGTGATGGTCCTAATGAGGTAGCTGACTGGAGAGCTGGTCATCCACTGGGTGGTCCAGGGACACGTCTGAAGGCTCAGGATGGCTGTATCCTCAAGAACACATTGAGACTGGTTGGTCCCACCAGTTCAGGGGTTGAAGCACTGCTCAGGACCTTCGCAGATCAGGTAGTCCAACACGGCTTCACTGGGCCGGACACAAGAAGGGTTGCTGGGCCTCTTTGAGAGTTGTCCACTGATCTTCCGCCAGCTGTTCCTCTACACATGATACTTGGCTCTAATGCTGATCTGAAGAAATTACTGCAGGAGTTCTCGTCATAACCAAAATCCAGCCTGGTAGCAAGTCCAAGCTCACCAATGGTAAGGATCTGCACCATTCAAACAGCCGGGTGTGGCCCAATCAGGGACCACCGTTGGTTTCACTCATGTCCCACCCTCATACTTTCAGGCAGACAGTGTCACCCCCGTCTTGAGCCACACATGCACCAAGGCATCACTAGCCAGTGAATGCTTGGGCTTTTATGGGCAAGTGCACAACCGTATATGTCATTTCCTGACCTGGGAACAAGGCCAATCAATAATATGACCAAAGAACTAGCGAAAATCTCATGGTGTGGTCATTTTAGATTACTAGCCATGTTCTGGATACATACAGGGTAAACGCGAATATGCACACTCGAAATAACACAATAATTGTGAACTATACAATTGCTGCCACCATCTTGTCTTTAGGAAAGCTATTGTGGCCTGTGCACCAGTTAAGGATGAGTAACTAAGTTAATTCAATGAAAGCCATTAATGTTTGTATGCACTTAGGGTGTGGGGGAGAAAAAAAAACAGATCTGGCACTGAAAGCTGTAACATGAACATGTGACTAGTAATTGTCCTTATGTGGTGATCACTCCTGTCCCCTGCACGCCTTCGGTACTGAACTAATCAGTCAGTAATTCATATACTGAATATCTCTTTTTTCAGTAAAATATCTGCATGTTATCATAACATATATTTTTTACAATAGTTGTTCATAATCAACATTCACATAAGCACAAAGCAAACTTATTATTTTCTGTGTATATAGTTTTTTAATCAATGTACAATAAAATCTTGAGCTCTACGCACTTCGGATTTACCCTTTTTCAGGAGCAAATATCTTTGTGGGTTTTCTTTTTCTTCATACCTTTTCTCTAAAGAATGAGTAAAAATTGAAAAATTATAAAAAATAAATGTGAATGATTTTTTGTTATTATCTACGTTTAATATGACTTAATAGCACACTCTCATCATTGAGGACTGATACAATAGTCACCTGGTTCACCTCTGTGGATAGAATAGATTGGTGAGGGAGGTGGTTCACACCTATCAAAAATCACCTAGAAAAGTACCTTTCACTTCATATGTGGTATGAAAGCTTGCTGTGAGATGTCACGTTCCAATCTATTTTACAGGTCCATACTTCTTCAAATAGTTTATGTATCTGGTTAGTGTCTTGAGGCACATATACAAGTAACCAAACAAAATTCCTCTGTGTAAACAACTAGGGTGATGCAAAAGTATTCCCATTGCACTGCATTGTAAGAAGCTGTGTGTAATGATAAAAAGTTACCAAATGGTGAAAGGTAAAAAGACAAAAGGGAAGCATAGTTTCCCAGTACTGATTGTCTGAAAGACTGATCAGTTTCCCCTTAACAAAATAAGCAAAAGGCCAAAGGAGTGAAGCTGAAGTATTCACTTCCCAGTAAAATGTCAGTACAAATTGAAAAACAAAAGCAAAAGATTTTGGGGACCATAGAACTATGGAGGGAAAGTTGCCAAAAGATAAATCTTTCCTAACACTCTCTTCACCACCCTAAACCACATTGATGTCGTTTCACTAGCTCCACTGCTCCCCATGGCCTCCACAGGCCCTCCTCAGCACCCCAAAGATAGTAGTTTAAACATTTTCATGTTTCCAGCGCTGCTACATTGGCCCTAGGAAACAGATTTCACTTGTTCCATTGTCCTTCTGAGACCTGTCCTCCCTTGAAGGGCACTAGTATTGCACCCCTGGTTGACCTTGAACTCTCCCAATGCACTGCTAGGGAATTACAGAATTTCACAGGATGCCAAATCACCCAAAGTGCGGATGATTCAGCAAAACCCTGAACATGTTCGATCAGGTTTATTGGGCAGACTTGTCTTGAGGATCTATCAATGTTTTGGACTGGGCACCATTGTTGGATGGGTATGTGGAAAGAGGGACAGCTGTCCATGCATGGATGTGCGCCCATAGGCCGATGGTTGTGTGGTGCGATACAAGTAATAAATAAATAATAATAATAGAAATGTGATTCACTAAACTCATTTTAGTCAGGTGAGGCAGCTCTGGTCTGGCTGCTTGAATGCCCCCATAACTATGAAGGTTCTCGATAATTTCTCAACAACTGACATCTAAGAAACCCTGTAATAAATACCAGAGCATGGCAACACACATAGCCCTGCCACATTGTGTACTGCACCCCGCCTCATAGATTACAAACCCTGCTGCAGCCACTGAATCAGACTGTTGTTTTTTGTTCCCAATGTTGATCTACAATTTACTACAGCTGCTTGTGTGCATACCTCACCATGCACGCTTCCTTGCACGTTATGTTATATGCCATTTGTATAGTGCCTAATGCTATTGGTATGCCTCAATGCGCTGTGGGGTGAATGTCCTTGGAAGACCAGTCAGAGGCATGAGAATAGAGAGGAGGTTTTCTGGAATGTGTGTGTGCATTTTAGCCAAACTGAAGGTAGGGAAGGGTGGCTTAGTCCCTATTAGCAACTCATGCAGACCTGGTTAATAGATGGGTGCTGGGATAGACTGTCAGGAGAGTATGCAAGTTAAGGAGACTAATTATGAGCCCAGCTAAACCGAATATTTTCATGGCACTCAGCTGGATTCTACTGGCAAAGGTGATGTGCAGTATGAAGTCGAGCAGTGAATTGTTGCCGATGTTTGCGTGTGGGTGCCTGTGCCCCGTGAGAGATACGGCTATGTTGACCAAATGATTGTCCTTTTACATGTTCGTGTTTATCCACCACTGTAGTGCCTTTACCACACATGGCGGCGCAACCACTAGATTGTTCCCTTCACAAGGCGCACAAACCACTTTTGTAGTAGTTGTTAGGAAGACTTTCCTTATGGTTCTTTGGTATGGTGCTCAGGTAGATCTTTGCGACTGGGGGTACCACTAGTGATTTCCTCAGGCTCACCAGGCTCTTCAAATGGTAGTCACAGCACAGCAGCCCAGGCCTACCTCAAAGGAGATGAAGTGGGATAGTTCACACGTACAATACATACTTTTCGTTACATACCAAGTAAGAAAGGTTACACCCACTATATTTGTATAACAATATATAACCTTTATATTTAAGGAAAGGCAAGGAGAAAAACAATACACTAACAGGTCAGAAAAACTTTTTAAAACAGTGAGGCCACAGGATAGCAAATAAGTATCAAATTTGAGAGTTCCTTTAAGAGTCAAAGTACTTCCTGAAAAAGGACAAATTACATGAGTGGGCTACAAACATCTGTTAGCACAATTAAACAGCATCACGTGATTAAACAACAACTAAAACTAGGAGAACCTAAAACAAACTAACCTAAGAAACTACTGTGCACCCCTGTATCTATCAGAAAGAATTAACCGGGTAAACTCCCTTAGACCAAAGCGGGCCCAGTACTCCCACCAGCTCACGGACCCCACCTTTAAAAGAGCCAAAGTCGGAGGAGCGAGCTTTCCTGTGCTAGCTCCCAAAAACTGGAACGACCTGCCACTCCCTCTCAGAAAGGAAGCCTTCCTCACTGCCTTACGAAAAGCACTGAAAACCAAGCTGTTCAACTAGGCACCTCCAGTTGTCATTTCCCATGTAACCTCTGGAACATTGCAATACTGTAAATACCTGTACTGTACAAATGTTTCAACCCTGTCCTGCTTGTTTCCTTCACCATGTTCACTCGTATGTACCTAAGCGAATCATGAATCTTCTGTAACAGCAATAATAATATGAACAAATCAGGATGGGAGATCAAGAAACAGTGGTATTTTGGATTAATTTATTGAATCTCAAAACAACAGCTATTAGCGCCATGGCTACTCCCTTACCGCATTCCGGGTCAGTGTTCCCGGAATGGGGATTTACCAGGTCATCCCGACCTTGGCGGGACCGGTAAATCCCCATTCCAGGAACCATTCCCCATTCCCAATTGAGCCCTATAGGGCTCAATGGGAATGGGGAAGGAGCTAATAACGGGCCCGCTATTAGCGGGCCCATTTTATTAGCTCTAAAGTCCCTCAACGGGTCCCTTCCTTAACGCCTGGTAAAACCAGGCGTTAAGGAAGGGACCAGCTAAGGGACCTCGTAGTAGGGCGGTAAGGGATTACCGGTGCCCTTACCGGTGCTGGTAATCCCTTACCGCCTACCGTGTAATGAGGCCCAATTTCTTTTGCATACTAATAGGTATTTGTTATTTTCACAAACAAGACAGTAAAACAGACAGGTTTTGAATATTGGCAATAGGAGGTACACATGGGTACCGACCTCTTGATTATTGAGGTAATGTTCCTATACTAGTGCACATTCTCAAATAAATCAATTCACATTACAATGTACACATGAGTAAGTGCTGCCAAGGACTACTCGTTGTCCAAGGGTTTAGAAAAAACAGTACACACAACAAAATATATAAACACAAAAAGTGAGAAGAGGAGTTGTGTCACAGATAATCGACACTGTACGGTTTCAGCCAACGGTAGCAGTTGTTAGGAGCACGCTGTTGTGGTGGCCTTCTTCAGGATAGAAGTGAAGGGTGACTCTGTCCGTGTGTTACCTGTCAGAGTATAATAGACAAGTGAAAGTCTGTTATGATCTCAGTGGTATGTTGTTTCTACTTTAGGTTACTTGTTAGTGGCTAGTTAGTGCCAAAAAGATACACTGTGTGTATTCATGTAGAGCTTCCCATCAAGCGTTGGTGTGGCGGTTTAACTGTTACAAGAAGTCCCTCAATATTTCATGGTAGAGACTTGGATTAGTGGTGTGTTCAATACACTACTACAGATTAGCCTGGATGTCCTGGGTTCAACGAGTTCACCAGGATGGGGCAAGGCCTATTACTGGCAAGCCGAATCAACAGGTCTGTTAAAAGAGAGACAAAAAAATATATATCATGTTTCCCGTCTGTTTTAAATCAATGTGAGTAGTCACAGCAATAGTGATACTAGTTGTGCGTGCTGCAAGAGCATGTAATATGTGAGTATGCCACATGATGAGAAGTGGACATGTGGTAAACTAATTGTATTAGGTACCACCGCCAAGAGACAAGTAATAGGGTACGAGTGCATGCCAAGTGAGGGCAGTGCATGTCCAAGCCCTTGATGTGGCGATATAAAACAATTGTGTGTTTCAGGAGATGCAGTGACATTTAGTGCAAGGTCTCAGCCCTTAAATGGGTACCGACCTCCTGATTATTGTTATTATTATTGTTTACCCTCCTGGGCATATCAGGACACTGCCAGGCGCCCTTTATTATAATCGTCTTTAACAGTGCCACGATGCCTCGGGGCCGCTGTGCGCTTTATAAATTCAAATAAAAGGAATTAAAAAAAGAAGAGAAATGCTTATGTATAGCATTTTCTGTTTTTCAAATGTTTCAAAAGAGCCCTCATCCTTGTGAACTAGAATGCATGGTAGAAAATATATAGGGTCTAGTTATTCATTGAGCCTTTTTACATCGATTAGTTACATAACATAGTGATAATAAATAGTAACAGGAAAAGGAAATAGATACATAGAAGTCTCATAAGTGTTGCAGTGCAAAGTGGCAGTGCCTCGGACAAGTGAATAATGGAAAACACTTAAAACTATATACAACAAAACATCAATACATCACATATAATGTCGAGCGAATTTTAGCTTGAATTCTGGTAACCACACTTTGGCCCTCATTCCGAGTTTGGCGGTAGTCATGGTGCTATTTGCGCCTTGACTACCACCAATAACGGAACCGTGTCCGGTCCCGTTCATTGGGGATTTACCGGTCCAGTCCGACCTTGGCGGGACCGGTAAGTCCCCATTGTTAAAGCCATTCCCCATTCCCATTTCAGCCCCAATAGGGCTCAATGGGAAGGGGTAAAGCACTAATAATGGTACCACAAATTGCGGTACCGTTATTAGCTCTGAAGTCCCTTAACGGGTCCCGTTCTTAAGGAAGGGACCCGCTAAGGGACCTCGGAATAGGGCGCAAAGGGATTACTGGCACCAGTGTCCTTAACAGTGCCCGGTATCCCTTTGTGCCCACCTCGTAATGAGGCCCTATATAATGTACTAATATGAAAATTCTGTCAATTGTTCGGACTATGGAAGGAGTGATTTTCGGGAACCGATCACTACTTGTCTAGGCTGACTAAGAAGTAAATCAGGTTGCAGGTCCTGAAAAAGGAAACAGCAGTAACAGATATATAAAAGCTTTTCGGGGCATGATCGGCATCAACCCAAGAGACTTGGGGGTCATTCTGAGTTTGGAGGCAGCCATGGTGCTGTTAGCTTACCGGGACACTCCGACCTAGGCGGACCCAGTAAGTCCCCATTTTGAAAACCATTCCCCATTCCCATTTGAGTCCCCATAGGGCTCAATGGGAATGGGGAAGGAGCTAATAACGGGCCGCAAATTGCGGGCCCGTTATTAGCTCCATGGTCCCTTAACGGGTCCCGCTAAGGGCGGCTGGTAAAACCAGCCAGCCCTAGTGGGACCCGCTAAGGGACCTAGGAATGCAGCAGTAGGGGGGTTAACGGCACCGGCATCCTTACCGGTGCCATTACCCCCCTACCGCCATACTCGGAATGACCCCCAATGTCTCTCTAAGTCCCTGCGTGCCACGCTGGGCCCATTGTAATGTTACTGCAGTACCGAACTTCGTGACCCCCCAGCGCTTGGGGGGGGACAAGAGAGAAACCTGCAGTGCATCCGGGGCTGTGCCGCTGGCTGCAATGGTCCCTGCTTTGTTGTGCAGACAAGTCACCGTCTCTGGCAGCCTGTGCATCACCAGAAGTCAGGGCCTGGCCGGGTTTGAGCAAAAAAAGAAAGCCCCGGGAAACAAGCACTCTCATTCTACACCCCAAGACTGTGGAACCTCATAACAATAAACGGAAGCCTCACCCCCACCCTCAGGCAGTTCAGAAAAGAAAGCAAGACTTCTCTCCGTGGATCGCCTTCTTTACACCCTGTAAGGTACACCCTCTAAACTATTCCAGGCCAGTATCCTACCTGACAACCACCTTTTACAGCCCGACCCATGTCACTACACAGCAGTGTGGCTTCCCATAGACATGTGGATAATCCTTTTTTCCCACCTTTGATTCCTCCATCTCTTTGACTTTTTGCGCACGCACTTGAGTCCGTCCCTCCCTTTGACTCTACACCACCTCACCCAGTGCCAAACACTCATGTGCAAACATATGCAAATGCCCAAACTTCACCCACACAGGGACCCTTTACAACCCCCTCTCCTACTGCACACACAGACACACACGTGTGTGCTCACTCATACACACACACATACTCCATCTACACACCGACCCACCTCTTTCTTCACAAACTTGGATTCCTCTCTCCCTTAGACTCTTCCAAGCAGACCAATTTCTTGGGGCAGGCGAAGCAGGCAACTGTCCGGGAAGCCGAGCTTACTAGTTCAGGGGAGGTGCAGGAAGGCACCCGCCCAGACAGCTACAACCGGACAAAAAGTTAAGCATTCCTTTGTCACAAACAAAGGAATGCATATTCCGAACGAAGCCTCTGATATGCTTTGGAGACACACACCCTGTGCCCCCTCCTCTTTGTGTAGACATGGACTTTAAAGTGGGGGCAATTTTTAACTGGTAATAGCACCATGGCTGCCTGCAAACCCATGTCCCGGTCCGTGTTGTCGGAATGGCGACTTACTGGGACATTCCGACCCTTGCGGACCTGGTAAATCCCCTTTCCGGATACCATTCCCCATTCGAGCCCCCATAGGGCTCAATGGGAATGGGGAAGGAGCCAATAACGGGCCCACAAATTGCAGGCCCGTTATTAGCTCCCTGGTCCCTTAACGGATCCCGCTAAGGGCGGCTGGTAAAACCAGCCGGCCCTGGTGGGACCCGCCAAGGGACCTCGGAATGCAGCGGTCGGGGGTTAACGGCACCGGCATCTTTACCGGTGCCGTTAACCACCTACCGCCGTACTCGTAATGACCCCCATTGTTTTAACACCATGGCTACCCCCTTACCGCATACCGGGTCCGGGTTCCCGGAATGGGTACTTACCGGGTCATTCCAACCTTGGAGGACCCGGTAAGTCCCCATTATGAGAACCATTCCCCATTCCCATTCGAGCCCCCATAGTGCTCAATGGGAATGGGGAAGGAGCTAATAACGGGCCCGCTAGCAGCAGGCCCGTTATTAGCTCCCTGGGGCCTAATTAGGAGTTTGGAGCTAACCATGGCGGTATTAGTGCCATGGCTGCCTCCAAATCCTTACCGACTCCGCCCTGGTGAAGGGAGCTATTACCGCCCCATTCCAAGGTTGGCGGGGCGGTAATTCCCCATTCACCAGGGCCCTTCCCCATTCCCATTTGAGTCCCCATAGGGCTCAATGGGAATGGGGAAGGCGCTAATAACTGTACCGCAAATCTAAAGGGACCTTAGAGCTAATAACGGTACCGCAATTTGCGGTACCGTTATTAGCGCCTTCCCCATTCCCATTGAGCCCTATGGGGGCTAAAATGGGAATGGGGAAGGGCAGTGCTTAAAGTGGGCCGGGGCCGGGCCCCGGCAGTCTCCAAAAAGTGGGGCTGAGCCGGGGCCCTGCCGAGGCCCCGTCCCACCGCCCGCAACATCGGCAGGATGCATTATCCCGTCGCGGCCGCAGCCGCGACGGGAGATGCATGCGCCTGCCATGAAGTCAGGCGATCTGACAAAAGTGGCAGCCAACCACAGCGACGCTGTGACTGGCTGCCACTTCTGTCAGTCATAGTAACTGCATCTGGTGACCCCTCGCGCGAGAGGTCACCAGAGGCAGTTACTGTCCCTTTGTTTCCCCAGGTCGCCGAGTTGTCTTTAACCCTCTGCGAACCTGGGGATTCCTCGACATATTTCGAGGTTTATAAAAGATGGCTTTGAAAGTATACATTTCAAGCCATCTTTTATAAAGCTTTGCCGATGGACAATTTTGTCCGTAGTCAAAGCTTTATAAAAGACGGCTTGAATTGTGTACTTTCAAAGCCATCTTTTATAAACCCGAAATGTTTAAAAAAGATGGCCTGAAAACTAGGCAAACCGTAGGGTATGCACACAAATATATATAAATCTTATATATTTGTGTGCGTACCTTACTATGGTGTGTGCACTGTGCAAGCCATCTTTTGTAAACATAGAAATATGTTACATATGTTACATATTTGTTACATATTTCTATGTTTAGAAAAGATGGCTTGCACAGTACACACACCATAGTAAAGTACGTACACAAATATATAACATTTATATATATGTGTGTGTATACTCTACGATTTGCGTACTTTTTAGGCCACGCCCCTCCCACAAGCCACGCCCCCAAATGAGGCCCCCCCTCGATTTCTTACCCCACTTAAAGCCCTGGGGAATGGGGAATTACCGCCCCCGCCAACCTTGGATGGGGCAGTAATAGCTCGATTCGCCAGGGCGGAGTCAGTGAGGTTTTGGAGGCAGCCATGGCGCTTATAGCGCCGTGGTTACCTCCAACCTCGTAATGACCCATGGACTAAATGCATCCGTGCAGTACCTTATATTTTCGTAGCCAGTGACAAAATTAGAAATTTTTTATTGCTTCCTCCAATTATTTCTTTACCCTACCTCCACTTGAGTCACCTGGAACCTGGGATGGCACTGAGCGCCATCTGTGAACATACGGCCTTCTATGGCGGCATTTGATAACGTGGGCGCTGGCTCACTACATTTTCATGAAAGCAGCAGCAGCCTCCCTCGATCTCTTTTGCTGACTTCCTGTGCTGCTTTCCTGGTTTTTGGAGTGCATGTGACACTCCTGGAACCCTGACCTCCCATTGCAGTAGACCGTGAGTTGCGCTCTGACTATCTACTAACTTCAAATTGTTGCTGAGCCATGTCAGATCTTTTCTGGCTTCTTTGCCAGGCCCTCTGTACCTCCTTTCCCCGCTACATTTGTGTGATGTTTGAGCAATTTCGAAGTTAGCTGTGTTTACCTTCTGTACACTTGCCCTTTTGTGTGCTGTTTGGGCAATTTTGTGTTTTTAACATCTGTACGCCCCCCATTTTTGCATTCCATTTGTGTGCTGTCTGGGCAGTTTCAAAGTTAGGTGTGTTTTTAACATCTGTACACCCACCATTTTCTGTACGGCAATCATATGCTTTCTTTTGTGGCATTCAAATTCTGGTGGCCTTACATCTCTGCATCGTCCATCATGAATTGTATATGTATGCTCCCACTTTCCTCTACTACCCTCATCTAGCTCTGTATCTTGCCCTCCACTATCCCTCTCCTCCCCCACCCCCTGGCACCTCTCTTTATGTCACAGCACTGCACTATCCTTGTCTCGGGAGGATAGCTCAGGGGCAACGCACATGTTCGATCCCCAGTCCATGCTTAGAAACCTCTGGGTATTAAGCGTGTGATGAATAACCAGTCTGTCCCTCCCACCCCCCCCTCTCCCCTTCCTTTATGTCACAGCGCTTGCACTATCTGAAATGTCGTCAGGCCTAGTAGGGTAGTTCTGTTCTATTTTCCTTCTGTTTCTGTATTACTGTCCTGCGCTGTTCCATGTCTGTACCATTATGACACTTTAGCATTTGCCACTTCTGAATGACTCAAGGCCTAGTAAGGATGTTGTCTGATTGCAATTTAACCTTGATCCCTCCCCTTTCTTGAACCACTTTGAAACACTGTTCCTGTGTATAGGCGCTTTACAAGTAACCAATAAATAAATAAATGAAAGATGCACAAATGATAACTTAGAAATGTTAAGGATGCTATTTTCATCAAATGAACAACCTCCTTTAATGAACTTGGGCAGCCATATGAAGCTAATTAAAAAAGAGTTTACTGGTGGGTAGTCCTCAATGAGCTGTAACCAGGAGGGAGGCTGCCAGCACTCGAGTTCAACACTGCATCGCTTGAAGTGGGACCTCGTGTGAACAGAGGCTCGGGCGATTGTCAATGGCCAGGGTTTGGCAGCAGCTTCTTCATTTAGACTCTGAAACCGCCGCAGGCCCCAGAGTTCAATTAAGTGCCTCTTCTGGGAAGCAGGGCTTGCTGGCCTTGTAAAGGTAATGATGTGCTGTGCTTTTTCAGAAGATGTGCTGGGATTTTCCAGCCGCAATTTGTGGGGATTGTGTTGATGGTCTCCAAGCTCTATCCTTGGAACACTCAGCACTCTTCTTTGAACAAGCTTCAGAAAACGTTATTGTTAGTCTGTGGGCCTCATTAAGAGAATGGAGGTAGCCATGGAGCTATTAGCTCCATGGCTGCCTCCGTTCCGGGCTCCATTACCAGGTTCCTGCAGTGGGGACTTACCGGGTTACTCCGACATAGGAGGATCCGGTAATTCCTCCTTGCAGGAACCCATCCCCATTCCCTTTGAGCCCTATCTCAAAGGGAATGGGGAGGGAGATAATAACGAGATAATTACAAATGGCCCGTTATTGCCTCCCTCTTCCCCTCGCGGGACCGGAAAGCACGCCTGGTTTTACCAGTCGTACAATCCGGGTCCCGCGATGGGAAGCTCGTAATCGGCACTCCCGGAATGAAGGGGGCCGGCCCCGTACTGGCCCCCTTCATTACGGGAGCGCCAGCCTTATAATGAGGCCCTGTGTGTCCTCAAATGTTATGCTTACTTTGAATATTTTGTGAAATCTGTTTGGTATCGCTTCCACATTATCAAAAAATGTTGTTTAAAAATGCAGTATACACATACATCTATCCCTCCTTCATACAGTAGCGCTATTTCTCTGTTCTGACATCATGGCAGGAAAATACCCCATTTTCTCTGCTTCCCTCAGGCCGTTTAAACCAAAGGGAAGCACTGATGACCTTGTGCGCTAACCTGATGGGTCAGGAGCTCACCTAGGTCTGGTTTTGGTTAGGGGGTATGGGAGGGCAAACAAGATGTGGGACTGTGGTAGGAATTGGCTTGCTTCAGAGGCGAGTTGAAGGAGTGTGGCAGGAGTGCATGTCATTTATGGTGGGGGCAGTTAGAGAGACGGGGTGAAGGTGTGCATCCGTGTTGGGTATGGATCGCTCAGACATCCCGACGCTTGGCAATGGTGATCCATGATACGGGGCATACAACACATGACGGAGGCATGCACAACTTGACACTGTAGAAGGTAACTATTAGCAATAGCTTATTTCACCTCTGCGTACTGAGAGAAAACATAAAGCATGCAAGCTATGCTCTCCTTGTCTATCAGATGTCACTCTGCAGCCTCTTGTGCAGTATAGCCCCGCTCTGCTCTCCTTGTCTATCAGATGTATCTTAGTACCCTCTGGTGGATTATAACCCTGCTATGCTTTCCTTCTCTGTCAGATGTCACTCTACATCTTCTGGTGGAGTATAGTCCCGCTCTGCTCTCCTTGTCTATTAGATGTCACTATGCACCCTCTGTTGGTGTATAGATCTACTATGCTCTCCTTGTCTATCAGATGTCACGCCGCACGCTCTGGTGGAGTACAGACTCTCTATTCTCTCCTTATCTATCAGATATATCTCAGTATATCCTGGTGGAGTATAGCCCCGCTAAGCTCTTCTCGTCTATCAGATGTCACTCTGCCCTGTCAGGTGGAGTATAGACCTGATATGCTCTCCTTGTCTGTCATATGTTACCCTGCACTCTCTGGAGGAATATAGCACGCTATGCTCTCCTTGTCCATCAGATGTCACTCGCACCCTCTGTGGAGTATAGACCCGCTATGCTCTCCTTGTCTATCAGATGTTACCCTGCACTCTCCGGTGGAGTATAAACCGCTATGCTCTGCTTGTCTATCAGATATCACTCTGCACCCTCTGGTAGAGAGTAGCCCCGCTATGCTCTCCTTGTCCATCAGATGTATCTCAGTACGCACCAGTGGCGTATAGCCCTGCTCTCCTCTCCTGGTCAATCAGATGTATCTAGGTAACCTTGCGTGGAGTATAGCCCCGCTATACTCTCCTTGTCTATCAGATGTCACTCTGCACCCTCTGGTGGAGCATAGTCCTGCTATGCTCTCCTTGTCTATCATGTGTTACTCTGCACTCTCCGGTGGAATATAGCATCCTATGCTCTCCTTGTCTATCAGATGTCATTTGCACCCTCTCCGGTGGAGTATAACCCCCCATTCTCTGCTTGTCTATCATATTTCACTCTGCACCCTCTGGTGGAGTGTAGCCCCACTATGCTCTTCTTGTCTATCAGATGTCCGGCTGCTACCTCTGTTACCCTCTGGTGGAGTATAGGCCAGCTATGCTCTCATTGTCCATCAAATATATCTCGGAGCCCGCAGGTGGAGTATAGCCCTGCTCTACTCTCCTGGTCCATCAGATGTATCTAGGAACCCTCTGGTGTACTATAGCCACGCTATGCTTTCCTTGTCTATCAGATGTCACTCTGTACCCTCTGGTGAAGTATAGATCGGCTATGCTATCCTTGTCCATCAGATGTATCTCGATACCCACCAGTGGACTAAAGCCCTGCTCTGCTCCCCTGGTCCATCAGATGTACCTAGTACCCGCTGGTGGAGTATAGACCTGCTATGCTCTCCTTGTCTATCAGATGTCACTCTCTACCCTCTGGTGGCATATAGCCTTGCTATGCTCATCTTGTCTATCAGATGTCCCTCTGCAACCCTGTTACCCTCCAGTGGAGTATAGCCTTGCTATGCTCTCCTTACTTATCAGATGTATCTTGGTACCCTCTGGTGGAGTATAGCCCTGCTATGCTCTCCTTGTCTATCAGATGTCACTCTGCACCCTCTTGTGCAGTATAGCCGCGCTATGCTCTCCTTGGTTATCAGATGTATCTCGGTACCCTCTTGTGGAGTATAGCCCTGCTATGCTCTCCTTGTCTACCAGATGTCACTCTGCATCCTCTGGTCGCGTATAGCCCTGCTATGCTCTCCTTGTCTATCAGATGTCACTCTGCACGCTCTGTTGGAGTATAGCCTGCTATGCTCTCCTTGTCTATCAGATGTCACTCTGCACCCTCTGGTGGAGTGTAGCCCCGCTATACTCTTCTTGTCTATCAGATGTCCGGCTGCTACCTCTGTTACCCTCTGGTGGAGTATAGGCCAGCTATGCTCTCATTGTCCATCAAATATATCTCGGAGCCCGCAGGTGGAGTATAGCCCTGCTCTACTCTCCTGGTCCATCAGATGTATCTAGGAACCCTCTGGTGTACTATAGCCCCGCTATGCTTTCCTTGTCTATCAGATGTCACTCTGTACCCTCTGGTGAAGTATAGATCGGCTATGCTATCCTTGTCCATCAGCTGTATCTCGATACCCACCAGTGGACTAAAGCCCTGCTCTGCTCCCCTGGTCCATCAGATGTACCTAGTACCCGCTGGTGGAGTATAGACCTGCTATGCTCTCCTTGTCTATCAGATGTCACTCTCTACCCTCCAGTGGAGTATAGCCTCGCTATGCTCTCCTTACTTATCAGATGTATCTTGGTACCCTCTGGTGGAGTATAGCCCTGCTATGCTCTCCTTGTCTATCAGATGTCACTCTGCACCCTCTTGTGCAGTATAGCCGCGCTATGCTCTCCTTGGTTATCAGATGTATCTCGGTACCCTCTTGTAGAGTATAGCCCTGCTATGCTCTCCTTGTCTACCAGATGTCACTCTGCATCCTCTGGTCGCGTATAGCCCTGCTATGCTCTCCTTGTCTATCAGATGTCACTCTGCACGCTCTGGTGGAGTATAGCCTGCTATGCTCTCCTTGTCTCTCAGATGTCACTCTCTGCCCTCTGGTGGCGTATAGCCCCGCTATGCTCATCTTGTCTATCAGATGTCCCTCTGCACCCCCTGTTACCCTCCAGTGGAGTATAGCCCCACCATGCTCTCCTTGTCCATCAGATGTCACTCTGCACCCTCTGTTACCCTCCGGTGGAGTATAACCCTGCTATGCTCTCCTTGACTATCAGGTGTCATTCAGAACTCCACAGCCCCCTATACTCTCCTTGTCTATCAGATGTCACTCTGCACCCTCTGGTGGAGTCTAGCCCTGCTATGCTCTCCTTGTCTACCAAATGTCACTCTGCGCCCTCTTGTGGACTTGGATATCCGATGTATCTTGGTACCCTCAGATGGAGCATAGTCCCGCCATGCTCTTCTTGTCTATCAGATGTCACTCTGCACCCTCTGTTGGAGTATAGCTGTGCTATGCTCTCCTTGCATGTCAGATGTCACTCTGCACGCTCTGGTGGAGGTTAGACTCACTATGCTCTCCTTGTCTATCAGATGTATCTCGGTATCCTCTGGTGGAGTTTAGCTCTGCAATGCTCTCCTTGTCTATCAGATGTCACACTGCATCCTCTTGTGGAGTATAGGCCCGCTATGCTCTCCATGTCTATCAGATGTCACTCTGCACCCTCTGTTGGAGCATAGCCCTGCTATACTCTCCTTGCGTGTCAGATGTCACTCTGCATGCTCTGGTGGAGTATAGACTCACTATGCTCTCCTTGTCTGTCATATGTATCTCGCTACCCTCAGGTAGAGCATGGATCTGATATGCTCTCCTTGTCTATCAGATGTCACTCTGCACGCTCTTGTGGAGTATAGACTCACTACGCTCTCCTTGTCTATCAGATGTCACACTGCATCCTCTTGTGGAGTATAGCCCCACTATGCTCTCCTTGTCTATTAAATGTGTCTCAGTAACCTCTGGTGGAGGCTAGACCGGCTCTGCTCTCCTTGTATATCAGGTGTCATTCTGCACCCTATGGTGGAATATAGCTCTGCTATGTTCTCCCTATCTATCAGAAGTATCTTGGTGCCCTCTTGTGGAGTATAGCCCTTCTATGCTCTCCTTGTCTATCAGATGTCACTCTGCACTCTCTTGTGCAGTATAGCTGCTCTATGCTCTCCTTGTCTGTCACAGGTATCTCGGCACCCTCTGGTGGAGTATAGCCCTAGTATGATCTCCTTGTCTATCAGATGTCACTCTGCATCCGCTGTTTGAGAATAGCCCTGCTATGCTCTTCTTGTCTAGCAGATGTCACTCTGCATGCTCTGGTGGAGTATAGCCCTGCTATGCTCTGCTTGTCTATCAGATGTATCTCGGTACCCTCTGGTGGAGTATAGCCCTGCTATACTCTTCTCATCTATTAGATGTATTTCAGTACCCTCTGGTGGAGTATAGCCCCACAATGCTCTCCTTGTCTTTCAGATATATTTCGGTACCCTCTGGTGTAGTATAGACCACTATACTCTCCTTGTCTATCAGATCTCACTCTGCATCCTCCAGTGGAGTATATACCCGCTATGCTCTCCTTGTTTATCAGATGTCCCCCTGCACCATCTGGTTGAGTATAGAACCTCTATGCCCGCTTTGTTCTCCTTGTCTATCAGATTTCACTCTGCACCCTCTTGTGCAGTATAGCCATGCTATGCTCTCCTTGTCTTTCAGGTGTCACTCTGCACACTCTGATGAAGAATAGACCTGCTATGCTCTCCTTGTCTATCAGATGTCAGATGTCCCTCTGACCCTCTGTTACCCTCCGGTGGAATATAGTACCGCAATGCTCTCCTTGTCTATCAAATGTCACTCTGCACCCTCTGGTGGAGCATAGCTCTGCTATGCTCTCCTTGTCTATCAGATGTATCTTGGTACCCTCTGATGGAGTATAGACCCGCTATGCTCTCCTTGCGTGTCATATGTCACTCTGCACGCTCTGGTGGAGTATAGACTCACTATGCTATCCTTGTCTATCAGATGTATCTCGCTACACTCTGGTGGAGTATAGCTCTGCTATGCTCTCCTTGTCTATCAGATGTCATGCTGCATCCTCTTGTGGAGTATAGCCCCACTATGCTCTCCTTGTCTATTAGATGTGTCTCAGTACCCTCTGGCGGAGGCTAGACCGGCTCTGCTCTCCTTGTATATCAGGTGACATTCTACTCCCTCTTTTGGAATTAAGCCCAGCTATGCTCTACTTTTCTATCAGATGTCACTCTGCACTCACTTGTGCAGTATAGCTGCACTATGCTCTCCTTGTCTATCAGATGTATCTCGGTACCCTCTGGTGGAGTGCAGCCCTGCTATGCTCTCCTTGTCTATCAGATGTCACTCTGCATCCTCTGGTTGAGAATAGCCCTGCTATGCTCTCCTTGTCTATCAGATGTCACTCTGCACGCTCTGGTGGAGTATAGCCCTGCTATGCTCTCCTTGTCTATCAGAAGTAATTCAATACCCTCTGGTGGAGTATAGCCCTGCTATGCTCTCCTTGTCTATCAGATGTATTTCGGTACCCTCTGGTGGAGTATAGCCCCACAATGCTCCCCTTTTCTTTCAGATATATGTCGGTACCCTCTGGTGGAGTATAGCCCCATTATGCTCTCCTTGTCTATCAGGTGTATCTCCGTACCCTCTAGTGGAGTATAGACTACTATCCTCCTTATCTATCAGATATCACTCTGCACCCCCTGGTGGAGTACACACCCTCTATGCTCTCCTTGTTTATCAGATGTCACTCTGCACTCTCTGGTGGTGTATAGTCCCGCTATGCTCTCCTTGTCTATCAGATGTCACTCTGTACCCTCTGGTAAAGTATAGCTCCGCTATGCTCTCCTTATCTATCAGATGTCCCTCTGCACCCTCTGGTTGAGTATAGACCATCTATGCCCGCTATGCGCTCCTTGTTTATCAGATGTCACTCTGGACCCTCTTGTGCCGTATAGCCACGCTATTCTCTCCTTGTCTATCAGATGTATCTCGGTACCATCTGGTAGAGTATAGCCCTGATATGCTGTTCTTTTCTATCAGATGTCAGATGTCCCTCTGTTACCCTCCGGTGGAATTTAGCCCCGCTATGCTCTCCTTGTCTATCAAATGTCACTCTGCACTCTCTGGTAGAGCATAGCTCTGCTATGCTCCCCTTGTCTATCAGATGTATCTCAGTACCCTCTGATATACTCTCCTTGTCATTCAGATGTCACTCTGCACCCTCTGGTGGAGTTTAGACCTGCTATGCTCTCCTTTTCTATCAGATGTCCCTCGGAACTCTGGTGGAGTATAGCCCGCTATGCTCTCCTGGTCTATCAGATGTCACTCTGCACCCTCTGGTGGAGTATTGCCCTGCTATTCTCTCCTTGTCTATCAGATGTCCCCCTGACCCTCTGTTACCCTCCAGTGGAGTATAGCCCCGCTATGCTCTCCTTGTCTATCAAATGTCACTCTGCGCCCTCTGGTGGAGCATAGCCCCGCTATGCTCTCCTGTTCTATCAGATGTATCTCTGTATCCTCCGATGGAGTATTGACCTGCTATGCTCTCCTTGTCTATCAGATGTCACTCTGCGCCTGCTGGTGGAGTATAGGCCTGCTATGCTCTCCTTGTCTATCAGATGTCACTCGGCACGCTCTGGTGGAATATAGACTCACTGTGCTCTCCTTGTCTATCAGATGTATCTCGCTACCCTCCGGTAGAGTAAAGATCTGCTATGCTCTCCTTGTCTATCAGTTGTCACTCTGCATGCTCTGGTGGAGTATAGACTCACTATGCACTCCTTGTTTATCAGATATAGCTCAGTATCCTCTGGTGGAGTATAGCCCTGCTATGCTCTCCTTGTCTATCAGATGTCACTCTATACCCTCTGGTGGAGTATAGCCCTGCTATGCTCTTCTTGTCTATCAGATGTCCCTCTGCACCCTCTGTTACCCCCCGGTGGAGTATAGCCCCGCTATGCTCTCCTTGTCTATCAAATGTCACTCTGCATCCTCCGGTTTGGAATCGCCCTGCTCAGCTCTCCTTGTTTAGCAGGTGTCATTCTGCATGCTCTGGTGGAGTATAGCCCCGCTATGCTCTGCTTGTCTATCAGATGTATCTCGGTGCCCTCTAGTGGAGTATAGCCCCGCTATGCTCTTCTCGTCCATTAGATGTATTTCAGTACCCTCTGGTGGAGTATAGCCCCACAATGCTCTCCTTGTCTTTTAGATATATCTCGGTACCCTCTGATGTAGTATACCCCCATTATGCTCTCCTTGTCTATCAGGTGTATCTCTGTACCCTCTAGTGGAGTATAGACCACTATACTCACCTTGTCTATCAGATGTCACTCTGCATCCTTTGGTGGAGTATATACCCGCTATGCTCTCTTTGTTTATCAGATGTCACTCTGCACTCTCTGGTGGTGTATAGCCCCGCTATGCTCTCCTTCTCTATCATATGTCCCTCTGCACCCTCTGGTTGAGTATATAACCTCTATGCCTGCTATGTTCTCCTTGTCTATCAGATGTCACTCTGCACCCTCGTGTGCAGTATAGCCACACTATGCTCTCCTTGTATATCAGATGTCACTCTGCACCATCTGGTGAAGAATAGCCCTGCTATGCTCTCCTTGTCTATCAGATGTCAGATGTCCCTCTGACCCTCTGTTACCCTCCGGTGGAATACAGCCCCGCTATGCACTCCTTGTCTATCAAATGTCACTCGGCACGCTCTGGTGGAGTATAGACTCACTATGCTCTCCTTGTCTATCAGATGTATATCACTACCCTCTGGTGGAGTATAGCTCTGCTATGCTCTCCTTATCTATCAGATTTCATGCTGCATCCTCTTGTGGAGTATAGACTCACTATGGTCTCTTTGTCTATCAGATGTATCTCGGTACCCTCTGATGGAGTATAGCCCCGCTATGCTCTCCTTCTCTATCAGATGTCACTTTGCATCCTCTGTTGGAGTATAGCCCTCCTATGCTCTCCTTGCGTGTCATATGTCACTCCGCATGCTCTGGTGGTGTATAGACTCACTATGCTCTCCTTGTCTATCAGATGTATCTCGCTACCCTCTGCTGGAGTATAGCTCTGCTATGCTCTCCTTGTCTATCAGACGTCATGATGCACCCTCTTGTGGAGTATAACTCCACTATGCTCTCCTTGTCTATTAGATGTGTCTCAGTACCCTCTGGTGGAGGCTAGACCGACTCCGCTCTCCTTGTATATCAGGTGTCATTCTGCACCCTCTGGTGGAAAATAGCCCCGCTATGCTCTCCTTATCTATCAGATGTCACTCTGCACTCTCTTGTGCAGTATAGCTGTGCTATGCTCTCCTTGTCTATCAGATGTATCTCGGTACCCTCTGGTGGAGTATAGCCTTCCTATGCACTCCTTGTCTATCAGATGTCACTCTGCAACCTCTGGTTGAGAATAGCCCTGCTATGCTCTCCGTGTCTACCAGATGTCACTCTGCACGCTCTGGTGGAGTATAGCCCTGCTATGCTCTCCTTGTCTATCAGATGTATCTTGGTACCCTCTGGTGGAGTATAGCCCCGCTATGCTCTCCTCGCCTATTAGACGTATTTCGGTACCCTCTGGTGGAGTATAGCCACACAATGCTCTCCTTGTCTTTCAGATATATCGCGGTACCCTCTGGTGGAGTATAGCCCTATTATGCTCTCCTTGTCTTTAAGATGTATCTCCGTACCCTCTAGTGGAGTATAGACCACTATACTCCCCTTGTCTATCAGATATCACTCTGCATCCTCTGGTGGAGTATATACCCGCTATGCTCTCCTTGTTTATCAGATGTCACTCTGTCCTCTCTGGTGGTGTATAGTTCCGCTATGCTCTCCTTGTCTATCAGATGTCACTCTGTAACCTCTGGTAAAGTATAGCTCTGCTACGCTCTCCTTATCTATCAGATGTCCCTTGGCACCCTCTGGTTGAGTATTGAACATCTATGCCCGCTATGTGCTCCTTGTCTATCAGATGTCACTCTGCACCCTCTTGTGCAGTATAGCCACGCTATTCTCTCCTTGTCTATCAGATGTCACTCTGCACCCTCTTGTGCAGTATAGCCACGCTATGCTCTCTTTGTCTATCAGATGTCACTCTGCACCATCTGGTGAAGAATAGTCCTGCTATGCTCTCCTTGTCTCTCAGATGTCAGATGACCCTCTGACCGTCTGTTATCCTCTGGTAGAATATAGCCCTGCTATGCTCTCCTTGTCTATCAAATGTCACTGTCACTCTGCACGCTCTGGTGGAGTATAGACTCACTATGCTCTCCTTGTCTATCAGATGTATCTCGCTACCCTCTGGTGGAGTATAGCTCTGCTATGCTCTACTTGTCTATCATATGGCATGCTGCATCCTCTGATGGAATATATACCCGCTATGCTCTCCTTGTTTATCAGATGTCACTCTGCACACTCTGGTGGTGTATAGCCCCGCTATGCTCTCCTTCTCTATCATATGTCCCTCTGCACCCTCTGGTTGAGTATATAACCTCTATGCCCGCTATGTTCTCCTTGTCTATCAGAAGTCACTCTGCACCCTCTTGTGCAGTATAGCCACGCTATGCTCTCCTTGTATATCAGATGTCACTCTGCACCATCTGGTGAAGAATAGCCCTGCTATGCTCTCCTTGTCTATCAGATGTCAGATGTCCCTCTGACCCTCTGTTACCCTCCGGTGGAATATAGCCCCGCTATGCTCTCCTTGTCTATCAAATGTCACTCTGCACGCTCTGGTGGAGTATAGACTCACTATTCTCTCCTTGTCTATCAGATGTATCTCACTACCCTCTGGTGGAGTATAGCTCTGCTATGCTCTCCTTGTCTATCAGATCTCATGCTGCATCCTCTTGTGGAGTATAGACTCACTATGCTCTCCTTGTCTATCAGATGTATCTCGGAACCCTCTAATGGAGTATAGCCCCGCTAGGCTCTCCTTGTCTTTCAGATGTCACTCTGCACCCTCTGGTGGTGTATAGACCTGCTATGCTCTCCTTGTCTATCAGATGTCACTCAGACCTCTGTGGTGGAGAATAGCCTGCTATGCTCTCCTTGTCTATCAGATGTCACTCTGCACCCTCTGTTGGAGTATAGCCCTGCTAAACTGTCCTTGTGTGTCATATGTCACTCTACATGCTCTGGTGGAGTATAGACTCACTATGCTCTCCTTGTCTATCAGATGTATTTTGGTACCCTCTGGTGGAGTATAGCCCCGCTATGCTCTCCTTGTCTATCAGATGTCACTCTGCGCCCGCTGGTGGAGTATAGCCCTGCTATGCTGTCCTTGTCTATCAGATGACAGATGTCTCTCTGTTACACTCCGGTGGAATATAGCCCCGCTATGCTCTCTTTGTCTATCAAATGTCACTCTGCGCCCTCTGGTAGATTGTCTATCAGATGTATCTCGGTACCCTCTGATGGAGTATAGCACTGCTATGCTCTCCTTGTCTATCAGATGTTACTCTGCACCCTCTGGTGGAGTATAGACCTGATATGCTCCCCTTTTCTATCACATGTCACTCTGAACTCTGGTGGAGTATAGTTGCTATGCTCTCCTTGTCTATCAGATGTCACTCTGCACCCTCTGGTGGAGTATAGCCCTGCTATGCTCTCCTTGTCTATCAGATGTCCCCCTGCACCCTCTGTTACCTTCCAGTGGAGTATAGCCCCGCTATACTCTCCTTGTCTATCAAATTTCACTCTGCGCCCTCTGGTGGAGCCTAGCCCCGCTATGCTCTCCTGGTCCATCAGATGTATCTCTGTATCCTCCGGTGGAGTATAGACCTGCTATGCTCTCCTTGTCTATCAGATGTCACTCTGCGCCCGCTGGTGGAATATAGCCCTGCTATGCTATCCTTGTCGATCAGATGTCACTCTGCACGCTCTGGTGGAGTATAGACTCACTGTGCTCTCCTTGTCTATCAGATGTATCTCTCTACCCTCCAGTAGCGTATAGATCTACCATGCTCTCCTTGTCTATCAGATGTCACTCTGCGCCCTCTGGTGGAGCATAACCCCGCTATACTCTCCTTGTCTATCAGATGTCACTCTGCGCCCTCTGGTGGAGCATAACCCCGCTATACTCTCCTGGTCTATCAGATGTATCTCTGTATCCTCCGGTGGAGTATAGCCCTGCTATGCTCTCCTTGTCTATCAGATGTCCCTCTGCACCCTCTGTTACCCTCCGGTAGAGTATAGCCCCGCTATGCTCTCCTTGTCTATCAAATGTCACTCTGCGCCCTCTGGTGGAGCATAACCCCGCTATCCTCTCCTGGTCTATCAGATGTATCTCTGTATCCTCTGGTGGAGTATAGCCCTGCTATGCTCTCCTTGTCTATCAGATGTCACTCTGCTCCATCTGGTGAAGAATAGCTCTGCTATGCTCTCCTTGTCTATCAGATGTCAGATGTCCCTCTGACCCTCTGTTAACCTCTGGTGGAGTATAGCTCTGCTATGCTCTCCTTGTCTATCAGATGTCATGCTGCATCCTCTTGTGGAGTATAGACTCACCATCCTCTCCTTGTCTATCAGATGTATCTCGCTACCCTCTGATGGATTATAGCCCCGCTATGGTCTCCTTGTCTTTCAGATGTCACTCTGCACCCTCTGGTGGAGTATAGACCTGCTACGCTCTCCTTGTCTATCAGATGTCACTCAGAACTCTCTCGTGGAGTATAGCCCGCTATGCTCTCCTTGTCTATCAGATGTCACTCTGCACCCTCTGTTGGAGTATAGCCCTGCTAAACTCTCCTTGTGTGTCATATGTCACTCTCCATGCTCTGGTGGAGTATAGACTCACTATGCTCTCCTTGTCTATCAGATGTATCTCGGTACCCTCTGGTGGAGTATAGCCCCTCTATCCTCTCCTTGTCTATCAGATGTCACTCTGCGCCCGCTGGTGGAGTATAGCCCTGCTATGCTCTCCTTGTCTATCAGATGACAGATGTCTCTCTGTTACACTGCGGTGGAATATAGCCCCGCTATGCTCTCTTTGTCTATCAAATGTCACGCTGCGCCCTCTGGTGGATTGTCTATCAGATGTATCTCGGTACCCTCTGATGGAGTATAGCACCGCTGTGCTCTCCTTGTCTATCAGATGTTACTCTGCACCATCTGGTGGAGTATAGATCTGCTATGCTACCCTTTCCTATCAGATGTCACTCTGAACTCTGGTGGAGTATAGTCGCTATGCTCTCCTTGTCTATCAGATGTCCCCCTGCACCCTCTGTTACCTTCCAGTGGAGTATAGCCCCGCTATGCTCTCCTTGTCTATCAAATTTCACTCTGCGCCCTCTGGTGGAGCATAGCCCCGCTATGCTCTCCTGGTCCATCACATGTATCTCTGTATCCTCTGGTGGAGTATAGACCTGCTATGCTCTCCTTGTCTATCAGATGTCACTCTGCGCCCGCTGGTGGAATATAGCCCTGCTATGCTATCCTTGTCTATCAGATGTCACTCTGCACGCTCTGGTGGAGTATAGACTCACTGTGCTCTCCTTGTCTATCAGATGTATCTCGCTACCCTCCAGTAGCTTATAGATCTGCTATGCTCTCCTTGTCTATCAGTTGTCACTCTGCACGCTCTGTTGGAGTATATACTCATTATGCACTCCTTGTCTATCAGATATATCTCGGTATCCTCTGGTGGAGTATAGCCCTGCTATGCTCCCCTTGTCTATCAGATGTCACTCTGCACCCTCTGGTGGGGTACAGCCCTGCTATGCTCTCCTTGTCTATCAGATGTCCCTCTGCACCCACTGTTACCCTCCGATGGAGTATAGCCCCGCTATACTCTCCTTGTCTATCAAATGTATCTCTGCGCCCTTTGGTGGAGCATAACCCCGCTATCATCTCCTGGTCTATCAGATGTATCTCTGTATCCTCTGGTGGAGTATAGACCTGCTATGCTCTCCTTGTCTATCAGATGTCACTCTACACCCTCTGGTGGAGTATAGCCCTGCTATGCTCTCCTTGTCTATCAGATGTCCCTCTGCACCCTCTGTTACCCTCCGATGGAGTATAGCCCCGCTATACTCTCCTTGTCTATCAAATGTCACTCTGCGCCCTTTGGTGGAGCATAACCCCGCTATCATCTCCTGGTCTATCAGATGTATCTCTGTATCCTCTGGTGGAGTATAGACCTGCTATGCTCTCCTTGTCTATCAGATGTCACTCTGCGCCCGCTGGTAGAGTATAGCCCTGCTATGCTCTCCTTGTCTATCAGATGTCACTCTGCACGCTCTGGTGGAGTATAGACTCACTATGCTCTCCTTGTCTATTAGATGTATCCCGATACCCTCCGGTAGCGTATAGATCTGCTTTGCTCTGTTATCTATCAGTTGTCACTCTGCACGCTCTGGTGGAGTATATACTCACTATGCACTCCTTTTCTATCAGATGTCACTCTGAACTCTGGTGGAGCATAGTCGCTATGCTCTCCTTGTCTATCAGATGTCACTCTGCACCCTCTGGTGGAGCATAGCCCTGCTATGCTCTCCTTGTCTATCAGATGTTCCCCTGCACCCTCTGTTACCCTCCAGTGGAGTATAGCCCCGCTATGCTCTCCTTGTCTATCAAATTTCACTCTGCGCCCTCTGGTGGAGCATAGCCCTGCTATGCTCTCCTTGTCTATCAGATGTCCCTCTGCACCCTCTGTTACCCTCCAGTGGAGTATAGCCCCGCTATGCTCTCCTTGTCTATCAAATTTCACTCTGCGCCCTCTGGTGGAGCATAGCCCCGCTATGCTCTCCTGGACCATCCGATGTATCTCTGTATCCTCCGTTGGAGTATAGACCTGCTATGCTCTCCTTGTCTATCAGATGTCACTCTGCGCCCGCTGGTGGAGTATAGCCCTGCTATGCTCTCCTTGTCTATCAGATGTCACTCTGCACGCTCCAGTGGAGTATAGACTCACTATGCTCTCCTTGACTATCAGATGTACCCCGATACCCTCCGGTAGCGTATAGATCTGCTTTGCTCGCCTTGTCTATCAGTTGTCACTCTGCATGCTCTGGTGGAGTATATACTCACTATGCACTCCTTTTCTATCAGATGTCACTCTGAACTCTGGTGGAGCATAGTCGCTATGCTCTCCTTGTCTATCAGATGTCACTCTGCACCCTCTGGTGGAGCATAGCCCTGCTATGCTCTCCTTGTCTATCAGATGTCCCCCTGCACCCTCTGTTACCCTCCAGTGGAGTATAGCCCCGCTATGCTCTCCTTGTCTATCAAATTTCACTCTGCGCCCTCTGGTGGAGCATAGCCCTGCTATGCTATGCTCTCCTTGTCTATCAGATGTCCCCCTGCACCCTCTGTTACCCTCCAGTGGAGTATAGCCCCGCTATGCTCTCCTTGTCTATCAAATTTCACTCTGCGCCCTCTGGTGGACATAGCCCCGCTATGCTCTCCTGGACCATCAGATGTATCTCTGTATCCTCCGTTGGAGTATAGACCTGCTATGCTCTCCTTGTCTATCAGATGTCACTCTGCACCCTCTGGTGGAGCATAGCCCTTCTATGCTCTCCTTGTCTATCAGATGTCCCCCTGCACCCTCTGTTACCCTTCAGTGGAGTATAGCCCCGCTATGCTCTCCTTGTCTATCAAATTTCACTCTGCGCCCTCTGGTGGAGCATAGCCCCGCTATGCTCTCCTGGTCCATCAGATGTATCTCTGTATCCTCCGTTGGAGTATAGACCTGCTATGCTCTCCTTGTCTATCAGATGTCACTATGCACCCTCTGGTGGAGCATAGTCCTGCTATGCTCTCCTTGTCTATCAGATGTCCCCCTGCACCCTCTGTTACCCTTCAGTGGAGTATAGCCCCGCTATGCTCTCCTTGTCTATCAAATTTCACTCTGCGCCCTCTGGTGGAGCATAGCCCCGCTATGCTCTCCTGGTCCATCAGATGTATCTCTGTATCCTCCGTTGGAGTATAGACCTGCTATGCTCTCCTTGTCTATCAGATGTCACTCTGCGCCCGCTAGTGGAATATAGCCCTGCTATGCTATCCTTGTCTATCAGATGTCACTCTGCACGCTCTGGT